>NC_143396.1:96155004-96467614 GCF_052110815.1 Crocodylus siamensis | reverse complement strand
TTCCTGGTCACTCCTGGCAGCGCACGGGGGAACAGGGACTCCCCCAATACCTGCTGATCCCCCCTGACCAGTTTGTAGCAGGCCACAAGGTCCCCCCTTAACCTTCTCTTGTGGAGGCTAAACAGGTTCAGGGCCCGTAGGCTCTCCTCATAAGGCCTGCCCTGCTGACCCCTGATCATACGAGTGGCCCTCCTCTGGACTCTTTCCATATTGTCCACGTCCCTCTTGAAGTGTGGCGCCCAGAACTGGACGCAGTACTCCAGCTGTGGCCTGACCAGTGCCGCATAGAGGGGGAGGATCACCTCCCTGGACCTGCTCGAGATGCATCTCTGGATGCATGACAGGGGTACGGTTGGCCTTCTTGACTGCCTCCCCACACTGCTGGCCCATGTTCATCGTGGAGTCAATGACAACTCCAAGATCCTTTTCCATCTCCGTGCTGGCAAGAGGGGAGTTCCCCAACCTGTAAGTGTGGTGCCGGTTCTTCCTCCCCATGTGCAACACCTTGCACTTATCAGTGTTAAACCCCATCCTATTCTCATCCGCCCACCGTTGCAACCTGTCAAGGTCAGCTTGTAGCCTATTGCACCCTTCTAGTGCACCCACATCCCCCCACATCTTAGTGTCATCAGCAGACTTGAACAGGGTGCTTTCTACCCCGTCATCCAAGTCACTGATGAAGATGTTGAACAGTGCGGGCCTGAGGACCGAGCCCTGCGGAACCCCACTGCCCACGTCCTTCCAGGTCGAGAAGAACCCATCCACTACCACCCTCTGGGTGCAGCCCTCCAACCAGTTGGCGACCCATTTGACTGTGTGGGCATCAACACCACAGTCTCCCAGCTTTTTGATGAGGACAGGGTGAGAGACAGTGTCGAAAGCCTTCCGGAAGTCCAGAAAGACTACATCCACAGCAACCCCTGCATCTAATGATTTGGTGACCTGATCGTAAAAGGCCACCAGGTTGGTCTGACAAGACCTGCCACTGATGAACCCATGTTGGTTGCCCCTGAGCATGCATTCCCCCGCAAGGCCCTCCTGGATGTGTGCCAGGATAATTTTTTCAAAGAGCTTACCCAGGATTGAGGTAAGACTAACTGGCCTGTAATTTCCCGGGTCCTCTTTTTTTCCCTTTTTGAAGATAGGGACCACATTGGCCCTCTTCCAGTCCTCCGGCACCTCGCCAGAGCACCACGAGTGCTCATAGAGCCGCGCCAGGGGTCCCGCAATGACCTCAGCCAGTTCCTGTAGAACCCTAGGGTGAAGATCGTCCGGACCAGCGGACTTGAACACGTCCAGCCTCTCCAGAAGTACCCTAACTAACTCCTCGCTAACCCCTGGCCCAGGCGTGTCTCTCCCGGGGCCCGAGGAGGGCCCAGCAGGGAGGTGGCTGAACTGGTCCCTACTTAGGAAGACAGAGGCAAAGAAATCGTTAAATATGTTAGCTTTATCATCTGGCGTGATGACTAAGTTGCCCATCGTGTCCTGCAGGGGCCCCACATTACCCGGGACCCTCTTTTTACCCCCTATGTATTTGAAGAAGGACTTCTTATTGTCCTTAATCCAGGAAGGTAGTCCTATCTCCATCTCTGCCTTGGCCCTCCTGACTGCCCCCCTACATCCTCGGGCGACTGTAACATAGTCCTTCTTGGTGATGACCCCATCTCTCCATTGGGTATATGCCTCCCTTTTAGCAAGGAGACATTCCCGGATGCTCTTAGTGAGCCATGGGGGTTTATGTGCCCTCCTGCTCCCTTTGACCCTTGTTGGGATTACCTCCCTTTGGGCATGGAGGATCGTCTCCTTAAGGAGCAACCACTCCCCTTCGACATCTGATTCCCTTCCCCTCTGGGTCCTCAGCGCTTCCCCAACGATCCTCCTTAGCTTGTTGAAGTCAGCCCTCCTAAAGTCTAGGGCTGTTGCCTTGCTGCAGCCCTTTGCCACCTTACGCTGGATGGTGAATTCCAGCAAGCGATGATCACTGTCTCCCAGGTGGCCCATCACCCGCAGCCCCCTCACCAGGTCATCACCCGTGGCCAGCACCAGGTCCAACAAGACGTCTCCCCTGGTGGGACTGTGCACCTCCTGGGTTAGATGGAGGTCCTGCACTCTGGCTAAGAACCGACGTGAGCGATCAGACTTGGCTGACTGCTCCTCCCAGCAGATGTCTGGGAAGTTCAGGTCCCCCATGATGACCACATCCTTAGCCCTCACTGCCTCTGTGAGCTGACCTAAGAATTCCTGGTCGAGCTCTTCTCCCTGGTTGGGAGGTCTATAGTAGACTCCCACCGTTAAGTCTCTCTCCCCTGGATTGCCTTTTACTCTAACCCAGAGCACCTCAGAGTGCCCCCCCTCTACCCCCTTGCTAATTAACGAGGAAGTATATTCCTCCTTGATGTAGAGTGCTACTCCTCCACCTTTCCTTCCTATCCTGTCCCTCCTGTATAGCCTATAGCCCTTGACACTCACCGCCCAGTCATGCGATGAGTCCCACCACGTTTCTGTGATCCCTACTATGTCAGGGCTGGTGACAGCTAGGAGGAGGGCGAGTTCCTCCTGCTTCTTCCCCATACTTCGAGCTTTCGCGTAGAGGCATTTGAGGCCTCCAACGGTTGTGCCCACTGACCCCCTAGTCTCAGCAATGCCCCGTCCCCCATCACTTACCTGTTTCTCCCTTTTGACCATTGGTCTGGGCTCGCTGGCTGTTGCTGGGCCTGGTAGTTCATCATCTCCTCCGCCCTCATCTTCCCCCTCCCCCGACGAGCCTAGTTTAAAGCCCGCCGAAGGAGGTTCACCAACCTGGAAGAGAACACACGCTTACCTTTAGGGGAAAGGTGGAGCCCATCCCATCCCAGCATGTCTCTCATCACGATGTGCCGGTCATGGCTGAGGAAGCCAAAGCCCGCCTCAAAGCACCATTCCTGTAGCCTCCAGTTGGTCTCCGCTATACACATCTCGTGACGTCTGCCTCGACCGCTCACTGGCAGGATGGAAGAGAAGACCGCCTGTGCGCCCATCTCCCTCAGCACGCCTCCCAGAGCATGGTAGTCCTCCATCAGGCGATCAGGGGCTCTCCTGGACAAGGACCATGGGGTAATAATCGGTGGGCTGGATGATGGACTGGAGCATCCCCTTCACATCCTGCATCTCCGCTCCGGGCAGGCAGTAGACCTCACGTGCTGAGGGATCCTGGCGACAGATGGGGCCCTCCATACCTCTCAGGATGGAGTCACCAATCACGATGACGCGACGCTTCCTCCTCTTAGGCCTCCTGACTCCCGCCGCCCGCACAGGACATTGATTTTCAATCTTATCATTCTGTGTTTGGCCTCATGCATAATTTACTGCATGCCTCTTAAACCCTACCGTGGTTATACAATTAGCAATTTCCTCATGGAATTTTCCCTCATCACAGAGCTAGATTTACAAGTGGTATGCAGGCCTTGACTTTTGGTTGCCCTGCCATCCAGTAGAATTCATAACCCTGAGTTAGGTTTTGTATACAATACATGGGAGAGTCAGATGCCTAAGACCATGATTCACAGAACTGAGCAGCACATTCAACGAAAATGCTGAAGACAGCCCAGTGCCTCAAAGTGAGTTCAGCACCTAGCTCCAACCTGGATGGAACCACCTATTTTCATGGAAAATGCACAGGTGTGAAACCCCTCCTCTAGTTAAATGCCTAAAACCCATCTGTTTTATTTAGAAGTTGGGGAAAGGGGAAAGGAAGAAGGTTTTCTTATTCTTACCTGCTGAAGCTGTTCCACTAAAATATTGAAATATTCACTAGAAGGGAGAGGGGCTGGAATCTAGGTTTTCTAGGTGAGTGGGCCAGCCACTACAAGCAAATTGTTCTCTCTATTTAAAGCCAAACGACCGATTATTTAATTACGCTTAGTAAATCTGAATGGCTTAACTTCAGCTGAAATACTGTGTTCAGTTTGGGTCACCACATTTTTAAAGAAAAAGAGAGAAACTGGAGAGGGTCCAAGGTTGAATAAGAAAGACTAGAAGGGAGTCAGAAAGCAATTTGTGAGGAACGAGTAGAAGAACAAGGCATGTTTGAGAGAAAAAGGAATTGCAGGCAATATGATAGTTTTCAAATATTAAAAAAGGTGTAATAGAGAAGATGAAGAACCATTTGTGCTGTCCTCCTATGACGAGCAGGATGTGCAGCACTGCATTTCAACTTCAGCAAAGGTTTAGCATAAATCTCAGGAAAACTGCAAGAGCAGGAGGACAATGCAGTAAGTAGCCCAAGGAAGCTGTGGAACCTCCATTCCAGGAGGTTTCAAGAAGAGGCAGGATAGGTATTTGTCTCTGCTGGTTTACACCCTATGTTTGTACAGAGGTTGAATTAGACCAGGAGTGGGCAAAATTTGGCCCAGGGGCCAGATGCAGCCCACCAGGCCATTCTATCTGGCCTGTGGGGCCCCTAAAAAATTTAGAAAATTAATATTTATATGCCCCTGGCTGCCTATCATGCGGCCCTCAATGGCTTGCCCAAACTCAGTAAGTGGCCCTCCACCCAAAATAATTGCCTGGCCCTGGATTAGACTCTCCAGGTGCTGTCTAAAACCATATGCTTCTATGAACATGAAAGAATTATCCATGAGTTAGGATACTCTCATAAGTCATAGGGGACCTACATTCAAAGAGGCATGGAAATGATTTGAAACGTAGTCTTCTGCTGGGTAAGTGCGCTACACTGCTGGCATAAAACGGAGTGGTAATATCTGGTTTGTGAATCCCACCAGGGTTTAGTCAAGAGACAGAGGCCAAGCAGGTTCACATAGTTGCACACATGCCAAGAGTGGAAATTTTGGTGCCAACAGAATTTTACTGGAGAGAACTTAGGTGCTGAAGAAATGTGTACCTTTGTAGGTACTTACATGCGGGAATGCTGCTCTGACACACTGTAATTATAGTGCATCAGAGCAGACTCAATTAATGGAGTCTGCTGGAGCGTAGTAATGACGGTACTCCAGCAGCCTCCGTAGCTTGTGTATTTAGTGTCCCTGTGCTTCAAAACGGCAGTCAGGGTGCTTAAACTAAAGCTTATCTAACAAGCTTTAGTTAAAGTGCTTGTGCTGCCATTTTGAAGTGCAGGATGCTGAACACATGAGGCGCTGTAAGTGCTTTAATTCAAGTGGTCCTCAGAGCTGGTCTAATTAAAGCACCCCTCCTCTTGCCCCTGGAGCACATGTAAAGACGCCCCTGGTCAGTGGAGGAGACATCAGTAGTAACTACATTGGACTTGAGTATTTAAAGGATATTTAAGATCCTTTTGTGAATCTCGGCCATGGTACCCAAGTGCCTCACAAACATTGAGAAATTTATATTCACAGCTCTCCTGGGAAGCAGAACAGTACTATATCCCCATTTAGCAAATGCGAGGAAATGAAATTCAGAGTTGTTAACACTTAAATTTGCAGAAGCATCGACTAATTTGGGGTTCTTCCAGGATTCTAACAGAGGTAAGCTTCACTGGTACAAGCCAATTTTAGCATCACTACAATGTATCTACCCATAAGTCTAGCAGTGGGTCAGCTTCCTCATGACAGTCAACTATGAATACCTTTCCTATCTTAGTGGGATAGGAAGACAAGAATGTGGGTGATATTAGGGCACTATTGATCAGGAAGACTAATGGTGGCCAACCTGCAAGGTGAGTGCCACAAATGGCATAGGCCGCCTCTGTGGATGGCATTGGAGTGGCACTCAGGGCGGGTACAGGGTAATTCGTGTATCTTAGGACAAAAAGGTTGGCCCCCACTGGGCTAGAGAACATGGGAAAAGGTAGAAGTAAATCTAATGAACCTTACATTGCCCATATGTAGTTTGTTTTTATACTGTTTGAGTGACTGAGAGTATATTAGGAACAGAAACTGGATCATCTTCTGTGCTTTTACAGCATCTAGCACCACATGAATAATAGAGGAAATGAATAAAATACACAAATCTCTAAGCTACTTTCCCACAGTACTCCTGTGACCCTGGGTCCGGAAAATTCTCTCTTGAGGTTTCACACCTTACACATTATTCTAAGTATTTCTCACATTGTTGCATTCTCAATTAA
Organism: Crocodylus siamensis; assembly: GCF_052110815.1. Taxonomy (NCBI): domain Eukaryota; kingdom Metazoa; phylum Chordata; order Crocodylia; family Crocodylidae; genus Crocodylus; species Crocodylus siamensis. The sequence goes on along the minus strand of NC_143396.1, from coordinate 96,461,532 downwards.
CTACAACAAATATAACCTTATTGTAAATCTTTTCATTTGACTATAATTACACATTATCTTGTTGCCCTGTGGGGTCAAGCCAATGCTCAGGACTTAAATATTGCGCTGTTAGACAGGAGGGTGTGGTGTACAATTCCACATGCACACACTCAAAAATCAATTAGGTGCATACACACACACTAGGCACATACATATACTCTAGGTGCATATACCCCCACCAGGTGTGCACTCATGCTACCAACTCAGGCACATACACACCCAAAATTACCAGCCTAGGCACATGCACACCTATTACTAATTCAAGTACCTACACACTGTACACACCAAAAGTTGGACAAAAATCAATTGTCAATACCCACACACTCAGTACACATGCACAGATTACTAATTCGTATATCATGCACACAATGACATATACACACACACACAAGTTTACACACATACAACCCTACACATACACACAGGTAAGTTCCTACCTGGGATGGCGTGGTGTGTATGTGTGTGTGCTTGAGGTACCTGCGGTATTTGGGGGAAGGTTAAGGTGAAAGAGAGAGTTAAAGTGTAGCGAGTGAAAATTGCTGGAACTGGGATTAGAACCAGTGGACTAGAGAGAAGCTGACTGAGGAACTGAGGCTCAGGTTTACTTAAGATCAAGTGGCCCCAGGCTTACTGAGGCTCACCTGGTGCCAGGGTGAAAGCAAGGGGAAAAGCCCGACGGCAAGGAGGAAACAGCCAGGAAACATAGACAGAAAGCCGGGAGATCAGGGTAAAAGGGAGTGGGACAAGGCAATAACAGTGGCAGAGATCAGGGGAAAAGGCAGTAGGGATGAGACAGTGGCAAAGAAACAGGGTTTTGCAAGCAAAGAGGAGCTCAGGATGGCTGGAGCCACAAGAGCATGGGACAGGTGTTGGAGGTAGCGGTGAACCAGAAGTAGGAGAGGGAGAAATGAGACAGAAGTTAGAGGGACGAGAGCAGAGATTGGAGCAGGGCCGGAACCATAGTAAAGCAGAACCCAACTCAGGGGTCCAAACAACAGTTTTACTAAATGAAGACTGTACTATACAGCTTGTTCCTACACACACCCACACAGGCACTCCCCCCAACACACACAATGACAGCAGGAGAAAGAGACTCAGTGGAAGGGTTGGAGTCCATGTAGGGAAGAGAAACAGAGTCCAAGTCCTTGGTTGAAGAGAGGCTGGGGGGTGATAGCTACTATCCAGGCTGGAAAGGGGTCTTTGTCCAGCAGGTGTTGTCCAGAGGGGGGTTGCCGGCAGGGCCTCTGAGTGGATAGGTAGTGTGGCATGGTCCTGGTACAGATGGAGAGGGCATCCCCACGAGTCAGTCTTCACTACCCCTTTTTATGAGGCAGACTACCTATGCTCTCCTATGCAGAGGGCCTGTCCAGGCAAGGTCTGCCCTGTTCCAGAGGGCTCCAGGTGTTCTTACTAAGCATGTGCAGCCTTGGCACAATGGTGGCTTGCCTCATCTTTTGTTTCTTGAATGCTGAGGGTGGTTCCAAGGGCTGGGTCATTGGTCCACATATTGGTGTTGATGGTTTGATGGAGGGAGCTATTTTTAGACCTATTGCCATCGTCTCTCAAGCACCCGCATTCATCCCCATTCATTCAGGAACCAAGTAACATAGGAGGGATAGGTGTGAGTTATAAGTTACACAACTGGGCCTGGGGACAAGATGGAGACTTGACAAACAAAATGGAAACTTGACATGACTTATGTTAACTTACATACGTAGGCCTAAATCATATAGTATCAGTAAAATAGTAATATAGAACAGTAAAAATCAATATAAACATAATAATTACACAATATAAAGAAAGAGAAAAAAGAAAACAAATACAACTTGCTACCAAAATAAAATGCTGAAGCTTATCCTAGCTCAGGATAAGTGATTCTTAGCTCACTTATACTTGTAGGGAGTAGAGAGGGAGAGAAAAAGTCATAAATGGTCGGGGAAGGGGAGGGAATGCATTTTTAAATAAAATAAAAAACAGAAACTGGGGGTTATGCTACAATCTTTGCAAGGCATCAGCTGAAGGAATCTTATTTTCATGTAAATAAATAGACTTTTATTAGTAAATTTTTAGGATTGGGAATCCAGAAAAAAGATGACAAAGCTGATAGGGAAATACAGAACGCCCAAGCGAGGAACTAACAATAGAGGGTTGGGGGTGAGGAGGGGACCGCAACTAGGTTACAGGAAATACAATGTTAGCCAGCTAAGCCCAGGGGTGGGGGATTGGGGGAAGGGGAGGGAGGGGGTTCGCAACGCTGAGAGAGAAAGCAGATAGATACACACAAACCCGTTACAATGGTCCGCAGCAGTGGAGAAAGTGGTTCGAAGGAAGTGCCTCAGTCCATATAGAGTCTCATCACAGGGGTCCTCTTTGTGTGGAGCGGGGTCGTCCATGGTCGAAGAATCCTCTCAGAGTGAAGTGAAGGGGGGGGAGGGGCAGTTCAGGCGGTCCCCTCCGTGTTTGCTCCAGCGGCGGCTCATTTGGTGGGGTCGGAGTACTGGCGGTGGCCCATGATGTGTTCCACATAGATGTCACGGGACCAACGGATGGCGTCGGACACCATGAGGCAGCACATCAGCTTGGCACAGAGGCGGGAGGCGCGGCAGGCATGCAAGACGGTCTTGTTGCTGGGGTCCCAGGCTCCAAGCGTTCCCATGATGAGCACGTCGACCATCACATCATAGCCACGGCCCCTCAGGGTGTCGGCCAGCAGGGCGTACTTCTCTTGCTTGTGAGCCCAGGCATCAGTGAAGGCTTGGCGCTGGTTCTTGAAGGGGATGGTGACGTCCACGATCACGACCTTCTTGGCCTCTTCATTGGCGATGACTATGCCAGGTTGTATTTGGCTTTCACAGCCCAGGACGGTGCGGTTCACAGAGATCTCCCACACTGCGGCCGGATGGCCCTCCCCATCTTTTACTGTGTTCTTGTCAAATGACAGCAAATGCTCCTAGGGTACCTACGACAACTAAAATAGGATGCAACCAACAGACCTTGAGGTATGTTTCAGCATGTTGGCTTTATTTCTTTTATAAGAGAGAGAAGACCAGTAACATTTGTTTTGAAATAGTTCAGCAAAGGGGGTAGACATAGCTACAGAAAGATACCTGAATTAAGCAAAAATTATTCCCGAAAGTATTACTAAGACACAGCCACACCTTACCTACATCACAGTTATTAACAGAAAATGCAGAAGACAGAAGAATTTAGCTGCCAGTCATATAGTCTCAGCTGGTATATTCCATTTAACAAAACTATAACTAGTTTAATGTACAGGCAAATTCTCTTCGTGGAATAACAATAAATAAACCCTTAACAGGAAAAAGGCCTGCCCCATATTCTAGGTAGAAGGCCAGTGCAGGAGTGCTACTATAGAGGTCTTAAATTACTTTTCCTATGACATCAAGGTCTCTTTTAACGTACTCCAAAATACTTGCTGCTGCACTTCCTCAAGAGGCCATTCCAGGTAGGTCTTTGTGTTCATTAATTTCCTCAGTTTGCAGAACCTTTTGGGAATCGCCTTCCCCCGAATGGGCTCTAAAAGAATCAGAATAGCTGTATCATTGTTCTCATCAAAGAGGCGAAAGTGGGAGAAGTCCAGCTCATACTTGCACCACTCGCTCTGCACAAAGTGCTCTGACAGCACAAACAACGTCTTATGACTCCTCTCAATGGAGTCAATGATGTTATCAACGATCCACTTCCCAGGCACAAAATCTCGTTTGTGAAGACATAGTCTCAGAGGGGGGTTGGCATGCTCCAGTTCCTGTACCATTAAGCCTTCAACCCACTCAGAGTCTCTCTCACTGTAGGAAACAAAAGCATCATAGCAGACATCCTTTGTTTGCACTTTCTGTGGCTTCCTTTTTGCTTGAAGCCAAGCCCAGGTCATTTTCATATACCAGAATGCATGCAGCTTGTACCCCACAATCACAATGAGCAGGATGAGAAGGAGCAGCAGAATGCAGATTGAGGACACCACCAGTGTTTGGTGGCATTCCATCAGCGAAAGCTGAGCAGCTTCCACCTGCTTCCCTCTCACAGCAGATGGAGAGTCACAAATGTAGTTTTCTGGCCAGTCAGCCAACACATTGGCTATTCCTGCCTCAGACTGAATGAAGGAGAGAAATTCACAAGAGCAGACAAAATTATTGTCCCCAGCCTCCAGCCTCTTCATGTTCTTAAAGGATTCATATTCTCCCTTAGAGAAACTGTTTAACTTGTTTCTTGTGATTGTCAGACCTGCTACAGCAGGAAGGAGTGTAGCATCTGGTAAGGCCTTTAATTTGTTTTGGGCAATGTATAGCTCTTGGAGGAATGGGAGCTCTATTCTAAATTCAATCAGGTTGTTGCTACTAACATCCAAAACTTCAAGAGTTGGAGGAATGCAACCTGTTAGCTTGGGGATTTGAGTGCCTGATAGATTTAAATACTTCAGGTTTTCTGGCCATTCACATACTTCTGGCATCTGTCCAAAATTATTCTGGCTAATGTCTAGTTGTGCTAGTTTCTGTAGGTGAGCTAAACTTTTTCCAGTCATCTTTATATCACTTAGAGAATTCTGACTTAAATTTAAAGTGTTCAGAACAGGCCAAGCGCCCATACATGCTGAATGCTCCAAAGCGGGATCTGAAAGCAAGTTGTCACTAAAGTCAAGATACTCCAGTGAATGCAAATGTTGTGAAACGAGGCAAGGAACCAAGAAGACCTTAGTATTGCCAACAATGATTTTCGTAAGGTTACCTATAAGATTTAACATATCAGAAAGATCTGTAAATAAATAAAATTTTTCGATGGATAAGTTCCATATTGTCACTACTTTAACAGGACTTGGCTTGTCTACATGAATTGGTCCAGACCAGTGTCCAGTCCCCTGAAATATACAGTCTTCTACCTCCAGCTCTACCAATTGCCTCATGTTCGCCATGATGCCCATCATACTAGGGATGCTTTCATCTGTAAGCAAAACATTTCTAAACAGGAGTTTCTTCATAACAGAAGGAATCATGATATTCAGTAACATAGTTTCATTATCTGTCCTGAAGGCTATATTTCTCAGTTCTAAGCAGGTTACAGAATTTACAAGGTCCCCCAGAATTGCTGACAGCACAGAAATGCTTCTTACATTTATGATGATGTGATTTATGTTCCTAATGGATTTCAAACTTCCCTGTTCATACCAATGGAGCTTTTCTCCCTGAATTTCAAGTTGCTCAAGAACAGTAATTCCTTCAAAGTCCTGCTGCCGTATAGCAAGGAAGCGATCTTTATTCCCAAGGTACAGATTTCTCAGATTTTTAAGATTAGAAAACAGGGACCCTTCTCCCAGTTCTGCATAGAAATTACCCTGTATGTCCAGGTGCTGTAAGGAAACAAAGTCCCTGAACCAAGTCGGTGACAAGCGAGTCAAGTTATTATTGGATAAATCCAAATGCTCCAGTTTTCCAAGGGAGTGAAATGAATCCTCATCTATTGTCCAAATTTGATTTGATTGCAGCAACAGCACTCGGAGGTTCAAGCCTGACCTCAGGTCATTTTCACTGATATGTTCTATCTTGTTGTGGGCCAGGTTTAGTCCTGTGATTTCACTTGTTAGCCCCGAAGGAATGGAGTTCAGCCCCAAGGAAGAACAGTCACAAAAATGAGCAGCATCACACGAAGGACAAACCTGCTTCACAGCTCTTTCTTCTGAAACCTTTGCAATAATGACTGTGTAGATGATCCAGATTCTCCAAATGTTTTCTGTCATCCTGCTTGGTTTAATTTTTTTCAACATCTTATCTGTGAAAAAAGAGAAATAAGGGGAGAAATGAGCTTGCTAAGTGAATTGAACTCCCACAACGGAACCATCGCTATTTCTAGATCTTGCACTTGCACCTCCAGAAATGTAATACATCTGATCCAGTGCACTAAATGCCCTGATAGAAAATATCTAGGAAAAACGAAACAACAAGTGCATACCAAAATATATGCACAACGAAAATCTATCAAAGACAAAAATACACAAGTACCTGTGGGTGCACGCTTCTCACAAGACAACCACTCTCTCTCCAATCTCTCAGTTCTAATCCTCAAAGGGAATTTACAAACACCTTTCATACATGAGCCTACAAACTTCACTTGATAAATCTACTGGATACAAAAAAATCATGGAGTAAATATGGACATTGAATTTATGACACATTATAACCTGCCTGCCATCTGAAAACTCCAGGTAACCTGCCTGCATTTTACCAGCTACATTTGATCACCAGGTCAACTTCCTTCCTCTCCGCACCCTCCCTCAGCCACTTACCTGTCTCACACCTACCGTCTCCCATGGCCTCTGATCCTCACTGCCTCACATCTGTACTTTTAGACCTGAATTTTGCATATTGGCTTCTATTCCATGCAAGAGAACAAAACAGCAGACAACTCTCCCTATGCCTGTTTGGACCGGAAAGCTTGCAAAGAACAACTTTTCCAACTATTTAGTTCATCTAATAAGAAATATCACATTTACCCAAAGAACCTTGAACTGCAGTGTAATTTCATTTGTTAGGACTTCAGATTTTTTTTTTTTTAATTCGAACAGGAAGTTAGACAGAGTGGCCTAAAAACTGACTTTCTTTTTGTAATGTTTGCCAGTTTGAGGTTCATATTCTTTTCCTGATGATTTACTTTGGAGGTATAACAACTCATTGGTGTAAGTGCATACTGTAATTAAATACAGTAAGTGTGTACTGTAATTAAATATTCAGGTTTTACAACCTATTCTTCCAGAAATATATAGACACTAACTTCTGGATTGTTAGCATTGTGCGGCCTCCTTTTTACTGAACATCGCAAGTGTTACTCATAGAATTGCTTCACCAGAAACAACGGGGAATGACACAGCAACTCATCTGATTTGGTACCAAGAACTTTAGTAGATGAAGACAAGACCAAACACTTTAAGTACAAGGTTAGTCACACAAAGACACCAGCCTGATGAGCGGTTCAGAGCTTTACAGTGAGGATTCGGGATTGGTACCAAGTCCCGAGTTTCCTGCTGGGCACTGAGTGTAGAGGTCTGCAGTCATGATCTGAGGTGTTGACACTCCACAAGGCGATCAAAGAGGTATGCGCAGGATCACCAGTCATCAGTCTTTTATACATCTCTCTTTCTTCTTCTTGAACTTTTCATCCTAGCTATGCTCTAAGCTAAATATATTTTCTTATTTAGAACAAATATTATAATTAAACATTATAATTAAGAGGAGCCCCTAGATGTTCCCAGGATACCAACAACCTTTTGACCCAGACAAGAGATAGGAAAAACAGTGTCTGTGGGGGTTTTTTCATCTCTGTGTGCACTTGCTTCCTTCACTTCCTGGTTGAGCAAGAAAGCAGGATACTGCCGTTCAACACAATATTTACTACAGAGGTCAAGCCAGCTTGTTTTTACATTTTAAAACCCCAATATTTCTGATTCCTGTTCTCCACCTCACTGCCTCATCCTAAATCTTGTAGCATAATTTGAAATATCACGCTACACAAGGGTTGTCTACATTTTGCTTTAGCCCGAGAGGAACTTTTACAACCTTGAACCTTGCGAGCAGGGTTAACACACCAATATATCAACACAAGACTTCACTTAAACAAAAATCATATTGCTAAGGACAATAGTACATGGGTGCATCTAAAAGACTATTTTCTGGTTTTCCTTTTCCTTATGCTTTAGAGCTTTCTTGTTTTCTGACATTGTTACATTCTTTGTGGGAGACACCATGTCTGTCTATTTTTTTTACAGAATCTAAGATAAAGGGGCCTGATGTTACTTCAGGCTTCTTGGCATTACTATAAAGTAAATAATAAAAAGGAAAGAATGATACATCTTATGAATTCTGCAAAGGCAATCCAGAATATCTATGGAAAAGTGGGGACAAACCAAGTGAATCCTGTCACCATTTGATAAACAGCACAGACAAAACAGGGAATACATTGCAGCAGCGTACATTTTAGTTCCTTTGCCAACTTAGTACTGATTTAATTCACACAGGGTCTGACCACACAGCTTTTGACATCACTGGCTTCAGTAGCAGACAGATTACATCTATAGTTACTCGAGTACTGACGTTTATTACTGAGGGATATCAATTGGCTTCAGTACTGGCCTTTCTTACTCCTGAATTCTGTATCAGTCTCATGTCTTAGGATCCAAGGAGACTCTTCTCATACCAGCAACATCACAAGAAAACCAGGCATATGCTGGCTAATGAAAAGCTGAAGAACACAGGCTAACAGACGAAAATTGTAACTTCTGTCTGCACCCTTATACTGCTCTCCTTTGAGCTTTAAGATTCCGGTTTCCTAATCAAGGTGGATAAAAATCAATGATTTAAAAAATAATAATAATAATAAAAATGTGGCAGGCTTGCTGCTTTCGCCTGGCAAACTCGGCTTGGAGAAGGACACTTCGGATTGGTGGAACATTTCCACCAATCAGGTAACAGCTGGGAGGGGCTTGCCCTGCCCCTAATTGGAGGGTGGATGGGAAGTGAGAAAGTCCTAGACCTGATTGAAGACTGAACTTTGCAGGTCCGGCAGACTTCAGGGGTGGGGCCTCCAGTGTAAATAAAAGCCCAGTACGCTCAGCTATGCTGAGCAGATGCAGCAAGGGATGGTAAGGAGAGAGGAGCTCCAGAGATTATCATCTGGACCCCACCTGAGGCTTGACAGTGCATGGATTGGCACATGGGGAGCAGGCCCTGGAAGCAGCTTGAGGCTGCTCAAGCCTCACACGCTGTGCAGGTCAGCACATGGAGAGCTGGCCCTTGGAGCAGCTCGAGGCTGCTCGGGCCCCACATAGCGTGCTGATCAGCGCACAGAGAGTTGGCCCTGGGAACAGCTTGAGGCTGCTCAAGTTAGCCCCAGCTCTGGATAACCAGAGCACCACAGTGTGGCTCAGCATTAAACTAAAAGAGCCCAGAGGAGGGCCCGGGAAGGGGAAAGACCCCTGGTGTGAGGCTGGGGAACCGAAACCAGTGAGGTCTCGCTCCCATAGGAGCTCCCTGGGTGCCCAACATGGGGCCAAGAAGGAAGAACCCTCAACTTGAGGCCAATGGCTCCAGGCCTGAGACTGTATGGGGACCCAGAGGCCATATTGACAGCCCCCAGAGGCAGGACCGTGAGTTACTGGGAACCCGGGTCCTGCAGGGGAGATGCCCCTGGGCAAGGGACCCTGGGGGGAGTGGCCCTAAAGGGAGAAGACCCTATCCCATTTGAGGGATCAAGTGGTTGGAACCCAGATAGGGTGCATCTTATATCTGGTATAGTTATGTTTCCTATTCGGTATCTATTGTTATTGTTGGTGTTATAAATAGTTGGGTGTATTAATTCTGTATAATGGGGTCTGTAAGGATGTCTTTATTAGCTAACCCACTTGTGGTACAAACTTGCTGGATTGACCATCCTGGGATCCACCCTTCTTCGGGCCTGAGGCACAGGTACTTACCCAAATGTCTTTCCTAGGGCTGACTTCCTCCAGCTGACAGATCTTTATGTGTATATTTGTATCTCTATCTGTAATTATAGCTATCTGAAAGAGTTTATATATATATGTGTGTGTGTGTGTGTGTGTGTGTTGGTAACTCAATAAATTGTATATAGTTAAGAACTTTGGGCTTGAGCTAACTCTATAGGAGGAAAGAGGGATCTGCTCAAAATTCTGGCATCGCTTTAAAAGCACCCCCTCCTGCCTACCTGCCCCATCCAACTGAAAATAGGGCACACCCTTGGGTGTACCCAGGTTACAAAAAAAAAAATCAGTTTTTTTAAAATCAAAATAAGGGTGTTTTTTTAAATTTAATCATATTCTTTTTTGTTAAAATGCTTTGGGGGAGGGGGAGGGCTGGCTCCCCACTGCCATGCACACTCCCAGAGCGCAGGGTAGACTGACACCCCCCAGATCTGTACTCGGGGGCAGGCACAAGCTTGGGCTCCCTCCCTGCTTTCCCCTCTGAGGCCTCTGGAGCCCAATGGTCACCACTTGGTGTAGCTGGGGACAGTGGGGCCACGTGGGGATCTCCTCACTACTGCTCACCACCCCTGCCCCCCCCCCCCGCTGCCCTGGCGACATATCTCCTGCCCCTGCCACTGCTTTGAGGGGTGCAGTCCTGTGCCGCTGCCCTCACTGCACACAGGAGGCATGGTGCCGGGGCAGTGCAGGGCAAGTAGTGGCAAGGAGATCCCTGCATGGCTCTGCTGCTGCCTGCCACACTGGGTCGTGCCTGCCAGGTTCCAGTGGCCCCAGAGGAAGGATGCAGGGTGGGATGCAGGATGGCAGGGAACAGCCGAGCAGCATGGAGAAGCTGCTAGTCACTCTTCCCTGCCGCCCTGCTTCCCTCCCCTTGGGCCATCCGGAGCCCAGCAGGCATGATCTGGCACAGCAGGCAGCAATGGAGCTGCATGGGGATCTCCTCGCCACTGCTCATCCAATGCTGCCCCAGTGTCACACCTCATGCACATGGGGCTGCACTGGGGGCAGCAGCATGGGGCTGTGCCCCTCCAAGCAGCAGATGGTGCAGGAGGCACATTGCCAGGGCAGTGGGGGGCAAGCAGTGGTGAGGAGATCCCAACCTGCCTTTGCTGGCCCCAGCCATGTTGAGTCATGCCTGCCAGGCTCTGGAGGCCCTGGGGGAGGGAAGTAGGGTGAAAGCTTGAGCCTGCAGCTTAACCCTGCCCTGGGTACAGATCTGAGGGCACAGGTTTCCCCTGCCCCCTGGGAGTGCACATGGTAGCAGGGAGCTGGCCCACCTGAGCCCACAGCAGGGGGGAGCAGGGACAGGGGGCTTTGGACCTGGGTATGTAGCCCTGGCAGCTGGGGGCCCCCTCCAGCAGGGCTGGGGGGCGTGAAAATGGGACTGTAGGGGGGTTTAATTTTAATGACAGATTTGGGGAGGTTTTAGCAGATAATTTGTAATTTTTTATCAGGGAAAACCAGGATCCCTGCTGATGACCAACCCATCAGCCCTATCGACTCTCTGCAAGTTTGTGTACACACAGTCAAGCCCTTTCCTTTCTCTAAAAGTGCAAAATTTCAGGAAGTGAAATGGATAAAGGATATCAAACCACAAGAATGCACTTTTTGTAGAAAATGATTAAATTGAGGCTTCCTAACCAATGATTTAAATGTGATTTAAATAGATTTGATTTAAAACAAATCCACCCTGTTCCAAATGCTCATTAACTTTCTTTATTGAAACTTAGGCATAAGTTTTCTTTCAAACTGTTGCCTTTCTTAAGTTGGTACACTCATTCTATAAATGTATTGCTTTTGAAGCCAGTAGAATTGCTAAATCAGTGCAACACTGCCCTTCAGACTCATCTCTCTGCTTTAATTTTTGTACTTAGCAAATGGATACAAAAGTTACTGCTTATTCTTGCCCCATCTTCTCTGTCAGCTGGAATTCAACTGCAGATCTCCTTTCTTTAGGACAGTCAACTTTTATTGGTGGAACAAATGATGCAATGCCATCAGGAAATCCATTTTTTCACAATCAGTTCTGGCAGCACTAGAGAACTAGCTTTCAAACTCGATTTCCCCATATGCATTAAAATAAAATTAAAATGGGGAAAGTTTTCTCTCAAAAAGTAAACATTTGAGGATGTGTACTACTTGTAACTCATTTTTGTAAGCATCCAGAATTGTGCTGATACCAAACATTCATCATGTTTGCTCACTTACATAGTTAGTTATGTTCCCAAGTTGAAGATGATCAGACCTAGATGTCCATTTTAAAATATAAAACTGGGTCAAGTTTTTGGTCAGAACAGTACAGTAGAGATATGTTCAGAGGTACTTCATTTTTCAGGACAGCAATGTCAAAAATAATATTTGAAGTGGACAGTAATTATCAAAGATGATGAAGTTAACAGGAAGCCTTTGTGAAAATTGGACCATAATTCCCTATCCAAAAAGCACATAATTTTGAACAAAAATAAACTGAAATTTTTCACTGAAACAGTGTATAATTAAAAAGGAGGTAAGGAGCTCGTGCTAAGGAAAAGGGAATTTTATGAATTTGAAAATGTTGTATTCATATAAGACAGGACAGCCTAGACCTCTCTGAGTTTCACCAAATGAAGCCAAAGGGTATAAAACACCTCAATAGGTGAAAAAAGCAGAGCTGGTTTTCTGAAAAGTGCTGAAACATTAATCTTTTGAATTTTAAGTGCCATACTTTCCGAAAATGGTTCCAGTTTTGTGGACAACACATTGTATATATATTTTTCAGGGTCTAACATTTGCAAGCACAAGGAATAAAATTCAAACTTTCGGAAAATGGCATTGATGTGCAGTAACTTCAGTGATCTTCATATATACATGCATAAGGTATGTACTCCTCAAGGGTGCCAAAGCACAGCTACACCACAGTTGTGGGTCCCAATACTTAAAAAATGAACGACTGCACAAATCTGGACACTTATACAAATGAGTTAAGGCTCTAAACTGTTCAAGTTCTCTATTTTTCTTAAAGCTTTCCTGATTATTTTTCTATGTGAAAAGGATGTGCACAAAGCAGGAAATTGACTACACTGTGGTTTGGGAAAGTCTGACTTTTCATAAAGTGTTGTTGAATGCACTAGGAAAATAAACTCAGAATAATTCCTTCCTCTTCTTTCAGTTCTAACAACACTATATAAAACATTTTAGACATAACGGGACTTTTAAGTTAGCAACGACCCTTTTTCAGTTTTTCCAATAAAGATTATACAACTGCTTAGCATAGTGGAATTAGTTAAATTCATCAAGCATTTTGAAGATGAAAAGGTATGAGAAGACCTTGCTAGGTGCCAGAACAAAATTTGAATGAGGTGCTAGCTAACACAGGGTTAAGCAGAGACATACACAGGCAAGTGAATGGAAAACCCCCAGAGGGCTATAAAGCATATCCCCTGCATGACCTTTACAGTGAGGTAATCTAAATTGGCACTTTGCACATGCCCAGTCTTGTTGCAGCATGATGTAACTTGACTAGAAGCTTCCATGGGGAACGCTGCATGATTGGCCACTCAGATCATACTTAAGGCTAGTAAGTTTCGGCCCGGGGGGGAGACCAGACAAAACCTGAGTGGAGATTGCCGCAGCAGAGACCGCCTCAGGAGCTGCTTAGAACCCTGGTTCACTTAGGCCCAGGGCCCACTGGCCTCTCTGCCGCTGTCATACCTCGGTGTACCTAACGTTCGCCTTGTCTCGATCACCCGTTATTGATTATTGATTCCGGTCTTCGATTACTCACTTGTCACGCCTCTCAACCACTCGTTACCAATTTACTCATTTCTCGACCACGTTCCAGCTTTGTTTCTCGTTTCACACCTTGGCTACTCGTCCCACATTCTTCGTTCCGGTTACTTCGTTCATCGCCTCCGCCACTGTTACCAATTCGGCCTCGTTCACGTCTCTTCATCGTTCTTGTCATCGACCGTTCATCGTTCTCGTTCTTCATTGTAACCTCGTTATCATACCGTTGTAACCAAGCCTAAGAGTGACCTACGCTACAATACCATCATTGGCATAAGTAAGACAACTACAATAAAAAGCATTACTTTTTGTAACCACACGCTTGTCCAACCACTCTGACTCCTCGCCACTAATCCCACCTGTTCGTTCGTGCTCGGCCCACCGTGACACCAGGGCCCCCGTCCCCGACAGTAGGCATGTTTAATATCTGTACTTTTGTTTCGTCTCTCCAGTACTCCCTTGCTAAATTCATTTCTTTATACTCTGGATCTGGGATGCTAAGTGTCAGGGCATTTAATGCATTACTGAATGTCTCCTGACATCCAGGCCCACTTCATTATCTCAAAGCACTTTTAAATTATCTAGTTTTTTTTACAAATAGTAATCACATTCCCTCAGTATTCTAATATAAAGGGCTTAGTCTGTCCATCTGTAATGCTTTTGGCCAACTGTGTATGCGCCACTGAAAGGGCGGGTAGTGACTGGCTGCGCGGGCCCAAGTTTGAGCTACCAGGGAAGTTTGTGGTGGTGGTAAACACATCCCAGCCACCTGAGCAGTTGGGCTTCCCTCCCTGAGAGTGAAGGGGGGGGGGGGGAGTCATGGTGGCGGTGCCTGTCCTCGGTGCTCTCCAGAACAGCTGGCAGGGAGGGGGAGGTGGTGGGCTGGGAGGGAGGGGAGCAGGGTGGGGCGAGGCGAAGGGGGAGTCACAGTGGCAGCTGTCATCAGGGAGGGAGGGAGGGAAGGAGGCCCTGACAACAGCTGGCAGAGAGGGGGAGGCAGCAGGGAGGAAGGCTGTGTGGACCTGGCTGGGTGTGAAGTGGTAGGAGGCAAAGGGGGGGGTCATGGTGGTGGCTGTTGTTGGGGCCAGGTGGCAGGGAAGGAAGAGAAGGGGGCGTGGGGGAGTCACAGTGGCAGTGCCAGCCCACCGCCTGGCCCCGACAACAGCCAGCAGGGAGGGAGGGAGGGGAGGCAGGAGAAAGCCCTGCTGTAAGGCTGAGGCAGGCAGGGGGAGGGAGCCCCTGCGCCAGAGGCTGGAAGAGGTGGCGGCAGCATAGGGAGTCTTTACATGGCCAGTCCCGAAGGGTGAGTGGGAGGGTGGGGCATGTAAACACTCCCTGAAATCCATCATTCTTTATGGGCAATTAGCTAGTAATTTATATTAGCTCTTCTGGCTCCTTTTCCAGCCTACCAATGTTATTCTAAACTGATCTGGATTAAGTTGCAACCAGGAAGCCCTAATTCAAGCCTCAAATTCATGAGAACATTGAATTACTTTGTTCTGTCACTCTGGTTGAATCAAAGCTACTAAAAAGGCTGAGTGAGGTATTATCAACAATTGGTATGCATCAAGGCTCATGTTTCCTCATTAATTTTTCCATCAACTTCATATGGAAGAAGGTGAAAAATTTATAATATGAAGCCTTGTTATCATGCAAGTGCCTTCAGAGACTAGGAGCTATTGCCCACAATTGTCATATGGGTTCTCTAAGAAATGGAAGAATGAAGTCACTCAAAACAATTCCCTTTATGCCTTCCCTTTTTGTGAAGCTCAAAAAGAGGGGTACATTTTCATACACCATGTTACTAGTTCTTAGAATTAGAGCACTTTTGAAACCACAGGTTTATCAGGCATTTACGTCAGTTTACTGATATGTAGCAACTTCAACAGGAAGTCAACAGAAATATAGAATTGTAAAATATAAGATAGGAGAGAGAGATGTATAGAAATATTGTGTGTTCAGAAGACTCTTGTTTTGAATCTTCTTTCTTTGATTCAACCTTCCTTGATATAAGCCTGTGAGGGGGGTTTTTTGTTTGTTTTCAACATCATACATTGGCCTCCCCTAGCTCTTTTCTTCCTTCTTGCTCCCTGTGAGCCTTAGCTGGCCACACATGAGTAAATGCTACACAGCTTGCTTATGTCAGTTTTCCTATTGAAGCCACAGGGACTAGTCAGGTAAGTGCTACACAGCGTGAACAGAAATGGCAATTCTTATTATTTTGTCTCCAGAGCAGTGATGCTCAGTGTGTTCATTAAAGCCCAATTCCTGGAATCATTTAAGCACAGGAGATTCCCAGCTTTCATTTCAACTCAGAGGATGTTGCTACCCCTCATCATTGTGGAGAATAACTTGAACCACCCCACCATGCTCAAAAACACAGGGCAAATTAAAACAGAAATTTTTTTTATTTCAAATATCATCATTTTAAGGCCATAGGATTTTAACTAGTTAACATTTTTGGTTGGCAACAATAAAGGAATGAGGGCTGCCAAGTGTTTTCCATCAATTGCTTTCAACACCTATTTCTATCCATGTTTTTGCAGCCAATCTCTGCCTTCTCTTTGTTCTTATTTGCATTTTCAATTACGGAGTTTCTTCATTTCAGCATATAGCTCATCTCCCCTTCTGTATTAAGGTACTTCTTTTCTGGCAGCATTTCAGAAGTGGATGTTGCACTGCATTCATTACAATAAGGAACTAAAATATCTTACCAATGGTTACTGCATGTTTTTAATAGTTAAGTACAAAGTTGCTGCGGCTGGAATACAAGAAGACAGAGAGCTTCCAGCCACACTTTCAGAGCAGCTGAACAATCATAATACCCTCCTTTATCTAGTATTCCTGTGCAGAGAACATGCAATCAAGTGCATGTTATTTACAGCTTGTCTGTAATGCTACATCATGTAAAACATCCAGCCCTCAAAATTGGCTAACCTTGTTTCCCTTTTCAGCCACATACATTCACTTGGAAATGTGCTTTTCAGGTCAGGACACCAACCTGCAATACCTCCTCCTCTTTTTGGGTACTAAAAAAGGATCTTCACTGCTTCTGGGCCCATCTACAGCGTGCCTGACTGTGCAGTTGTTACTGTGCCATTACTGTGCAGTCCTGGCTGCACACAGGTCATTTCCAGCCATATTGCACAGTAGCAATGAGCTAGTGCACAGTAGCATTGGCATCACAGTTCGTGCCCGCTGATACAGCAATGTAGTGTCTCACATAGACACAGCCTCTGCGTGGAATTGGAGTCCTTATGCTTCTTTCCACCACTAGCATACTGTCGATTAGTATTGGCCACTGCTTTTGTTCCCCCCACTGGAATTCTGACTTCTGGAGAAACTGTCAGTGGTACAGTATCGAAGTGCCTCAACACCCTCAAACTACCCAAATTTGCTTTTATGCAGCAAATACTCTAGAGCCACATAACTGCAAGGCTAGGGTTAAGCAATCTGGACCCTTAGGTGTACCACCTAACAAACTGCTCATTGAACCAAGGTGCCACCTCCCCCATTTAAGTAATCTGCTGTTCTATAAGCCTTCTTAGGGCAGACTGGACATTACCTCTTTTCTCTCTCTTCCCTGATTTCACATCAGTTAGCAAGAAGAGGGGATAATTTCCCACCCATCTTAGCAGAGAACTCTGTGGGAGAGGTGGCAGGAAGAGTTCCCACTGCTGCCAACAAAGGTGTCTATATGAGGTTGAAGACCACCGACCAGAGCCAAGCCAGGATGGCTTTACGAGAACTGAAATTCTCTGGAAACTTGGATAACAAGGGAGAAATGTTAAGCTGTGCTTTGCTGTGTCAGCCAAAAGAAAGATGGTCTACAGGTAGCCTGTGCCTTGAGACAACAAAGAGAATGTTTTTTTATTTAAAAACATAAGTTAGAAAGTGCTGCTGGTATGTGTTAGATGTGCTCCAAACATGCCTAACAGATTGGGTCCTTCCACAAACTTAGGTGAACATTTTGCACCACTCAGTCTCATATCTGGATTGAAATGGAGCTTAGACAGGAGTTAGACACATAGCTACTTAGACTAATGCAGAGAGTTGGGCATACTCAGAGGCTTAAGTCTAGGCAGCTAGGGATCTTTCCAGCCCAAAACAACTGCACAGAATGAATTTAGGTGCTCAAGGACTTGGGGGCTTCTGGATCACTTTTTCTGAGTTAGGCACCTCAATTGCACCTAATCCTTATTGAGAGTTAGTTTACTCATCTGAATCAAATCCATTGTTTAAAGACCCTGGAATGAACATCCTACAGTGTAACTGAAATATATGTTTAAAAAGACATGCAAACACCATGTAGGATTGAAAAAACTATGAGAAGAGCCTCACAGCAATACTGAAGCCTTTTGCATAAACCAAAAAAAAAAAAAAAGGCCAATACAGGATAAGACCCTGTACTGCTAGTACAGGAAAAACTGCCCCCCAGAACACAACAGGCACAGATTTGTTTCCATTGACTGGCCTTGCCCTAGACCAGCGGCTCTCAACCTTTTTCGTACCAGGACCCATTTGCCAAGATCGATGGCTTGTCCCAACCCACTCCCCTGGCCCTGCCAGTGCCTGACCCCTAGTCCACTGTCCCCCTGGGTCATGTTGTGGCTCCTCACTCTCAACCCAAAGCCCCCTGCCCTGCCCCCCAGCCCTGCCAAAGAGGGCTCCCAGTGGCCCCCATCCTGCTTGGGCTGGAGTGTGGTGGCTGTGGTGGCTCTGGCACATACAGGCAGCAACAGAGCTGGTCTGGCCTGGCATGGGCTGGACAGAAGAGGAGGGGAGGCCTGTGGCACACCTGCCCTGGGCTGGGGCTCCTGCACTGTGCCAGGCAGCCTGGTCATGTCCCCTCACATCCCCCCCAAGCAGCATCTCCTGGCAGCTTCGACCCCGCAAGCACAGGCACTGACTCTGATATTGCCAGCCCGGCCATGCAGCTCCCCCCCTGCTCCTTCCCTCATTGAAGAGACAGGTGCCTTCCCCCGCCTCACCTGACCTGCAACAGCCTTGGTACCCAGGCACCTTCCCCTAGTGCCAGCAGGCACCCTCTCCCCCATCTCTTGCACACACACATGCACACCCACACCCACACACACACACACTGCCCCCTCCCCCTCCAACAGACCCCAAAGCCCTGGCCCTCCAACCCCACTCAACATAGACTCACCTGCATCCGGCTACTGGGGCTCCCACAACCCTGACTGGCTGCATGCTGGCCGTGCCCCAAGCAGCCCCTTGCAGGCTGGAATGCTGCCAGCCTGCAAGGGGAAACCCACACTTTTACACATTTTTCTTGAACTCGTTTACAACCCTTTGAAATATTCTTGCAACCCACTTTTGGGTCACAACCCACGGGGTTGAGAAACACTGCCCTAGACTACAATTTTTACTTTCCTGATATAGCTTGAACAGATGATTATGCGCATCAGATCTATTCTGCTATACATCATATACCTAACAAAATAATGGCTGGCAATGGCCCACATTGTAGTGGGTTCAGTATACGCATTTTGCAGTGATGTATGTGTAACTGATATTTTCATTTTCCCCAATCCAATTAGGTGGTGGAAGAATGAAAAAGTTCTCCAGAGAATCTGTAATTAGCAGGGATCCTGGGTTTCTGTGTAAAAATCCAAAATTCTGATAAAAAAAAATCCAAAATTCTCAGCTTAAAAAGCCCCCAAATCTGTCTTTTGCTTGGATTAAAATAGAAGTCCATATATATACACATACACATACGTATACACACACACACAAATACATATACATACATACACATACATATGAGAGAGAGAGAGGCATCAGATGAACACAATGTTTTATTGATATATTTACAATTTTAAAGCAATCTGGAAGCCAGTGACTCAATCATTATAATAAAATACATCCTAAATACCTATATATTTTGGTGTTTGGTTTTGGTTTTTTTATCATAGAAAATCAGAGCTCTCCCTGCCCCCTTTGCTCACCAGGACACGGATCCAGCTGTGGCTGTTCCCACAGCTACTTTGATATGCACTGATATGCTGGTGCCCCTCACTCCCAACCCCCAGCCCTGCCCCTCACTCCCAACTCACAGTCCCTGGCTGCCCCCTACTTGGTCCCTCCCAGCTCCCCCCACCAGGCCATGGATCCAGCTGCAGCTGTCCCGCCTGCTGCGTTGCAGCTCTGAGCAGTGCTGGCCCCTGCTGTTCTGCTCCCCGCACCTGTGCCCAGGCCCCAGCAATCCCCATGCCCTTCCTGGGAAACCCTTGACTGGGGCTCAGGGACTGGGCTGGGCCTTCCTCTGGCTGGGCAAGCCCCTTCCCTTCCAGGCCAGCCTCCCCCTGCACAGGCTGCTTCAGGGGACCAGGGGGGTTCTAGGTCCAGCTCTGGGGACTGCTTCTACCCAGAATGCCCCCCCACCATCTCTCTTTTACACACATCCCACCCCACATTCTTCCACCCCCAGCCCATCACACAGACCCTGCTGCCATCTCCACCCCTCCCCCTTGGCCTATTACAACCCCCGAGTGATTCCCAGGACCAGAAGCTGGGGGCTGGCAAGGCCCCGGGCCAGGCAGGGCAGTATGTGAGTTAGCCATGCTACTCCTCTCCTGCCCTCCCCTCCCTGTGCCCTGCCATACAGTGGATCCCTAGCTTCCACCTCCAGTGCTAGCCCACCCAGACATGCCAGCGGCCACCACAGCCACAGGCAGGCAGGATGTACTGCGGCAATGTGGTGAGCATCTGGGCAGCAGCCACCAGTGCAGCAGATGAGTCATGCCCGCCCCCGGTGCCCCAACCCTGCCCCTGGGCACTGCTCTGGCTGGGCAGCACCCCCAGCCCCAGCTCCCAACCCTACCTTGAGGCACCTGGCCTGGCACACATGGGCGCAGTGTGCACTTCCTCCCTCCCACACCAAACTTCTGCTGCTGTCCCCCTGCTGGGCAGTGCCTCCAGCCCCAGCCCAACTGGGATGAGCCACAGCAGGACAAGGCAGCCCACACCTGCTACAACTTCAGCCCGTGGTGCAGGCCGGAGTGATTGTAGGGTGATTGCCACCCACAAAACCCTGCCTGTCCTGCCAGCTCTCCCCATAGGCCCCAGCCCTCTGGCAGCATGACTCTCACCTGACGCACTTCCCCCCGCCACCCCAATGCCTCCCAGGCCCCCAAACACTGTACTTACCCCAAAGGCTGCAGGAGGGACAGTGAGTCTGAGCCAGCCCTGGCTGTCTCAGTCTCAGGCCCTGCCCCTGGCCCCTTCCAGACATGACTTAGGGTTTCCCACCCTTCTGCAAGTAGCTCTTACAGGCTGGAATTTTGCCAGCCTGCAGAGAACTGTTTGCAAAAGGGGAAACCTGTGTTTTTCCACTTCTAAGAGGAAAATCTGCATTTTTCTCCTTTTGTAGCAAAACACCCCGTTTTTCTTCTTTTATTTATTTTAAAATGCATTACCTCCCCTTCCCCAACCATTTCTGACTTTTTCTCTCCCTCTCTATTCCCTATAGATAAGTATAAGTAAGCTAAGATGTAGGATAAGCTTTAACATTTTATTTTAGGTAGTAAGTTTTATTTTTCTCTCCCCTCTTCTGCAAATAAGTTCCTTGCTATTTTGATATCGATACCCAGTTTTATAAGTGATAATTATGTTTGTACTGCTTTTATATTGTGTGATTACTGTTTTAGGCCTATATATGTAAGTTAGCATAAGTCATGTCAAGTTTCCATTTTGTATGTCAAGCCTCTATCTTATGTCCTCTGCCCGGGCATCCCCTGTGTTGCAACTGTATTATTCATGTACCCCTCCCATGTAAATTGGTTCCTGGATGAATAAGAGTGATTAGGAATGATTGAAATACAATGGTAGCAGGCCTCTACTGAATGGCCTATAACAACCAGGCCATCACCTTGTATTGATTCATCCAGGAACCACAGACCTCACCCAGGAACAGAGACAAGAACCCAGCATTTGAAAGACAGAAGACCCTGCAGAACCAGCAACTCTACCATTGTACCCCACCATTATAGACACCCGAAACTGCACATCCCTGCATGGAGCACACATGCTCAGTACACCAGGGGCTGACCCTTGCCTGGTCATGCCTCCTGTCACTAGGGTCACACAAGGTCTGCCCCTATAGAAAGATGTAGTGAAGACTGACTCTTTGGGACACCCTCTCCATCTGGACCAGCACCATGCCACACCATCTATCCACACAGAGGCCCTGCTGGCGACCCCACTCTGGACAACGCCTACTGGACAAAGACCCCTTTCCAGCCTGAATAGGTAGCTATCACCCCCCACCGCCTCTTCAACCAAGGACTTGGACTCTGCTTCTTTTCCCTACCTGGACCCCAACCCTTCCACTGAGTCTCTTTCTCCTGCTGCCATTATGCGTGCGTACCAATAACTTCATGGAGCTGTGTAGTGTGTTGTCTGTTTAATAAAACTGTTATTTGGACCCCTAAGTTGGGTTCTGCTTTACTATGGTTTGGCCCTGCTCCAATCTCTGCTCCTCACTCCTCTAACTTCTGTCTCATTTCTCCCTCTCCTGCTTCTGGCTCACTGCCACCTCCAACACCTGTCCTGAGCTCCTCTCTGCCTCCAAACCCTCTTTTTCTTTGCCACTGTCTTATCCCTACTGCCTTTTCTTTTTCCCCTGAGCAACCAGGTTTCTTCCTTAGTTTCTTTCCTGGCCATCTCCTCCTTGCCACCACTTATCTGCCTGCCCCCCCCGCCCCCAATATCTCTGCTGTCTGCCTTAGTTTCCAGCCCCAGTCTACCTTAAGTAAACCCAAGCCTCAGTTCCTTAGCCAGCTTCTCTGTAGTCCATCAGTTCTAATCTCAGTTCTGGCAACCTTCACTCCCTACACTTTAACTCTCTCACCTTAACCTTCCCCCAAGTATCACAGGTACCCCAAGCACACACATACATACCATACCATGTAAGTTAGGAACTTACCTATGTGTAGGTGGGTTGTATGTGTGTGAACTGGTGAGTGTGTGTATATATCTGTATCTATATATCGTGTTCATGATATACAAATTAGTGATCTGTGTATGTGTACTGAGTGTGTGGGTATTGACAATTGATTTTTGTCTAATTTTTAGTGTGTATGTGCTTGAATTGGTGATAGGTATCTAGGCTGGTTTGGATGTGTATGTGCCTGAGCGGGTAGAGAGAGAGAGAGAGAGACCGCACGCGCACGTGTGTACCCATACCTAATTGACTTGTGTTTGTATATGTGCAATTGTGTAACAGCACAATATTGAGATCCTGAGAGTTGACCTGACCCCACAGGACAACACTTTAAAGAGGGAAAATCCACATTTTTCTGTGGGGAATGGAAAACCAGGATCCCTGGTAATTAGCTCTACTAAGTTACAATAGCACTGTGTTATCACTTGTTGACATTTTGTTCAGCAGAAATGAGAAAAGAAGGGCGCCCACATTATCAGAGACTACTGTCAGAGTTATTGGGGAGGTACCGACATACAAAAGGCATACAAATATATGAATCTTGGGGAGCTGCTACCACTTAATGAAAATGACACTGAGCATCATTACGATAAAAAACGATAGTTGCCAACAGGAGTGATATCACTTGAGGTTGTTCCATGGTCACGGGAGGTTCTCAGCCCAGCTACGCGCATACTACAGAGGACGCTTTCTTCAAAGCTCAGAGGTATCACCTGAGAATCTCTCAGACACGCAAGTTGTAACAATCTGTGCTACAGAGCTGCAGGATGTGGGGCTCAACCAGAAGTTGACTTGCCTTTCCCTGACAGCAGTGGTGCTGCTGCTCTAGGGGTACATGGCACCCCCAAGTGATAGCAGAGGGCACCTCAAAGACTGACCGAACACTGATCTAACCAGAGGAGCGATTAGGATTATTAAAAACATTAGATCCACATTAGCTTTTGCAGTGTTGTCACTAACTTTTGACTTGGAAGGGATGCTATAGTACTGGGAAGCGTGTCCTTAAAGGGCCAACTGCCCCAGCAGAGGCTAGCCAGGGCACTGTAAAGGTTGTGTGCAGCCAGGTGGAATCAGGAACAGCATAAATCAGACCTCTTGCAAAGCACTTAGACACCAAGTGAGCAAACACACAACTTCCCTCCCCTCAGTCTAACTTAATTACTACAACAGTTCCCATCCCCACAGTATCTGAGTGCTTCATAGTTTTTAATGCAATTCTATCTGACAACGCCCCATTAGGTAGGGGGGAGTTCTGCTCAGGAACCCCTTCCTTTACTTTTCTATTTTCTTCCTCCTCCTTTTTAGACTCCACATTCATGATTGCTCCCACTTCACCACTCACCTTCGCCTTTTATTCTGGAGAGCAAGGAAAGGAGCAAAAGAATG
Organism: Crocodylus siamensis; assembly: GCF_052110815.1. Lineage (NCBI taxonomy): Eukaryota > Metazoa > Chordata > Crocodylia > Crocodylidae > Crocodylus > Crocodylus siamensis. Next base: position 96,437,878 of record NC_143396.1, on the reverse strand, counting down.
AAAATGAGCTGTTGAGCGATGGCTGCAGTAGCCTTCTCTTTGCAAAGAGAGAAATAATAGAAATGATAGAACTCTCCTCAACTCCTAGACAAACTGGAGCAGGAAAGTCCCCCATTCCCATGAAGCAAGCGGTGTAGACAATGGAGCCCCATGGCTCAGTACTTACCCTAGAGGCTGGAATGCATCTGCTTGAGAGCTTGCATGCACAGGCTCGGAGAGGCACGCCAGGTGAGGCAGACTGTTGCACTTGTCTCTTCTGCCAGGCTCCACAACTTTTCCTCACAATCATTAGAGACAGGAACAAAAATTTTTTTTAACTGAAGACAGAAAGCCTGACATTTCCTGAGTCATGGAGCTGGGTCCTCAGCCTGCATCTTAGCTTGCCTAAATTTTAATCTGATCTGCTCAGCTGTCTCAACAGAAACAAAATTATCTATTTTCAAGTTATTTCTGTTTCACATTTTCTTACCCTCCCCAACTCGGGACTAGTTTGTGATCAGCTAAACTTTCCACAGTCTTTGGTATGCAAGACTGTGATTTGAAAAACAGAAGAGCAAGTTTCACTTATTTCTCTTCCTGAACTTCCTGGTCCTGCCCCTTCTGTCACGGAATAAAACAAAAACTAGTAAACAGTAGTACATTGAGCAATGCACTACGCAGTTGGCTATTTTCTCCATCTGTACCAAGAATCAGGTTTCTTTCCCTCCTATGTTTTAAAAGCATTCATTTAGAAATAAGTGCAGCAGTTGACTTTACACAGAAGAGCGTATGGGAGTTTCATGTACTGCCATTAATCGTTTGGGATAGGAAAGCACTTAATTCTTCAGTATTGCCTCTCAGTGTAATTCAAAACAGAAAAAATGCTTATTGCCCAGAAGTGAAAGTTTTCAGTTGAAGTCCCAAAGAACAGTTAACCTGTGAAAAACAGGAACTAAAGGACTCCAATCAAAAACAAGTCCAGCTTCATTTTAAAGGGATCAAGTGAGATTTCCTAAAATTAAAATCCGTAGCTGAACTTGCTACTTCTTTTCAAGTGTAGCATAGCAAATGCATACAGATAAACCATCAATTTGTAACCAAGTCACAGCTCGTAGCCACATTGCCACACGGACAATGACAGCACTGGACTCAAGTCAGCCGTGCAGAAGGGGTGTTGCAGCAACTGGCTGCATAGCATGGGCAAAGGCACAACCATGTTTTTGCATAAGTGCAATTGAAGCATTTTCTAGTCGGCTGCAAGTAATAATACAAAACACCAACCCATTTAACTGAACACTGTTTCTGAAAGGGTCTTGATGCACTGTTTTCATGGTTTAGTAACCATAGCTTCCTTTGAGCTGAGATCAGGGCACTCCTCAGGGATGACTGATCAATTTATTTTACCTGCATTCATTGATCGCTTAGACCCAGTGAAAAAACAGGGGAAGAGCTGGGCAAAAAAATGGAGAAAGTCTCAACTACCAAGCTGCAACATCAGCCAACTTCCTTGATATCTTACAAATAGGACAGATCAGGGTACAAACACAGGAATCTCTCTAGGCAACTTCCAATCATGGACAGATGTGAAATATTCATATATTCCTGTTACTATTTCCCAGCAGTCTCTCTGCAGTCGCCCAAAAAGTGGTGTTACACAAATTGCCAATTGCTCAAATTACGAGTGAGACTTTATAAAGGGGGATAAGGCAAGGTGCCGTGTTTATTGATTACATGAATTAGACATAGAGGTTCAGACACACCATTTGTACAAACACACGCAAACCATCATACATATTATTACACATAGGCATACACATTCCCCACAAAACAACCATTTCATCCACATACACCAGATTTAGTTATCAGCAATAGTTGCTCAGTATCAGCCCAGGGTGGCCAACCCGGGCTTATTGAGTAAATGATGATGATTTAAAGATAGCAGATTTGAAGATAACAGCTGGAGCAGGGTGAACAGATGCATTTGTGCTCTGATGAAACAGCAGTAGAGAAAGAGACTCACCTCACTTGGCACTTTCAAAGTGTTCTTTTATAAGGATTGGCATCCTTTGTTTCAGTGCTTTGGGGTTTTATCACACCCAGCTTCTGTTTTTGTGGTTGTTTTTTTTGTCTTTAGCTTATCTTAGCCTTGGAGTGTTCTTGTTGCCCATCTGGCAGAATTTCTTCTTCTGTTATCTCCTTTGTGCCCTTGAGCTTCAAAGGGATTCTTCAGCCATTTATTAGTTAGTTACTGGCTGGTAACTTACAATTTGCGCCTTGTTGCTTACATAAACAGTTAATCTTCTTATCCCATCTCTATGCCATTCTCTCACCATTCACCCTTTCACACACACTCATACATAAAGGCTATGCAGAGTTTATTCACTTATGTCGAGTGGAAGGATACAAAATGGAGTTTTCAAGCTGCTTACAGAACAAGACTAACATGGTTATATTTCACTATTATTACACTCTATGTTAACATCAGCTACATTAGTTAAGTTCATGCTACAGTGGACCCATAGGAAGTTCCTGGAATGCTGACATGACATAGCAGGAATATGTAGCCCAGTATGTAGCAATGAGTAACTGCTCCAAAGGCCCTCAGTAGCATGCTCTCAAAGGGCATTTTTACATGTGCTCTGGGGTGGCAGAAAGGTGCTTAATGACAGCAGTTCTGAGAGCCACTCTAATTAAAGTGCTCAGAGCATCTTATGCATCAGTGTCACCATGCTCCAAAATGGTGGCTGGGGCAAGCTTGAACAAGCTTTAGTTAAAGCACTCTACCATTTTGAAGTGCGGGGACACTGATGCATGAGACGCAGGGGCTGGCTAAAGCACGGTAATTACGATTCGGCAGACTCAATCATGTAATTACAGCACTCCGGAGCAGCCTCCAAGCTCATGTGCAGGCACCCAAAAGGACCCACATTAGCCCTACTTCTCTTCAATATATGTATGTGGGAAATCTGGGAGAAACATTAAAATCTAGTAGCTAAACCCAGAGCAGGGTAGGAGAGGCAACTGAGGCAGTACCCCAGTTAACCGAGCCCGAGTTACCACCATTGAAGGGTGGGAGGAGAGGCACAAAAGCTGCAGTGGCAGCTGACTGTGCTCCTGCAATCGGCACAGCAGGAGCTGGCACCATTCCCTGCATCAGTGGCTGCTCCAGATGCATACTTACTCTACTATGCCTCTGGTAAAGCAGCTTGGCTGCCACCGGTGTGCTAACCACATTTAACTACATATTTCATTCTCATTCCTGCCTCAATTTAAGCCCTTCTACTGTTTTTTTATTGTAGAAGGGATCAGGGCTGAGTGGCTGCACAGGGATGAGGTCTGCATGCTGCACATTCAGCAGGTGTCTTGCTCTCTTGCTTTCAAATCTCACCTGCCACAACTGGATGTAGTTGAAAAGAGATATAAGGAGGTAGTACACGCTTGGAGAGAATATGCTCAGGTTAGCATGGGTTGATGTCAAGGTTTTCTGTGGGGCTCCTCCTCCCCTATACCCCACCCTTTCCACTCAGGGGTGCAGTTTGTGGATACACATGTTCAGCCAGCCTGAGCAATTGCCCTGCAGCTCAGACACAGAAGGAAGCAGCTGAGTTGTCTGAAGTCTGCAGATTTTGGGTATGATTGTTGAGGTTTGCTGCAAGTTCTGGGATCACCCATGTAAAGAAGCAAATAAACTTAACTCAAATGATCATGCCCTAGGACTTTCTCTGGCCCTATGGGTGCTTTAGTCACCTTTCGTCACGCAATCTCAGTCTGGCAGGCACAGCCCTGTACAGGCTTGGTCTTTATGGGCAGGCTTGCCTGTCCTAGCAAACCCATGGAGTAATGTGAGGCCAGCAACATCATGAACCCTGGCTCAGCCCCCAGAGGTACCTGGCTCCTCCCGGCAACATGGATGTCTGGCATTGGTCTGGAGAATTCAGATGTGTGAAGTCCTAGGCTCCTGCCTCCGGGGGGGAAGTGATGAGAGCCCTCCATCTGACTGTACATTCCACCTCTCCTGGCATCGTTGCAAGCATTTATAAGGGTATCTGGCCTCGTGTGCCCTCACATGCCCTACTGCTGCCAGCGGATGTTAGGAGCCCCTGAGGTGCTCATTATCCCCTGTAGCTGCTGCCTCCAGGCCCCAGGCAGTGCTCTGTGTGCCAGCTGCCTCGGGGCTGCAGCCTGAGCTGACGTGGGACTGGGATTCTGATCCCCACCCAGATCTGGGTGCAGGGCTTAGGAAATGCCTGCTGTGCACCAGCTGCCTCTCCAGAAGTGTTGTGGGGCTTGCCTTGGGAGTGCAGGCTTGCTGTTTCCCCACAAGTCTGGCCAGGGATCTGCTGACCGTGGAATGTGTTGGTGGCTGCCATCCCAGTAAGTACAGGGCTCGGCTGAGTCCCTGATACAGTGATGTAGCAAACCTCCAAGCCTTCCCAACCCTGTCCTTGGGCAATCAGTAAAACCTATACATGGAGGGTTTTGTCCCCATAATGGAGATGTTCCAGAAAAAACGAGTCACCCCACCAGGGTGACAGGGGGGTCCTGTCATTAGGGAAGCAAAAAAGTAGGAGGGTAAAACTAGTGATCAAACCAACGATCCCCAAAAGAATTTTTGATCACCCACAGGAGTGCAGTGAAAGTCAGGACACTTTCCTTTCTTTAGCCAAACCATCAAAAAAGGTGTGGGTCTCTCTCTCTCTTTTTTTTTTTTTTTTTTTTAAACAGACTTGGAAATCTGATGCATTTGGAGAATCTGAACTTGGCAGCAAACCTGTCTTGGGAGGTACTTTCTAGGGATGTGTGAAATGGGCTGTATTGGATTCAGATTTGGCCTGAATCAGGTTCGGTGATTTGATTCACTGATTCGGATCACTGTCCCCGATTCAATTTGGCCAAATCTGAATCTGAAGATTCAATGCTGAGTCAGAAAATCAGCGATTCGGCCATAGACACAGCTTTAGATGTTTTTTCTATATACCCCAAGGTACCAGGTGTGGCTCGTGAACGCTGTGATACTGGGGCAGATGGAATGCCCCACAGGAGTGTAGGGGGGCACCCTCGTGCTCGATGGCAAACCTGGAAGTAGACCAGAGGTACTTGAGCCCCCCCAACCCTCCCTGGCTCAGCAATCAGCGTAGCAATCCGCCACCCCAGACCCAGGAGGCACCAGTCATGAAGCTGGGGGAGCCCCCCTGCACACTCCCCAGCAGACCCAGAAGTGCTTCTGGTCCACTTCCGGGCCTGCTGCCAATTGCGCTGGGGACCCCACCATGCTCTTGTGGGACGCTTCACCCACCCCACCATCTCAGCATTCACAAGCCCCCTGCTACCTTTAAAAACATTTAAAGCTCTGTCTATGGCCAAATCCTCAAATCTTTCCAAATTTCTTTGAATCAATTTGGAGGGTTCCAATTCAATTCAGAGAGATGAATGGGTCTCCTGATTAGATTTGGTTTCGGAGATTTGGCCACCAAATTGGGCCGAACTTCCACCGAACCGAATCAGTGACTGAAACTTTGCACAGTCCTTTTGGAGGAAAAAATGGGGTTGATTTGATTGCACACAGGCACCTAAGACTTGAAAGTACCCCATGAGGATCCATTACCTATGTGCTCCTTCGCCTATTTCACCTGCAGAGCCCAACATGGTAGAGTACATCTACTGGACCACGCCCTGTACAAGACAGCCAGTGGAATTGTCAACCCCCTTCTATCTAATATCTCAGATATGGGAGGATGTGAAAGACTTGGGTTTAGTTCCCTCTACTACCTGATGGGATATGCACTCACATTTCCCAAAAGAGGACCCTAACCATGAGATTATAGGCTATTTTTGGGTGGGGAGGGCTCACTCACTTTCTCTGGCCTGATGAGTATTGAGAGTCCCTTCACCCCATTAGTCTCTGGCTTAGTAGGTAGGCCACACAGCTGTGATGGGGCAGATCTTGTTTCCATTCCCTGTGCCAATGGATGTTTATGTTCTTTAAATAATCATCGGAGCAGGGAGTAGAGAACTCACATCTCCCCCCTTTCAGGTGTGTGGCCTACAGGCTTGTGTTCACTCATTCACTTTCTCTGACCTGATGTAATTATTCCATGCACAGTAGAACAGCTTTGATAGGAGGAACTGAGTGAATCCACTTCCCACACTTAATAGCCTTAGGCTAGGGGTCTCTAGGAGGCAGGATGTATAGGTGCAAATTCTCTCAGTCAAAGTAGGGCAATTAACATGGATCGCCTATATCCTGGATGAATGAGTGCAAATTCTCTTAAAGTAAGAAAATGGAACATGGATTCCCCATATCCTGGATGAATGCTCTAACCACTGAGCTACTGACTGAAAGGGAAGTACCAGCACTACCCCCGCTTGAGTTCTGCAAGAAAGGGTTTGTTGGGAAAAGATGCCTGTATCTCAGAGAAAGCTGGAAGTGAGGCATACCCTTGATTTCATCATTTCCTATTTACTAACTGAGCTCCTTATTCAGCTATGCTGGCCATTGTGGCTCCCCTTCTTAGGCACCTGACTCTCTTGGTGAATTTCATAGGGATTTTAAACAACTAACTGAGGACTGCAGATTTCCCTGGTACTCTAAGAATTAGACATTGTAACAATGATCCTAACTCCACTTTGTGGCAAGTCCTGGTTAACCTTCAAACTAAATACCTATTATTCATAGCTTGGTGGAACCAGCATACCAGCTCTGTACCCAGGGGATTCTTATACAGCTCTTTAAGATGACAAGATTTGCAATCTTCTTGCTAGGAATTACATGATTTCTTGTACATGTTTAGATTTTTATGAGATTTTATTTACCCTTACTACCAGTGCATTTTATCTTCCAATCATTTGAATGCTTGGGTATTCTTACTATGTAGATTCACAAGTCCCATATAGCCTCTATTCCCACTTGTGTTCTGCGTCTTCTGCTCCTCTCAGGAACTGACACAAAGGAGGCAACAGTACAGACTGCAGCACAACACATGCACATCATGCCAAAGCTAGTACACCATCACATATTTAGTCTCCCACTACAGAGCCTGTCCAGTCAGTTTCAGATTTCCTGTGCTGTTCATATACAGAGATGTCCGCATGCACAAGAGCATGCCCACTTTCTTTGCAACTATGTAAGTGGGAAAGTGGTGGAAATAACCTACTTCTGAAGTTACTACTTCCCATAACTAACATTTTCAGAGGTAAAGGACTGTTTTTCCCTGTTGCAGAGCACTCAGGTGCCCTGTGCCTGAGAGCCGGAACAGCTCGGGAGAGGCCCCGAGTGGCAAGAAGAGGGAGGCTCAGCTGCCAGGCACCAGGGCAGCCAGAGTCACAGTTGCTGGTTGCTAGGGCAAGCAGTAGGGAGCCAGCTGACAGGAAGGGGCAGGGCTTGGCTCTTCTTAAGCCCAGGCATGAGGCCAGGAGGGCAGTTCCCCTCTGGCAGCCAAGGGAGGGGGAGCTCAGCCAGTGCAGACAGACGGGAGAAGGCCTGACTACAAGAGCATCCCCTGATTGCTGCTATGGGTTGGAGTATTTCCCGGTAGGGATTGAATGTTGTTTTGGCTGGATGGTTTAGCTTTTTATGTTATAGCCCGGGGGCTTTGTTTTTGTGTTCGCTGTTTGACCGGAAGACCGGGTAAGGCTATTAGGGGTTGAAGGAGGCCTCACAGGGGCTCCACAGTAGCGTGGGAACCCTGGCACCAGAGAGGGTGCAGCATTTGGGGTGCATTAATCCCAGCCCCAGAGCAAGGGCCGCAAGGAGCAAGAAGCCCCAGAGAGAAGGCAAGGACAGGGCCAAATCACAGCAGGGCCCAGATCAAATACCATGTTACTACCATCTGCGAGGCTTGGGCTGCGGTGTAGGGGAGGAAAAGGAGCTGCAGACAGTGCCACCTGGCACCGGGGCATGTAAAGTGGGCAGCCTCCCGCTAATAACAATTGATCAAGATCAAGGCATGGCAAGCGAGTAAGCAGGCAGTTGGCCCATAACAGGAGGGCGGAGCCACCAAGAGAGAGGCTCCCGTAGCAATACTCCTGTCAGACTCTCCAAGCAACTGAACTTTTAGTTTATTTTAGTCTGGTTTTAAGTTTGGCATGTCCCATAGATTCATTTCATTTTGGCTACCGGGAACATCACAATCGCTGAGACCAGGAAACACAGAGAGAGTGAGACGTTTCCAAATGATTCTTTGTTGTTCCTTTTGAGAAGTACTGTCTCAGTTAAGCCAAATCTTAGTCTTTAAACAAGTAAAACTCCTATGGGGCCCTTTAAGCAATAAAACCCATCTGTCAACAAAGCCAGGAGTCACAGCTATTGATCAAAGGATTGTCTCATAACTTACAATGGTACCTTCATTGTCCTACCCAAGTTATTTGTGCGTTACTACAGCTCAGATTGCATGACTTCCAGTCACTGACACACCTTACTGCTTAAACAGTTGGAAGCAGCATATTTAATGAAGACATTGCATAAATGCCTGCAACTCATGAGGAGATGATAGGCTTGTGGTTTACTACTTCTTTTCTTAATTGCATTTTCATTCCAATTTTAGAATTCAGTTTAGGGAATTTTGCAGCAAGTCTGATATTTATTGTCAGCTATAACACATTGTGCATAAAAGATCCTCTGTGCTGTGGCAAATGGCGATAGCAACCCTGTATTTTGTACCCAGGCTCAACAATGTGTTTACTTTCCAACGTATTTGCTTTGCTTGATAAGGCTTGTACAGACCTTAGAAGACTTTAAAATCCTTAACTCAGAACCCAGCCTAGGTAATCAACTTCATGCTCTACGGCAGGGGTGGCCAACCTGCTGCACAGGTGCCACAAGTGACAAAGGAAGCTTCTGCACATGCCACAGGGCAGCTCAGAGCAGGAACAGGCTGCACAGTGGCAAATGCAACAGGACATAGAAAAGCAGTAGATCATGCAAGGGAAGAAGACTGGAGCAGCCCTAAGGGAGGATGCAGAGCCCTCACTGCTCTACTGGAAGAAACCCTCCCCTCAGACAGGTTAGTCACAAACCCCATTGCTGTGCTCCCTTTTCTGTGGCAAGGAAAGGAACAGGACAAAATGAACCATATGCCAGGAGTCAACCCTAGTCCTAGGGCAATTATGTAAATCGCCATGGAATGGACTAACTCAGGGAGCTTTCACCTTGGGTCTGATCTTGTACAGTCACAGGGTAGGGTTGGCCCCCATAAAAATAAAATACCTACTTTAGCTTATGTTTCAAAAGAATGAGTTAGTTTTTTCTTTTCAGACAATATTAGTCTAGAAAGCCTGAGCCAGAACTTCAAGGCTTCCTCCTTTTTCCCTCTGGGATACTCTTGGAAAGTTGAAGATTCCCACATCCTGGTGCCATGCCAAAATGACTGAAATTGCTAAAGAGGAGCTGAGTGCAGAGCTGATTGCTCGGGCATTATCTGACAACACATACTGGCTGAGGAGCACTTCTTTTGTCAATCCCAGGGGAACTTAAACCGATACAGACTCAGCTGCTTGAGGCAGGCATTTCTGGGTACCCCCAGAATCAGAAATGATAGACACTTACAGAACCTAAACATTAGAAACTTATGCCACACATACATGGTAAATTTACCATGACAGGCAGTGACATCCTTAAGCATGCAGTGCTACTCCTAAAAGGCTGCCTCTACATTGTGCTTCAACCAGGCTAATTAAAAACAACTGAAATACAAGGCCAGTTAGCTCATCTCCATAGCATGGTTATGTCAGCACCATACTGACATAGCCAAGCTGCTTCTCCTTCTGAGAAGCCTTCTGGCTTTTGGAGGTAGCTTGCACAGAGAACAGTCTGTTTGAGTGCACTGTTGCCTAGCACACACGAACTTCACCAAGGAGACAAAATTTTAGACACCTAGCTAGGGACAGAAATTACACATAAACCGGTATAAGTTATTGGAAACCAATTCAAATCTGTGATGCAACAGAAGTTCAGCGCACATAAACTTCCAAAATGGCCGAAACTGGTTTAAGACAAACCTGGGTGGATGCAGTATCAGACTTAACTGATTTAGGTTCAATCAGTTTATTCAACTTCTACCCCAGATCCCCTCCAGATTCAAGCCAACTCAGTCTCCCAGCATCCCAGGATGCTTTGCACCTTTGCTGCAGAGCCCCCACTTGCAGGGAGGGAAGGATAGCCTTGGCCCAAGCTGTCTGCTCCAGCAGAGCAGGGAGGCATGTTCTAGTGCTCCCAGCTTTTGGCATGGGCCACTGCAGGCATGAGGCTCCATTTCCAGAATCAAAAGTAAACGTCTGTTTACTTGGCTATCAGTTCAATCTACACAGCTTAAATTAACCTGCAAAGATTGAATCAATTCAGCCTCCAGCTTTTTGAGTGGCTGTACTTAGCCCTACAGGGGCTTGAATAGGGGTTTGAGTCTGTACATTTATGAGGTGCGTTCCTGAAATAGCAGTTAGGAGCCCAAGTCTATTTGTGCATCTAGCCGCTATTTTCAAGGCTTTCCAGTAAATCTGTTATTTGTTATTTGAAGCCCATGAACCACATTGTTAATGTGGGTAAACATTAGTGTTTTTTTTCTTTACAATTGAATTAAGGCAAGAGCTCAATGAGACACCGCAGTGATTCCTGAGCCAGGGTCTGTGAATCATGCTGCCTCCTTCCATTTTCCAATTAAAAGTTAGATGATAAGCATCTGCAAGAAATGCTGAGGGTTGACAATGAACTATAGGTCCAAAAGTTTGGGAACAATTAATTCGGTGGACAGTTTGGGGTCTACTCACTAAAAGCAAAAATTCTCCTCAACTTTGTCCCAGCTTTTCCGTATAAGTTTTGACAAGTCACTTGAAATCCATTATTCCTCACTTACCTTTTCTGGATAGCAAAGATGTATATGTTTCCTTTTAGGTCATCTTGGTAGGCAGGGCAAGAGAAAGTAATGTTACTAAATCCAGAAGTTTTCAAACTCTGTCATACACTTCCTCCTTTGAACAAAAAGCATTTTAATACAGCCAAGTGCAATAAATCTAAGAACAAGGAACATAAGCTGCATTTTGCAGAATGGGGTTCAATGTCCTGGGAAGCAGTGACTCTGACAAGGATTTAAGGATCACAGTGGACAAAACTGAATTATTAACAGCTCATGAACAACTCTTGTTCTTGGAACAATACCATGGCAACAAGGGTTAGTATAATCCTTGCAAACATAGCGAGTGGGAGCGGTGAGGTGCCTGTAAGAGAATGATAAATATTTATGGGAAGTTTGAAGGAGTCATAACTATTTGAACTAGGAAAGAAATGTTTGAAGGAGTCATAACTATTTGAACTAGGAAAGAAATGTTCTATGCTGACATGTGTTTAGATTGTGGTAATGTTTAATAAACTATAAACTGTACAGAACATTATCCTTTGCCTTTGGAATAAACTTAATTGCCACACTTTTTTTTGCAGGGGTGGAGGGGGTAAAGTTCAGTGAGGACAAAACATAGAAATATAAAATGGAACCTGGCTGCTAACTAAACTGAGGCAAGCACCTCTTCATAGACCAGAACACAGAACCCCCTCTCCCTCTTTTCTCACAGTGTTAAGATGCAGAAATATTTCCTGCTTTTCTGTGAGTATACAACGCTCGGGCCCATTTGAGTTGAGGTTTTGCTATTAAGATCCCCTGACATGATTTGAGGCTAGTAGAAGATTTTTCCTGATTGCCTAATACCCAAGGTATATTTGTGGGGACTGTGATTAGTCCCAATTTATTACTTGCATTATTGGGTATATCAAACAGGTTTACTGAAATGATAAATTTGGGTTGTCATGCATAACTATGCATTACTGTCTGCCTGCGGTGAGTGCCTCCAAGTTACTCTTTCGGTCTTTATGAAGATAGCTCTGTAAAACTGTGTAGCTATCTGACATGCAAGAGCACTACGTACTGTGCTGGCTAACGCTGCTTAATTTTATAAGACAAATGGGCACCTGTTTCCTATTTCTATTTACAGAACTAACAGAAATGTTGCTTAATCTCTGAGGATTTCACTAATGAACAAGCCCTCCTGCACCTGGCTATCAACACGGCATTGACTGAAACAGGCACCAGAGAAATGTTCTGAGAGGATAGAAATAAAAGAAGATACTGAGGAAGGACAGACTACTGGAGGAGATAGGAGGAAAAACAGGAAGGAAAACTGCAAACAGATACTTTAAGGCTCCACCACTTCCCCCTTCATTTGGTTTTCTAGCAAAGCAAAGTTTTGTTTCAGACTTTGTTGCAGGTAAAGGATATCTCCATTTCATTAATTCACACACAAGGACATACATTTTTGGAGGGGGTTACGGACCATTTTTGCAGTATAAAAGGACTTTGTTATGAAAAAGAATTAGGTTCCGTGTAACACTCATGCTACACGGTGGAGAAGGATTATTTTCATCACACATTTCCCTGGCCCACAGTTACCTAACATGAAAAAAAAAGACATTGATACCTAGCACATTGCTGTCAAGATGCATAAAACATTTTTATCAATTATCATTGGAACCTCAAAATCCTGGTGAGACCAATGCATCTTAAAGTAAACAGAACATTTTCTCCTTGAAGCTCACAAATCTCAGCCACATATGTTCACTTTAAGTGCCTTCCTCTGTAGTTTTAAAGTGCCTTCCTTTACTTACCTACCTACCTACCTCCTGATAGAGCATTCCCATTGAAGCCATGAAACCCCTATGGCTGCCTAAGATAGAAGCAACATGCCTTATCAGGTAGTCAGGTTAAACTGCTGCAGTCAGTTATAAAATAGTTGTGGATGGCAAAAGCATGTTGGCTCACCCTTCCAAGCTTCCCCTCAGCTGTGTCTTGCTGATGGTTCAGAATTTTTGTTAGGACTACTTAGAGCTCTCCAAATAATTCTTCACTTACATTTCATGTTCAAAGTTGATGCTTGAGATCAGGGATCCCTGGGCCAGAAGTAAGGTCAAAGGAAAATTTGGACCAGCTATGAAAGATCAGGGATACACCATCACATGCACCCAGAACTTGAGGCCACAGTAGCATTTTTTCTTAGCTTGGTCACATTGCTAATCACCAAAGGGTCCAAATAATAAGACTTACCTGAACAGTGATATGAAAGGAGCTCTGGTGGACAAAACCAAAAGAGAAACTAAAGACCAGGGTGTCGGACCATAAGGCTGAACACACAGAAATTGAATAATAGTGGGCCACACTGACTGGTTTGCCCTCAACAACAGTAAGGAGGAAGGCCACTCTGAAGAGTCCTGGTGATAGGAAGAGGATATTTCCTAATAAAGGCTTTTCTCAGCTGACTTTTTAAGTCTTGTAAGGGCTAGTCTCAGGACTAAGGAGCATGTTTATAGGTTCTGCGTCTAGAGGCCTAGGTACTTGAGAAGAAAGTGAGGCGAAATAAAAGGTTCAGCTCACCCATATAGCTGAAGGGTCTCTGAAGGGCTGTATAACTGATTTAAGGATTGTTAGGATTCTAGATGCAGCTGGAAAGGAACAGAAAAAGGCAACCACAATCAGTTATTTCAAGACCAAACATCATTTTATGAAGTACTGGGTTTAGGAGCCTTCTAGCCAACAGCAGATCATCTGTTTAGTAAGGGACTGGACACTCATGCTAAAGGGCTGCTGTGTAATCTGGTGAATGCCCATTTGCCAGTCCTCACACATAATGGCCATCTGTGCCTACTGTTTTACTGACTACAACCTCAAAGTTGTTTAAATAGCAAATGACTGAATACATTGATTGGAAAACTAAATAATAGAACCAGGAATAACTTAACCATGACACAAGAGAAGCAGTACAGCAATTAGATATTTTTCACCTGTCCCAATTTGTTCCTCCCAAAATGTACATTGGCAGATACGAGCCAAACTTAAAGAAGAATACACCATAAAAAGGGCTGGTAGGAAGAACTTCATTTGTTATTTGAGCAAAACTGAAAAGAAAAAAAAAAACAGTCTAAAAGACCATGTCATCACTTACAAATCATAGACTGCTTTGAAGGATATAATCATTTTCTTTATATTATGCTTTTACCTAATTCCTGAAAGTTTTCCTCATAAGTTTCAACATCTGTTTTTAGTCTTTAGAATTTCCTACATTACACAGAAAAAAAAGCCACCTTCATTTTAACAAGGACAAACCAAATCAATTATGTGAAACAATTACTTTCAACAAGCTATAGCTAGAAATCATAACAGGTTTGTGTATAATGTTAACCATGAAATGTTTTATCAGCTGCACCTGAACTGTTACGTTCAGGGAAGAGCAATGTATTTTTCATGCACGGAGGAAGGAGGGAACCAAAAAACAAGAAGCCTGCAGGCCACTTGGTGAACATCTACTGCTCTGTACTAGTGATTTCTGGAAGTCAAATGAGTTCATAAGCAATCTTCCGGTGCATCTGTGCTCACAGAGAAGCAAGAAAACATATACTTCCCTTCAGATATCACTATTTCAGTAAAAAGAATTAAAAAAAAAATCCTGTTATTGGCACAACCCTGTTTGAGAAACCAAGCTTACACAACTAGTTAACTGTAATAAATAGCTGAGATGTGCCAAGACATGCAATGCTTCCCTTCAGCTTCAGCACTCACTGTCTACCAGTGAAATTACAGCTGCAAACTGAGGCATCCCTGCTCCCAGGTTAATGATCCCATCGTCCATGGGTTCCTCTCCCAGTCCAGAAAACATGGATGAAACCAAGAGAAACAGGACAATTTCTTCTCAAAAATATGGACAGTGGCCATCATGCATCAAAATGGTGGTGTAAGATGGAGGAAAATCATTTGAGTAAGGATCTGTCTATACGGATCACTGAATCTGATTAACTCAAGGTATAAATTAAAACCTACTGAAGTAGAGCAGCGCAAACCCCTGTGTGGACATTTTAATTCTGGCTTAAGAGTGGCTTTTTGCAAGTTAGTGTAAGCCAATTAGGAACAGGTTTGTGCTAGCCTAAAACAGACCATTTTCAAACCCACACAGGAGTTTGTACTTATTAAACTAAACCAGTACCAGTTTCTGTGTAAAGATGGCCCCTCGTTTCAATATCAAGTCCTTGCCAGCTTTATCTCTGATGGTGAAACTGGTAATCTGCAACCAACAGCTCAGCCTTGCAAAGAATTCCAGGAAGGCACCTGAGCTACTATGCAGTATCGCTGAAACACAAACCATTAAACACATTTTAGCAAATCTGTTCACAATCAAACCAAGCTGAAGAGTGATTGCAATGCAAAAAATAGAAGGTGTGGTCACACTGAAACACCTGTGAAATCAAAAGATGTTAGGATATTCTGTTTTTCTTGGGGGGGTTTGGTTTTTTTTTGAAAGGAGGGATCCAAGACATGTCTCAGGGGAGAAAGTTTTACCCCCCAGAATTAGATTCAGCAAAAGGGACATTTTTGTCAATCGAGATAGTGGGGGAGACTTTAAAAGGAATCACACTTCATAAATCAGGGAGAAGGAAGGGCAAGTCTACTTCAGCAGGACTGTTGCTGCTGTGGTGGCTCAATGTCTAGACAAGAAGGGAAGCATAAGATCTCCAAAACTGTCATAATTCTGCTTTATAACTGTAATATCACTTTATAGTAACACAACAATAACCCAGTGATTCCTATGGTTTAACAATCCCTTACCTACCTGAAATGGGGAAATTTTCTGGTTTTCATACAAATACTTCCACTCAGCTGTAGAACTTGGTACCTAGTAGAGAAATATTCCATTTCCTGGGCATTTGAGTGAAATTCATCCTTGGCTAAGGATTCCTTATGGCTATATACTATTTCTGTTTCAGTTGAAGCCAATATTAAGGATTGGCATGGGGTCAACAAAAGTGATATTATCCTGTCTGATGGGAAGGAGGTGAGAGGCAAGCAGACAGATACCCACGAAGCTGATGAAGCACATAGATCATTTAATGGGCCAAATTTATGCAGCCTGTTTCCTCCCTTGATACAGTCATAGTATCTATTGAAATACAGGATACATGTGATGCTTTGAGTTACTCTTTCTTTTCCTTAGTGTCTCAATGCACTAATAGTACCATGAGTCTCTATTACAGTAACAGGCATACAGAATGGTGCAATCTCTGCCCTGAACTGACTACCTAACACCCCCTGCCCTCAAACCAAACACAGTCTGCCCACTGGAAGGAGTGGAGAGAGACTTAAAAAGATAAGAGTGGACAGCTTATGGTGAGCAACATCTTGTTTGAGCTGTTTTATTTTTTGAAAATAAATGAAGCAAAAGTGAGTGAGAAGACCTGCAGAATGGGGTATGGTAAGAAAAACAAAAGTAAAAAGAAAAAATGTTAAATAGATTAAAGAAGAAGAAAAAGAAGAATATGCAAAGAGAGAGGGCTAGGAGACAGGACAAGTAAATGCCCATTCAACAGAATAAAAGATGCCAACAGCTTAGTGTAGGGGTCAGAATTGGCTGATCCAGGCTTTGTGGAGGTCATTGCTAGGAAGACCCTGACTCCACAAAGCCTAGTTCAGCCAATGCTCATCTGAAGGGAGAATTTGGCCCACAGCTTATAAGAACTTCCAACAAAGCCTCCGCAAAGCCTGGATTATTCCTGAGAAGATGCTGCCCCCAAGGTGGGGCTCCTGCCCACAGGTTCCTCTCCCAATCCAACCAACTGCAGTACTGCCAGCCCCAAGCGTTAAAAAAAAAAAAATATCAAGAGCAGAACTTTCCAAATCATATTTTTAAGACATTCACAAGATTTCTTTTTAATGAAACATTTTAGTTGCTTGTTATTTGCCTTCCAGTTGATGAGTCTTCAAGGCACATGCAAAGTCATTTTCATGCTTCCCTCCCCGCAACACAACCAGGAAGGAAAGAACTGTGTTTTTTTAATGCCGATAGCCAAAGTATTCATGTTCCAGGAGTTGGAGTTGAAGAAAATTAGGAAATCCCACAAGACTTGCAATAAAGTCACGAGAGTTCAAGACACTGTACAGGGGACTTCCAGAGGTGCTTTTGCTTTCTGTTGAGCATTCTCTGGCTGGCCAGAGGTCAGCTGACTGGTCTAATTAACTTACCAAGGAGAAGGAAATGTATGCAAGCATCAGTACTCTATATTGTATTTGCTCATTAGTCATACAGTATAATGGGAAATGTTCTTTGGACACTTTTTCAAAGAGTTGTGGATTAGAAACCCCTTCTTCACCCGGATTTTTATACTCCTTCCATGAAGTGAAAAAGAATCGGAGGGCAGAAACCAATGGAAGTGGTGTTCTTTTTAGGCCGAGTTGTACTCTCCAAACACACGAAACTCTGGCTAAAGTAGCTGGATACATCTGAGGGGAGAATATGGCCCACAGCCACAGCATATAAAGACCTGCCAACACACTTGGCTTACACACTTCCCTTTGGAAATAATAAATTATCTGGCACTAACTGAAAACCTACAATATAGTCTGGTTTTTTACTGTGGCATCACAGCTGTAGGCGAGGCTGAACAAAATACCATTTAGATTCAAGCAATGCCATCTTGAGTTCAAGATGGAACTTGACTCTAACAACTACGTATGTATATTAGCAGTACAGCAACTACATGTATTAGCAATAGAACTGGGTGGGCATTTTTTTACATTTTTATGCGTGTCAAAATAGAAACAGTTTTAATGGACTTTTCCAGGAAGTTCTCAGGTCCAGGATAGGTATCCAGGTTATAGCTGTATTGGTCTAGAGGAAAAAACAACCTGGGCTCATGGCAGAGGTGATACCTTTTATTAAACCAAGATTTTTGAAAAAAATTACTAAGCTTGCAATTAAAGAATTTTGTTTGCAAAAATCTTGTTGGTCTAATAAAAGATATCATCTCTACCGCGAGCCCAGACCGCCGGGTCCAGGATAGAATTTCTGGTCAATGTGAGAGAGAAAAATAATGTAAAGATTAGCAGAGAGTCTAAATGCCAGCTGACAGTCTAATAAAAGCATTAAAATACAGATAGTATGATTTTCAAAAGTGTTTGGCGTTGATTCAACTTTGCTCCCAGTTTAACACTGCTTTCAGTGGAGGTACTTAAGCCAGTGAACATCACTTTGGAAAATCCCAACAAACATCTTCTCTCCCTACTTAATTAAAATAAATGCTAAAAGTTGATTGGGTAAGGAATTCTTCAGTGGAACATTTTTCATCAGAAAAGGCTGATTTGTCAAAACTGAAGATGTGTGTGGAAGTGTATTCAAGTTTGATTAAACTTTTGCCAGGAAAGTTTCTTGGGTTTCGGGTGGAATTTCTGGTCAAAACCAGTGACAGACTGTGAAACAGATGCTCTTTGTGTGGTGCTGGTAGGATTTGTGCCTGAAATTTGGGAGACTAAGGTTTATGCTCCTGTAACAAGCAGAGCAGAGTTTGGAACCTGGGTCACCCATAATCCCACAAGGTTTCCTAACCATCTGGCTAATGAATGTCCAGGGCATGTTTCTCTCTAATGCTCATTTTAGAGGGAAAACAACTTTGAAAGTTTCAAATTCTTTTTCTGTATGTGAAATTCTTGCTTCTGGCCAGCCTTAGCTAAAAAACAAAAGGAAAATTGTTGAACTAACAAAAATAATCAATTTGCTTATGTTAGCTGTGACTTACTGGTTGCAAGCAAACTGTCTCCCATCACCTTTGGGGAAGAATACTTGAAAACAAAAGTGCTGCTAAGTAGACCCAGTGATGGTGTTGTTTAACACAAGCTAAAGAAGTCCTGTCCATTATGTGACATTTCAAGGGACATTAGGGGGGGAAGGGGCAACTATAAATTCTCCATGTCTGAGAACAAGGCTCTACAGAGATAATCTGCTAAAACAGTTTGCATTGAGGATAGACTCAGGAGTATATTGTAACCAGGCACTTTCTCCATAACTTTTTTCCTTGGCAAAGATTTACTATTTGTAACAAAAGCCAACGTGCTACTATTCAGTTTTACAGAAAGTTGTAAACTCATCTCTCAATGCAAGGTATGCCTGAATGCAAATGCTAGAACTAGTAAACAAAGGGCATTATAATTAAGTGTACCCAAAATGCCAATGCAACAAGAAAATTAAAAAATAAATTTGTAATATCAGGAGATACAAAAAGGAAAGTTTCTCAAGTGAACTCCCCCATCATACACATAGCTGTTACTGTCAAATAACAAGTTTGGATGTAAGGCTAGATATAGAACCAAGCCACAGCCCACCCCCCAAATTTATGGGCTCAAATTTGCACCCACAAATAATTGTGCCTATACCAGCTGTACTTGGACAACAAATAAGAGACTTCTAAGTGCAAGCAGGCAATGAGCTGTTCTACCATTGGATATGAATGCAATGATTGGCAACTTCAATTTTACACCTACACTTAGGGCAGTAATGGTGTCAAAATGTAAACCGTGTGTAATGTGGGTATATGCCATTATGAGAACCTCTTCCATTTTTTGACAATGCTGTTATAAATGTATAACCTTTGCATGATCTTACCAAAGTGTTTTGTAGTCAATATTTATTGCTTCTTAAAAAACACCGAGTACCCAGATTTCTGTAAAAAAAATTTATTTTCCATATAAAAGTGCCAAAATATCCACCAACATTGTAATCTATTCCAACAACCAGCTTACTCTAGTAATCAAAATTGCAAGCAACTTTACTCACATTTTGTCAAATTCCTTTCACACATTTCCACAGTAACCCGAGTCCCTAGAAAGTGGAAAATTTGCATTCCGATTGGCTGCTGTAGTCCATATGTCCAAGTTCATATAGGCACGGAATGGGTTAAATCTCGGATAATATTCCTGCTTACACATAACTGCCTGGTTCTCAACATGGGTTGAGTGTTGGGTGGTGGCACTAAGTGGGCAGCAGTTTTCATAGACATCACTCTGAGGTGCCCAGATGGAACCAAAAAGTCCAGACATTGGGGACAAGCTTCTGGTGCTTGAGAGGTAGGGCTAGAAGGAAAGATAAAAGCATTGTGGAAAGCTGCACATTGCTCCATTTGGGGAAACAATCAGATGTAAATGGGAGGGAAGGCAGCAATGCTGAGAGAAAGCCAAAGGATCACATAGGTGGCAAATCAGGGACAAGCTTACAAAATGATATGCTTAGGGTTGGGGGGGGGAGCTAGTATTGCTTGGGGTTTCATGCACAGCACTGTTTCAATATTAGTGCTCTATGGCTCAGACAAGACCACAACTGGTATGCTGTATTCAAGACAAGTCAAGTTAATGAGACAAAGATATAAATTAAGGTAAATTAAAGAACAATGTCGAAACTCAAACCCAAAACATGAGGGTCTGAAATCTGAGAAAAAGAAAACGAAAAAGAATCATAGAAGTAGGGTCAGAAGGGACCCCGTAGATCTTCAAGTCCGACCCCCCGCCTGGGCGGGAGAAAAAACTGGACTCAAATGAGTCCAGCCAGGTAGGCATCAAGCCTCTTCTTAAATATCTCCAGGGTAGGAGCCAGCACCACTTCCCTTGGAAGTTGGTTCCAGCTCCTAGCCGCCCTAACTGTGAAGTAGTTCTTGAGGATGTCTAATCTAAACCTACTCTCCAATAACTTGTGTCCATTATTCCTTGTTATGCCAGGGGGCGCTCAGGGAAGCAGCATCTCCCCCACACTCTTCTGGTACCCCCTAGTGAGTTTACAGACAGACACCAGGTCCCCCCTCAGCCTTCTCTTGTGAAGGCTGAACAGGTTTAGGTCCCGCAGTCTTTCATTGTAGGGTCTTCCCTGTTGTCCCCAGATCATGTGGGTGGCCTCTTCTGGACCTTTTCAATGTTGTCCACATCCCTCCTGAAATGGGGCGCACAGAACTGGATGCAGTACTCCAGCTGTGGCCTGACCAGCATCGCATAGAGGGGGAGGATCACCTCCTTGGCCCTACTTGAGATGCACCCGTGGACGCATGACAAGGTCCGGTTAGCCCTGCCAACCATGACCTCGCATTGTCGGCCCATGTTCATCTTGGAGTCAATAATGACTCCAAGATCCCTTTCTGCCTCCGTGCTCTCAAGAAGGGAGTTTCCCATCTTATAAGTGTGCTGCTGGTTTCTACTGCCTAAGTGCAGCACCCTGCACTTGCCAGTATTGAAATGCATTCCTGTTTATGTTAGCCCACTCCTGTTACCTATCCAGGTCTTGTTGCAATCTTTCCCTCCCTACTACCGTGTTCACCTCACCCCACATTTTGGTATCATCAGCGAATTTAAACAGGTTGCTTTTCACCCCGTCGTCCAGATCGCCGATGAAGAAATTGAACAGCACAGGCCCAAGGACTGAGCCCTGGGGGACTCCGCTGCCCACTTCCCCCCAGGTTGAATGTGACCCATTCACCACCACCCTCTGAGTACGACCCTTGAGCCAATCTGCAATCCATCTGACTGTGTAGGCATCAATACCACACTCGCCTAGTTTTTTTAATGAGGATGGGGTGGGAGACGGTGTCAAAGGCCTTGCTGAAGTCTAGAAAGACTACGTCCTCGGCAACACCTGCATCCATTGCCTTTGTGACCGGATCATAAAAGGCAATCAGGTTGGTCTGACATGACCTGCCCTAATGAAACTGAGGGCATGCCATGGATAATGCCAACACAAGCTACATCAAATACCTTGGCCTCTACTATAAAGAAGTGTGAAGAAAGAGCAGGCAAGCGAGACAAAGATGGAAATGCAAATAGTATACAAAGAATATTTCAGTGAGGCACAAATAGGGTAACATCTTGTAACAGGAATACTCACTGAGGAGTTGACATAACTGGCTGGCTCCCAGGTAGGAGGCATGTTGGGTGGGGCACTCCAGGTAGACTGACAGCTGTGATCAAGGAAGGCTGTATTTTGTACTTCGGCAGTACATGGGAAGCCACTGGCATAATTCATGTTTTCTACAGTAAGAAACATAGGGAACAAAGTAAAATCTGTGCATTGTATACATGGCTCAACTTTCTGCGTATGAAGCTAAACTGCCCTATTATGAGAAGTGCTAGAATTACAGGTAGGCTTTCACCATCATAGATAATTTAATGGAAAAAGAGCAAATCATATGCATGTAATACTTGCATATTTCTGCCAACAGGAATATCATTTTTATGAGACACTATTGAGGGCACAGTTAACTCACTAGCATAGAGGACTGGGTAACGGCTGTGTGATTTTTTTTACCCCAGGCTGCTGAAGACTGCATTTTTCAGTCAGAGTAAGACATGGATCCCTGAACAAATAACTGCAGTGAACCTGAGGGTGAGAATTTGCAGCATGTTAACTCCTCTGTGATAACAGCTCATGCTTATCCCCTTTACCCCATCGTAAAAGAGAAAGAGCGTGTAGTAGACTGCCCCGCAAAGAAAGAGCCTCTGCTTTCTCTGGGTTAAGAGTCTCCACAGGGACAGCTTCTATGGAGCAGGTGATACACTACAAATCCCTGCCCTTGTTTACCATGCAGTAACTTATTTGTGTGCCTATGGAACAGAAGAGGCAAAATTTCTTCATGCTTCCTTGTCAAAGTACTTCAGTTTTCACCTCCCAAGACATCACTGTTGCATGAAATCCTGGATAGGTCAACTTTCAGTTATCTATTTGGTAACGCCTCTGGGAAACTTTACAAATAACTTGTATCAAGGGAAAGAAGCTAGTCAGAGAAATTCTGAAGGTCACGTGAGCAGTAACAGAGCAGGAACAAAAAGAGGATGCCCAATCCATCATCATTTTCATCACCACTCTGATTCTGCTCTTTGTTCCTCCTCTGACAGGTACTGGTGGTAGGAGTCCAATTTTTGCTTGAGACTCCGTAGGTTATCTTGCTCTCTCCATCATGCATACACCACTTACTACTGTATAATACCATGCCTGTCTGGAAAAGACACATTAGACTCTCTATTCTGACAGCTATTTTAACTCCATCACTGATAATCAAAGTATTGCTGCAGTTTTAGGCTGGATATTCGTTTAAAGGGAGTAGGGCCTTGTGAGAGGACTGCAGATAAAGAACAGTATACACCAGATTATACTGTTCTAAGTCGAGCCTAATTCTGTGAAAGACAGTGAGTTACATGAACTGGAAAACTGGCATAAATGGGACCAGAGTCAGGCCTTTAAGCAAATTCTGCACTCCAGGTTTTAGACAAGCAAGTCAAAACTTCATGTGCTGTCCCAAATTAGGAAGTTAACTGAGGGTACTGGAAACATTGCATGCAAGGGAGGAAAGGTGACAGACACTGGAATGAGAATCACAAGACAAACACTAGCTCCTGAGTCTGCCACATGTTAAGACACTTACTCTCCCTAGGCCCCAATTCCCAAGGGATGAGCATCACCTTCTCTTTCACAGCTTCTGTCTTGTATATTGAGAAACAGAGGCTCTTCTGGATAGTAAGTCCCTCTTTTTTAGTAGTGCAGGACCTAAAACAATGTGACCTGAAATAGCAGCATGGGTCTGTGACCATTTCTCTCATTCATTGCTACATGTTGGGGAACTGGCTACCACAAGCTGTCTTGTAATCAATGAAGCTATTATAACAAAAAGAAAAATTTAGTTTCAGAAATTCCATACAGAGTTTATGAAAATATTAAAAAAAAAAAAAAAAAAAAAAATCTCTCCTGGTCTATTTTACCCTAATTAAGCACATTAACAAGATAGGTCTCTAATAGTCTGTTGTTCAGCCATCTATCTACCTGAATGAATCATCATTGCTTTGCTGAGGGAGAGAGAAAAGAAGAATCTTATCCATATTTTGGAAATCTTACAGCATTCTTACCTTCTGGGAAAGCATTGTACTCGTTCATCTCTACTGGACAATACATGTTGGGAAACTGGCCATCACAAGCTGCATTCCAATCAATGAAGCTATTACAACAAAAAGAAAAATCAGAAATTCCACGCAGAGCTTTATGAAAGTAAAGCTTGAATACACTGTATACCTTTTAGATGACAACTGCTTGCGACGAGCAGTTGTGCTTCATACACATCAACTAAATAATAGCAGAAAACAGCTACTAATCGGAATTGTATTGTACATAACAAATAACAAATCTAACAAAATCATAACAAAGCTAATAACGAGCACTGTTTTACGGTTTTCCCCAGGAGAGAGAAAATACATTTGTGACTAAAATACAGAGCCAGTAGTTGGACTGTCTGGGCTGATTCTGACTCTCCTCCAATCTTCCTGGATCACTTTAAAGTCACACACTTCACTTCAAGGCCTCAGCTTTCCTACCTGAAAAAATGGAATTACAATATATTCCTACCCCATAGGAGACATTAGGCTTAATTATTTTTTATGAAATACAATGCAAAGTAATTTAATATAACATGCCATGGAAATGTTATGTATAAAGTGAAATAAATATTTGATTAGTAAGGTGCTTAGATTAATAAAAATTGTCTTTAATTTTAAAATATTAATATAAACACTTATTTAAAAAATAAGAATGTCAAATAAAACTCTCAATTGTCAGTGTTACCACTTCAAATAACATCAGACTCCTGCCAAATGAGACACCCTATCACAAATGTGTATCTGTTACTGTATTAATTTAAGAATAAAATAATTGAAATAATTTAGGAAGAGTTCTTTGCTTAAGAACACCTGAGTCATAACCTTAACATTACTTAAACCATAGTTTGTAAAGGAAAAAAACCAGTATTTTGCTGCATGGTCTTGGTACACTAAGATACAGTTCCTAGCTCATAGGACAGCCGCAATGCAAACTGCAAGCTTTTCTTTCCTTCAGTTTACAGCACAGAGGTAAGACTGCAGGGAATGTGATTCTTCCCGTCTGAAGTTTACCACTGCAGAAAGCTCAATCCTCAAGTCTAGGAAATGTCCAAAGAAGTCCACATAAAACATGTGTTTATTACCTTCATCCAGGGTATTTGTATCTTATACAGACCCTAGAACATGTTGTAGTTCACCCACCTGGTGAAGGATTCCTGGTTATAGCAAAGGAAAGCAAGTTTGAAAGGGAGACACTCAATCCCCCTCAAAGAGAAAAATGAGAAACAGAGCAGGGATATGGGACAAAGCACTGTTGCATGAAATTTGAACCAGAAGCAATATAGCCATATTAGTACAGCAGTGTGCCTGGGTTTAATAAACCTGTTTCCCAGCACAGCTAATTAGCCTGGATGCATGCCACATTAACATGATTATACTGTTTCCAATTCTGAACTTAGTGTGTGCAGAACAGGTATTCCTGGACAGCGCTGCCTGGCACCATACCTTAAAGCTCGCAAGATTTATTTAAAACCAGGAAGAATTCTTAAATTTTGAACTTTCTAATTATGAGTACAGGAGCTGGTCCACTTAAATTGACGATATCAATACCATGTGGCGGGCGAAAAGTGAAAAAAAAAAAATCAGTAAAAAAAATGTGTCTATAGTAAGAGTTTTGCTTATAATATTTTAACAGGAAACAATGGCAAGGAACCTGAACTGCAAATGCTTAAGAAATATTGCAGGATGAGTTCAGATGCACCATATTTTCTCACATACCACACACTCCCAAGTTAGCGACAGACCTTGTTTTGAGAAGGCAGTATAAAGAAAGTAAGATTTTTTCCAGAGTTGTGTCTGAAGAGCCAATTCTTCAGAATTACTCAGTCTGTCCTTGCAAACTGTGCAGCTCAAGCTTTAACCCAATCACTGTTGCTGTCAAACTGGTAGCAGCTTTTGACCGAATAGCAGTAGCTCTGAACAAGTTAAAACTATAGCTACCACGCTAAAGACCAGACTTCAGCCCCTCTCTCCATGTTGCCAATGGGGAGAAAACAGAGAGAAGCAGTAGCCATTACAGTGTCCCCATGCTTCCCTGCTCAACAATCCCAACTTTGGAGGGATAATTTTTTGGGAAAGGGTGTGTATGTTGCAAATAAATACAGTAATAATACTCCCCTAGTTAATAGATGGACAAATGTTACCTAAAATATTTAAAGAAAAAACAACTTGCCTGTTGTGAACAGAAGGGGATTCCTGGATCATGCATGGTATGTTGTTTTCAAGGTTATAATTTAAGCTATTTGTCAGACAGACTGGTTGAGCAGGCCACAAGTCTCCTGTTGGATACAGACCTAAAGAAGAAAAGTGATCAATTGCACAATTTATGAAATACAACAGAACAGGAACCAAAAAGTGCCCAAATCTTAGCCCTGCAATGACGTTAACACATGACACAGAATCTAGATGACCTTGCATTGTACTCTTCGCAATGGAAAGTATCTAGGCCCCTCCTTTCCTTAGTTTTTGAACCCAAAATAGAAAGTTTGGCACTATGGAAACAAAACAAGCCACTGGCACTAAATCCTGACTCAGTGCAGCTAGGTCATTATATATCAGATACAGACCCAGCCCAGGAGTGATTCGGCAAATAAAACATTTTTAGTGAATCATTTGACAAATAGTTATGTTGGATAAAAGTTGTCATAAAAGTAGAATAGAAAAAAAAATAGCCTTTTTCCATTTTTACAAGTATTAAAGTCATTTGCTTGATTCATTATAGAAAGAACAAATTTTCCAACAGAAAAGACTTAAAGTGTTGGAAAGTTACATGTGTGATGACAAGCCACTGGACCTTTTCTCCTTGGAAACTGAGGTCGCTCCATACACAAACTTCACAATTTATTAATTTCACTCAGCAAATTCATATTGTTTCCCTTTGAGATACACGCAAATGAAAAACTGCCTGGGATTTGAAAGCCGAAGCTGAAGCCCATCATGCATCGTTCGTTTGCAAAAAAGGAAGGCAGAAAAGAGGTGAGGTCTTTCCTCAGCCATTAGTGTGGAAATGAGGAGAGCTTTGATGATGCTAATTGGACTGTGAACTTCATTTCCCATAGAAGTGATTTTAGTGCAATTAAACATTAGGCTGTGGCAAAGCGAAGGAAATGTTAGCAAATGCTGAAGTGTAAAATGAAAGCTAGATGCTACTTTCACTCAGCAAGAATACAATAAAACAAATCAAGATTATATTAAAGGCTAGGGAAGTTCATTTGTTTGAAAAATAATAAAAAGTAAAGTACTCAGATACATGGCTCAAACATAGCACTCTGTTGCAGTAAAGCTTGTGTGTGCACACATTAAAGTAACAACATGTGTAGCACTCATACTAGTGTATGATGAGTAATGTAAAACCTGCTGATATAAAGCAACCGACCTTTATTCTTGTCGGGATCTGCAGTCATGTCAGTGAAGTTGGGACACAGGGTTTC
Organism: Crocodylus siamensis; assembly: GCF_052110815.1. Classification (NCBI taxonomy): domain Eukaryota; kingdom Metazoa; phylum Chordata; order Crocodylia; family Crocodylidae; genus Crocodylus; species Crocodylus siamensis. The sequence goes on along the minus strand of NC_143396.1, from coordinate 96,410,721 downwards.
TGGATACTGGGGGATGGTATTTATGTCTCTGCTGAATTAAGAAAAAGGATTTTTTTTTCAAAAAGAAAATCAGATCGTGAAACATTTAAAATACCTACGTGATTCTTTTCTAGGAAAAGCAAATTCAGGAAGTTTTATGGTGTTAAACAGGGCAGGTGGTAGAACCCCAAATAATAGCTAACATGAATTAGGCTTTACCTTTGCCTATTCTCCTTATTCTGAGCCATGGTAGAACTACAAAACGTCAGCATTTCAATACAAAAAAACCGTACAGAGCAGAGCTACCCACAGTTATTATTACAAGAGGAAAAAAAGGAAGTACTGATTATCTCAACCCTTACTAGTCATATTTATCTAATAATATTGGACTATACAGTGTGGAGACTAAAGGAGAGTATGGGCTCAGACAGATTAAATGAATTTGGAATGAGCATTATATGTTAATGATGGCTAAGCATAAGAGGTCAAAGAGGCGAGCTGTCAATATGCTGTACTGTTAAAATGTACTTATTGGAATAAAGTCAGCAGCAAAAATGAAGAAAAAAGGCTTTGCTCACTGAGACTACACCTTTCTTTTCTGCATCTGATCTCTCCCTCAGGGTGGCAATTCCTGCAAATATCAGGGTTATTTTGCAATGGGTCATGGTAGCTCCAGGCCTTATACCTTCATATCGGGTTTTAATACAGCTTTGAAAACAGTTATTACTTGATAGGTTTATGCTCATGGTAGAAAAAAAATACTCAAAGGGGCTGGAAAGTCCATGTCCAAGCTCCAAAACCAGTAAAGCTTTTTAAATACTAGAGATGTGTGATTTCAAAATGGCATCAAGAGTAACAGGCAGGTATAGCGCACACAACTGCTTTTACCAAAACTGGCTAGTTAGACTCCCAAGAGTATGGTGTTCCCTTAGTATATTCATAGAATCACAGAAAATTAGGCTTCGAAGGGACCTCAGGAAGGTCATCTAATCCAACCCCCTGCTCAAAGTAAGACCAGCTCCAACCATATCATCCCAGCCAAGGCTTTTTCTACCCTGATCTTAAAAACACTCCAAGGATGGAGATTCCACAACATCTCTAGGTAGCCTGTTCCAGTCCTTTACTATCCTCATAGTGAGAAAGTTTTTCCTCATATCTAACCTAAATTGCCTTTGCTGCAACTTGTGAACATTGCTCCTTGTTCTGTCATCTGCCACCACTGAGTACAGTCTCTTTGGAACCACCCTTCAGGTGTGTACTGGAAGGCTGCTAGTAAGCCCCCTCTCAGTCTTTTCTCTCCTCCAGACTAAATAAGCCCAGTTCCCTCAGCCTCACCTCATAAATCATGTTTCCCAGCCTCCTAACCATTTTCACTGCCCTCTGCTGGACTCTCTCCAATTTGTCCAAATCCTTTCTGTGGTGGGGGGACCAAAAACTGGACATAGTACTCCAGATGTGGCCTCACCAGTTCCAAATACAGGGGAATAATCACGTCTCTCGATCTGCTAGCAACACTCCAACCAAGGCAGTGCACTATGATGTTAGCCTGCTTGCCAACAAGGGCACAGTGCTGGCTCATATTCAGGTTATTGTCCACTGAAACCCCCAGGTCCTTTTCTACAGAAAAAGGATTAATTACATGAACATATTACATTCCTTTAGTATATTGTAAGGGTAAACTTAAAAACGTACCTGGTATTGCAGATGTTATGAGACAGATTTAAAGTGATGGGAGTTTCAGTTGGGAAATCATTTTGTGAAATAGTCTCCCCTAAGTAAAACAAAGATTGTGAAATCAAAAGATTTTGAAAACAGCATATATAAACTTATTTTCAGTATAAAATACTACAAAAAGAATTTTGCATTTCAGAAAGTCTCCCTCAGTTAATGTTATGCTTGTTTATCTCTTATATCTATGCAGATTTAGTAGACCCTTTTTTCTATCTTTATGGCAACTTGAATAGGGAAATAAGGGACTTGATTTTTTTTTTTGGTTAAACTATGGGACCAAGGATTAAAAAGAGTTGAGAAGCATTATTCTAACTATTAGAAAAGTGTTTGCATGGAGTGGTGTTATGAAAAACCACACTGTTGAATTTTTTTTTTAGTTAAATGATCAATTTATAAATTATTACTGCTGTCATGTACAATATCCATCTATGCATTATTATTTGAAAGAAGTTTATTTTTAAAAAGTTTCAACAAATATAAAAAACCCAAAAAATTAAATCCAGGCACAATTCATTCAATTAGGTCAGAGGCTCAGACTGAGATTAAATGTGTTCTATTCTAATCGCGAAGCTGCTTTGGGTATATTTTTTTCCTCAGACAGTAAATTAAGTTCACATTATTCAAAACAGCATCTAGACATGTGCAAACAATTTTTCTCTGTCACTAGAGAACAGTCCCTAGAAAACTATTTTTAAAACTTTAAATTTGGTTCATTCTGCATGCTGTAGCGTGCTCTCTCAATGTCAGTGAATGACACTAAAGCTCTTCACCATTCCTAGTAATATGCCACAAGAACTAAACATAACTGTGGCTTCTGGCATGTACAAAGTGGTTTAGGGTTCTTCTGCCATGTATCTGGGATAAGGCCATCCATATCCTCATAATTTTGAGACACTTCCAGTAATTTTTTGAAAGACTTGTCTGTCTACCCACTTCTTTGAAATCCAGATAACATCTATATACAGTAAAAGGAGCATGGTAAGTCATAAACACAGTTGCAAAAGTAACAATAATCTAAAGGTCAGAGCTACATTAACATCTGAGTAGAGTTAGCAGATATCAATTCTGTAGTCTTCCCAAGAGTGACTAATTCTATAGCTTCCTCAGTGTCTTGTGGGAGACTCAGTTCACGTGTTTATCCACAATTTCTCTTTGACCTTTTACATTTACTACCTATGGCTCTTCATATTCTCCTATCATTTTTCAGGCAGCTTACTTTGTGTGCATCAGTTCCCCTTTGGATGCTGTATTATGTCTGCCAGTTTTTAGGAGTGGATCCCATCTCACTACTGACTTGGGAGTTGCAATGATTGGATTAAAAAGGAACAAAATATTATAGTTCATCCATTATATTAAACATTAACTTTAATGTTTCTCCAAATGCTCTGCAAATGCAACTACTAGAAGGCAGGGTAGATGTGCATGCTATAGATTAACAAAATATACCCAAATGCAAATAATCTCAAACACGAAACAAGCCTGGAAAACATACAGACAACTGTAAATTAAGTGGAACTGTCTGGTATCGGACAGCTAAGTAGTGGCAGAGCTAGAAATACAACACAGGAGTGCTAACTCTGTTTGCTGTCTAATAACAACATCTATTGTCTCTCTGCAACACTCCAAACTAAAAAATACTGATTCGACTGGAAAAAGAAAGCAAGCTGGAAGAAAGCAAATTTGCTGACTGAAACCTTTTCAACAGTAGAGACTTCTAAGCTCAAAGCCAAGCATTCCTTCTCATATGAATGCCACCATGAATACTGGAATCTATTAACCCATGACAGGCAGGCAACCTCTAACAGCTTTTCTATACCATCCCTGTGCTGACCTAAGAACTACGCCCCACCCATTCATTCTCACTCCATGCACACCGACTCTTGGAAATGAGGCAATAGAGATACCTTCAAGTGAGCCAGAGCGTGTGTCAATAAGTAGGTCCAAGACAGAACCCAAGGGTAGCTCTGTGGGTGTGCTCAGCATTATTCTGTGGCAACTACACTGCCTCATTTGCAGAGGCAGATGTGTGCAAAGCAGGGGTGCACTGACTGGTGCGTACTTTGCAACAGCTCTGTGGAGGAGCAACAAACGTACCCCCATAGTTTCAGTCCCTCTCACTATCCAAAACAATATATTAACGTTTTCCATATACTTTTGTATATGGTATTTTTCCAGAACTTACTTGATGGAAGAAAATGCCTGGGTGTCATTACAGGCTTTTTATCTCCATCGGAGCTGCTGGTGCTACTCCAGCTGCCCCAGCTCCCGCGACTGGCACGTACGCTTCCTGAGGAACTGCCACAGTCAGAACTTGAATCGGAACAAAACTTTTCCAAACACTTCTTTGATCGTTGATAAATATTTTCTGAAGAAGTTGAAAAGCATTGAAGAAAATGTTTACATTTAAACTTGAAATGAAAAATGTATCTGAAATGTGTGCTTAGCCCTTTAAATCTACCTACTCAGCAGGGAAAAACACATTTACTGATAGCACTGCAGACATACATACAACGCACTAAAAATATCACAAGCCCTGATCTAACATCTGAATTTCGGCACCATGAAAAATTCTCTCAAACCATGGTGTGAAACAAGGGGCATGTGTGCACAACACTTAACCCACTTTTAAATGCTTTTGCACCGCTTTAATGGTGTTTGTGTTTGCATGTGTTGGTGGTATTTTGCACATTAATTCCAGCTGCTGTAGCACATTTGGTGGAGTAATGCATATTAAATTACTTTGGGGTGCAGCAAATTAAAACACTTTTGAGGAGTTTTAGTTTGCTGCCCTACAGCCATGGAGCAAAGCACTGGTCTCTGTGCAGCCCAGGGACTGTGCAGGCAGCCTGTGTAGGCAGCCTAGCAGCTGCTAGGGAAGGCAGGCTCCACCAAAGAGAAAAAGAAAAGCGGTGAGCCTGATCTTTTTTTCCCTCTCCCCTGGAGCCTGCATGAGCTGCGTGGGGACCCGGTCCTTCCCTTCATGGCTGCCGGACTGCCCAAGCCGGGTGTCTGCAGGCAGGGGCGGGCACTGCCACAGAGGGAAGCCCCAGTCCCACCACAGCTCAGAGACCGCTCCGCCCGCCATCAGTTCACTCTCCACTCCCTGCCACCGGAGAGGCAGGTAAGATGTGGGTGTACATGACACAGGGGTTTACTTTGCCTACACTGAAGCAGCGTTTTTAAAAACTCACAGCTTCAATTTAGGGCTCCTGTTTTGTCTATACATGCCCTCTATTGACTAATTATGGATCTTTTATCAATTATCAATTTTATCAAATATCATCAACTTGCCATATGCCTTCCTAAACCTCCCCTTTCTCACAAGCTTGGGAAAAAGAGCTGGACATCAAAGAAAACTGAACAGGCAGGAATATGTTTCCAGCTTGAATATTATAACCTGTCTAAGTTTCCTGTAGCAGTCCTGGGTGCTGTCAATTTATTTGCTTCAACTGATCATAGCTTGAGAAAAAGGTGAATAAAAGCCCCCACTGTGTTTCAAGGTCAGAGACAAAGTATTCTCTCTTCCCAGTGCAACACTAATCACAGTTACATACCTGTTTCTCCCTGTGTAGACAAACTTCCACCTTTCTGGTCGGCTTTAAACATTTCCCCATTGTCCTGAGCACAGCAGTTTCTTACGCCAATGTTAGTTCTTAGTTCAGGCCTTTCAAATTCACTGCACATATGTTTCATTTCACTCTGTTCAGGAACCCTAAAACAAAAAATGATGCGTTTATAGTTTACATTTGTACTATATTTAATATATAAGAACAAAGAGATGAGCAATCACTTTCCCCTAATGAACTACTCAAAAGGTCCTCAGACCCTATGGTGACAAACATGGTGGAAAAGTACACAAGGATCAAAACAGACTGCGAGTATAACAGAAGTAATATATGCCCTAAAGCATGCCACGGCACCCTAGGTGCCTTGAGAGCCTTTCTAGGGTACCACGGGGTTAACAAACATGAATCACACCGTAAACGCAGACATTTCATACAGGAATTGACAGGTGTGGTCTTTCTGAGTTCTTGACAACAGAAGAACTGCTCAATTATTTTTCTGTAGGCCAAAAAGAGTGAAAACTAAGTTCGCACTTAAGAAGTGAAGGCACCATAAACACTGCCTTTTCTACCCTTGCCCAGCCTATCTATATAAGCTTAGGTCCTGCAGATATTTTCATATGTGCTTAACTTTACATACCAAGAGCAAACTGCATTACCCTGAACGCAGTCTGAAACAATGCAGACCCTGAAACAATGGTCCCTCCTGATTTTCCAGTCTCTTCCTCTCTCCCCATTGACTTCAAAAGGACTACTCTCAGTACATAAATTTAGTAACTGATATATCTTTGAAGGACTTTGCCTTATTTCTAAGGTTGTTAGGTTTTTGTGTGAGCACTGCATAGAATACTGGGGACCACATTCCAGTTGGCATCTCTAGAGGTTACTCCAACACGAACAACATGAATAATTTTAATACTGTCAACAAAAAATAAGGAAAAAAAAATCACAACTTTAAAACCTTTATTCAAGTAAACATAAAAGAAACCCTTACACAAATATTTCCCAGGATCTCCTACTATTCCTGTCAGCCTAACATAACTTTAACTTCTTGTCATATTTGTCTACAAACCGCAATGAAGTTTAGTCAGCTTCTATGTGGTATACCAAACTTCCTCTTTTAAAAGTTAATTTTAATCACTGTATTTGGTAAGGAAAATGCTGATTTTTTTTGTTTTGTTTTAAGGAAACAACTCTCTCAAGCAAAAAAATAAAATTCCTTAAAGTATGTTAGAAGATGATCTGTTGCAAAAACCTGGAATCACTTTAATGGACTTTCTCTTTCCTACAGGGAACATGTATTGGATTTTATCCACTGACAGCATAATGGGAAGGAAACTAACCTTATGAGTCTAAAATAGGCACATTTCCAGTCTCTAATGAGAACTAATTAATATCAAATAGGGCATAAATGTAAATGCTCAAATTTCTCAATTACCTTTAAATCGAAAATCTGTCTACAAGACATGTGTGGATTCACAAAAGGAAAGATAAACTGTGCTTTGCAATTTTAAATTAATATTATTATGTTATTTCTTTTTAGTCATGCAGGTTTCTGGATGTTTGTCTTCCTTTAGTCTAAAGCCCAAGAACAGATTGAGGAACTCAAGCTGAGGTTTCAAAGGCACAAATAGTGGTGAAGGACCAAAGTTCTTTCAAATCCTAAATACTGTCTTGAACCTATGAAGAAATCTATCCCAGCTGCACTTTACAACAATACAGGCTCCCACTGAAACTATGAGAACTTCAGAGAGATTACTTCCCACAATACACTCATGCATATATGTATGCATGCATGCATGCATATTTTTCCTGCGACTTTTAGCAATATGTTTTAATAGAAAAATTTTAGACCTGGATTACTGTTTAACTTAAATGTATCGTCAAATAATCTGCATTAGGTATTATACTAATACTAAACAGAAACCATTAATCCAGGAATGAAAATATCTTTGGTTTCTCTATTGCTTACAGTCATCATAGTGGGCTGCATTAGTAGGAGTGCTGAAAACAGACCGAGGGGAGTAATTATTCCCCTCTATTCTGCACTGGTGAGGCCACAACTGGAGTACTGTATCCAGTTTTGGATCTCCCACTATAGAAAGGATGTGGTCAAGTTGGAGAGAATCCAGCAGAGAGCACTAAAAATTGTTTAGGGGGTTGGGGCACGTGACTTCTGAGGAGAGGCTGGGGGAACTGGGTTTATTTAGTCTGCAGAAGACTGGGGGGGGGATATATGATAGCAGCCTTTGACTACCTGAAGGGGGTTTCCAAAGAGGATGGAGCTAGACTGTTCTCAGTGGTGGCAGATGACAGAACAAGGAGCAATGGTCTCAAGTTGCAGCAAGGAAGGCTTAAGTTCCATATCAGGAAAAGTGTTATCACTAGAAAAGTGGTAAAGTACTGGAACAGATTACCTAGAGGTAGTAGAATCCCTATCCTTGGGGGGTTTTAAGCTCTAGCTTGACAAAACCCTGGCTGGAATGATTTAGGTGGAGATGGTACTGCTGTGACCAGGGGTTGGCCTAGATGACCTCTTGAGGTCCCTTCCAACCATCATTTTCTATGATTCTATGATACCATTTGAGGCTGTAATACACACCTTGTAGATAAACTGACAATCTTCTTCTTGTTTCTTCTAGATGTTCTATTTCTATTCCAATTCATATTTGTCAAACTTCCTTCTTTTTTCTCCTGAGATTTCTTCTTTCTATAAGCATCTTCTTGCTGAAATGTAAAAATATGAATTAGTGAGACAACACATAACTTAGAACCAAAGTTACCATATAAATTTACCTAGATAAAACTACTAATGTAAAGTACTCTGGACAAAATGGCTCAGTTTCATAGCTGCTGCAGGATTTGGTGGCTGTCCTAGCACTTCACTTTCCCAGATCATCAAATTCATCTGTCTGCTCTAGAGTCAGTCCCATTGCCCCCTCCCCACCACCGGCTTTTTTTAAAGAGCTGATGAAAGCAGAATATCAAATTTCTGAATACCTATATCAACAGTTTCTCTTCAGCATCTTTCCTTCCCTATTTCTTTCAGGAAGTAGAATTTTGGGGGAGGAAAATGGTCTATAAAATGCTTCAATGTGCAAAACCCCACCCCCAAAATCTGCCAGACTTATGATGAGCTTGTGAACAAATTCAGCAGCAATAAATCCTCTCTTCTATTACTTGTGGTGGTGCCCATCTGCTCATTTGAATTACTATACTGAAGAAATAATGGGGATAAATTAAGTAACAGATGCATTAATTTAAGATCTAATTTATACTGGAATTAAACACAAAACTGATCACCACCACTAATAATAAAAAGCAGTAGATCATGCCCAAAAGCTGTAAGTAACTTCCTTTTTTTTTTTTTTTTTTTTTTGCGGGGGGGGGGGGGCCGGGGCGGGGAGGGGAGAGAGAAAGGAAAAAGGGAACCAAGCAAGACATGTTCTTTCTGTGCTTCTCAAATATGGCATTCAATTCATCATGACAGACATCCATAAACAGAAAGCTAACAGACCGACCAAGCACAGACTGAATCTGAACTCCAGGCATCTGCCAGTGACTTGAAGGTGCTATTTAAACCATGGGAGTTATAATATTTTGGGTTCCTGTACATGTTACATTTAGGCTGTGATTAACTTGATAACTGCAAAATAAATTGCACCAAATCAAATCATTATCAGCCCCTCAACAGCCCTAGGTCACATAGGGCTATCGGCACCTAGCTTTCAGAAAGGATGCAACTGGAATCTGATCTGTGATCCCAAAACTGCACTTTTTGCAATAGGGGATCGCATCACTGGAATAGGGGATTGCACCCTATGACACCTTTGCAAGAACATGTGCCAGGGGCCTTAGTTTCTGCAAAATGCTCTGTAAATCTATGGATGAATGGTTACCTTTTACAGTTGTCTCATTCTTATTATATAGGGTTTTCTGTATGTGAATTTAGTTTTCTCCACTTTCAAATTCAGTTTCTAACAGAGATCCACGTATGGAGATTCATCTTGTAAAAAAAAAAATATAATAAAATAAAGGGGGTGGGGAGCAGATTTCGAAGTTGATATCATAGAAAGTTAGGGTCGGAAGGGACCTCAGGTCATCTAGTCCAACCCCCTACTCAAAACAGGACCAGCCCCAACTAGATCATCTCAGCCAAAGGTTTGTCTAGCCAAGTTTTGAAAACATCCGAAGATGGAGCTTCCACCACCTCTCCAGGTAACCTGTTCCAGTGTTTTACTACTCTCCTAGCGAGAACTTCCTTCCTAATATCTAACCTGAACTTCCCTTGCTGCAACTTCAGGCCGTCGCTTCTTGTTCATCAGCCACCACTGAGACAACCTAGCTTTATCCATTTTCAAACCCTGCTTCAGATAGTTGAAGGCTGCTATTAAGTCCCCTCTGTCTCCTCTTCTCTAGAGGAAATAAGCCCAGTTCCTTCAGTCTTTCCTTATAAGTCATGTCCCCACACCCCCTCACCATTTTTGTTGCAGTCTGCTGGACTCTCTCCAATTTGTCCACATCCTTTCTGTAGTTGGGTGCCCAAAACTGAACACAGTACTCCAGATGTGGCCTCACCAGTGCTGAATAGAGGGGGAAAAAATCGCATTCCCTGACCTACCGGAAACACACTTACCAATGAAGCCCAATATGCTGTTAACCTGCTGGGCAACAAGGGCACACTACTGGCTCATATTCAACTTACTGTCCACTGCAACCCCCAGGTCCTTTTCTGCAGAGCTGCTGTCCAGTCAGTCAGCCCCCAGACTGTATTGGTACATGGCATTGTTGTGTCCTAAGTGCAGGACTTTGCACTTGTCCTTGTTGAACCTCATGAGATTTCTTTTGGCCCAATCCTCCAATTTGTCCAAGTCACTCCAAATCCTATTCCTACCCCTTAAGCATATCTACTACTCCCCCCAGCTTGGTATCATCTGCAAACTTGCTGAGGGCGCACTCTATGCCATCTTCCAGGTTGTTAATGAAGACCTGGAACAAAACCGGCCCCAGGACCAGCCCCTGGGACACTTCACTTGATACCAGCTGCAAACTAGACATCAAGCCATTGACTACAACTCTCCGAGACCAATGCTTCAGCCAGTTTTCTATCTACCTTACAATCCATTCATCCTTAGCTTGCCTGCGAGAATGCTGTGGGAGACCATATAAAAAAAACCTTGCTAAAAATCAAGGTATACCACATCCACCTGTCTCCCCACATCCAGTCACCTTGTCATAGAAGGCAATCAGGTTGGTCAAGCATGACTTCCCCGACATACTTGTAGAAACCCTTCACACCCCTTGCTAGCTGCAACTCCAATTGCACTTTGGCCTGCCTGATTTCATCCCTGCATGCCCAAGCAATGCTTATATTCTTCCCAAGTTATCTGTTCAAGTTTCCACTTCTTATAAGCTTCCTTTTTGTGATTTAGTTTACTGAAGAGTTCCCTGTTAAGCCAAGCTGGTCTTCTGCCATACTTGCTAGTCTTCCTGATCATCAGGGCGGTTTGTTCCTGCACTCTCAGTAATGCTTCTTTAAGGTACAACCAGCTCTCCTGGATTCCTCTCCCACTAAAACTGGCTTCCCAGGGGATCCTGCCCATGAGTTCTCTGAGCGAGACAAAGCCTGCTTTTTTGAAGTTCAGGGTCCTAACTCTGTTGCTCCCCATCCTTCTTTTCCTCAGGATCCTAAACTCAATCATTTTGTGGTCACTGCTGCCCACACTGCCATCCACTATACTACACTCCCCACCAATTCATCCCTATTTGTGAGCAGCAAATCAAGAAGAGCATGGCCTCTAGTTGGCTGCTCCAGCACTCGCACCAGGAAGTTGTCCACAGTAGTCTCCAAGAACTTTCTGAATTGCCTGTGCATTGCTATACTGCCCTCCCAGCAGGTGTCAGGATGACTGAAGTTCCCCATGAGAACCAGGGCCTGTGATATGAAAACATTCACTAGCTGTTTGAAGAAAGCCTCATCCACCACTTCTTCCTAGTCTGGTGGTCTATAGCAGAAGCCCACCACAACATCACCCTTGCTGTCTCCCATCTGACCATAACACACTCTCAACATGCCTATCTCCAATTTTGTACTGGAGCTCCAAGCAATCATATGGCTCTTTTACATAAAATGCAACTCTTCCTCCTCCCCTTGCCGGTCCTTCCCGAGCAGTTTGCACCCATACATAACAGTGCTCCAGTCGTGCCAGTTCCCATCATGTCTCTGTTATTCCAATCGTGTCATAGTTCCAGGACTGTGCAAGGACTTCCAATTCATCCTGCTCGTTTCCCAGGCTCCACGCATACGTGTACAGGCACCTAAGCTAACTAGTTGATTGCCCTGATTTCTCAGGAAGCGTGAAAGCACCTCCTGTTGCCCACTCTTGCTTGCTCTTCCTCCAGGTGTCCTGCTTTCCCACTTATCTCATGGCTTTGGTCTCTATCCCCCAGCAAACCTAGTTTTAAAGCTCTCCTCACTAGGTTAGCTGATATCTGGAGTCAGATTCACATCACAGGGTATATGTGTGTGCATGCGCGCATTAAAATAGTATGCCCCGCTATTAAAAGCAGGGGACATTTTCTGTGGTATAGGCAGTATTAGTGCATTAAGTACAACAAGGATATTTCATGGAATAGCACAACCCAGGATTTTGCTCATTCATCACATTTTCAGTAAGCTGGTTTAGGGATGTAATCTGTAACTTTGCTGAATCTCTCTCACTTTTTAAAAGCATTTTAAATACGACAATAAAAAAAATCCAAGTCACACAAACCTCAACTGATGCAAGTTCCTGTTTTCCACAGCAGGGAATCTCTTCCTTGGGTCCTTTACTGATCTTTTTCTCAGTGGAAGGCTTTGTGTTAATCTGTTTTTTCAAAGTCTCACAGTTTTCTATTTCATTCCTGAGAGGCACTTGCTGGTTGTTTCCTGGAATGGAACAACAGAAACAGAAGGATCACGAGCCTTCCATGCACTTTTCCTGTAATCCCCCTTCCCTCTAGACTAACATTTTCAACTGTTGATGCTTTCCAAAACTCCTACATATTAAATCAGTTTTTGTTTTGCTGATGATACTAAAAAAAATCCAAAAGCTAACACTGCTGCATAAACATCCTAAAACCAGCATCAAGAGGTAACTTCATATCTAACGATACTAATGTATGCTTCCCCTGTGCGTCAGCTACAATCATGCTCAGTCAGGTGGGCACTAGTCAGTACCAAACTGGAACAGAAATTACTTGATAAAGGATGTTTACTTGTAAAATAATATTATAATCTAGTTGAAACCAGTATACAAAATTACTCTGTACTTTATATCCCCTCGTGGTTTTTCCAGGTTTAATACTGATCTACCTCACAGGGGTGAAAAGTGATCAGGACAGGTCCCTTATCAAAAATGCAGAAGGCAATCTAGTTACAGAAGATACAAAGAAGGCTGAAGTATTTAATGCATTTTTACTTCAGTCTTCATAAAAAAGGGTAGCTGTTAGATGACAAGCTCAGATGGCAGCAAAATAGGGAAGGAGACAAACAGCCTAGAGTAACAGCAGACAAGTTAGGGATGACTTAGAAAAGCGACATGCTTTCAAGTCAACAAGGATGCACCCTAGGGTACTAAAGGACTTGGCTGAGGTAATTCCAGAGCCATAAGCTATCCTCTCTGAGAATCTGTAGAAATTGGGCAGAGGTTTGAGATGATTGGAAAAGGGCTAATACAGAGTCCTTGTTTAAGAAAGGGAAGAAAAAGGATCTGGGGAACTATAGACCAGCCAGTCTGACTTCAATAACTGGAAAGATCATGGTATTGGTCCTCAGGGAATCAACTGTGAAACACAGAGGAGAATAAGGTGATCAGGAACAGCCAGCATGGATTCACCAATAGCAAGTCATGCCTGACCATCCTGACCTCCTTTATGATAGGGTGACAGGCTCTGTGGGGAAGAGCAATGGATGGGATATTGACTTTAGCAAGGCTTTTGACACCAGCTCTCATGACTTTCTCATTAGCAAGCTATGGAAATACAGGCTAGATACAAATTACTGTAACACTGCTGCATAACTGGTTAGATCATCAAGTCAACCAGCAGTCATCAATGACTACTAGGGAGGAGGTATCAAATGGGGTTCCTCAGGGCTCTGCCTTGGGTCTGGTATTGTACAATGTCTTTATTATTAATTTGAATGATGGGATTGAGTGAAAACTTGTGGATAACACCAAGTTGGGTGGAATTGGAGACACTGGAGGGTAGGGGCTAGATCCAGAATGACCTGACTAGACTGGAGAAATTGTCTGCAATCAATCAGATGTCCTTCAGCAAGACCAAGTGCAAAGCCTTGCACTTGGGATGGAATAACCGCATGCACAAATACAGACTAGCGAATGGCCGACTAAGCTGCAATACTGCACAGAGAAGGACCAAGGGGTTACAGCGGGCCCCAAGCTGAATACGATCCAACAGCGTACTCTTGTTGCAAAAGAAGCCAACAACATCCTGGGCTGTATTAGCAGAAGTGTTACTAACAGCCCAAGGGAAGTCATTATTCCTGGTAAGGAAGAATGTGAGACCTCACCTGGAATAATGCTGTGTCCAATTTTGGGCCCCATACTTCAAGAACTATGTGGACAGTTTGGAAAGAGTTCAGTGCAGCGCAACAAAAATGATGAAGGGCTTGGGAAGCTAGACTTATAAGGAATGGCTAAAAAGATCTAGAGCTAGGTTATTTAGTCAGCAGAAGCAGGGGGGTGCTGTTTGATAGTCTTCAAATACATGAACAGTGATTAGAGAGGATGGAGATGGGCTTTTATCTGGGCTATCACATAATAAAGCAGTGAGGAAGGTCTCAGCTTTGAATCAAAAGACATATTGCTAATCTTTTAAAAACAAATGTCACATCCCCAGGCTGTAACACATGGAGTAAATTGTTTCCTAAAGACTTCTTGGTGCCTCTGTAATTAATAACCATGCCTTTTCCCCACTGACATGACAAATTTATTCTACAGTACCAAACCACTTAAAAAGTAAACCACAAAATCTTGGATAGCCAGGAAACCCCAACAGATCCAGGAGTGAAATAAACAGTTCATTTAGTTCTTTAACATTCAATAATAGGGACCGGGATCTACAAAAGGACTGGGGAGTGGCAGCGATCAGCTTTGGAAATTAAATTAACAAATCTGAGTGAGGTGCCTAAGAACAGGATTCACAACCAAGCAATGCACAGAACGAGAGATAGGCGGGCTCCTACACCAGTCAAAGGAAATATCGAAGAAAGAAGAGATATTGGATGCTTCACTTTTTCCTTGATTTACACCTTTAGTTAGGCACTTACCTGAGACTGGTAATCTCAGGTGAAGACACTTCCTGGAGTTAGGTGCCTAAATCACTTGGCTATGTGTGGCTAAGTGACTATGGCTCACTTTTTTCTTTTAAAATGCAGGAGGGTAATGGTGGTGTTTGCCTAACAGTGACAGCATCCACCCAGGCAGTGGGAAGCCTTGGTTAAAGGCCCTTCTCAGACTGAAGGGGCTCAAAGCCAACAGCGTCCATATTCCAAGATAATACTCTAACCCCTAGGCTACAGTCAAGTCTAGAATAAGAGCATTCTCTCCCCTCTTCTTAAAGCCAGGTCAATGAACAGGAAATACAAGATCCACAGAACCACAGGTCAGCCCAAGCTGGCATGATTTTGTAGCTTCACAATGACGGAATTTCCTTGGGAGGGGGGAATCCTGAGTTCTGGAGCCTGCTTCAAGGACTACAAATGCATTCGGTAGGAGAGTCATGGGGCAAACAGTATTGAGAGCAATGACTGGGACCCAAAGGAGTGCCCCCATTACTGGGCTACCGGCACATACATTCATCTTCCTTTTTGCCTTCTTTTTCTCTGAACCATGAATCCTGCATTCTTGGCTGCACAGCAGATAAGTTTTAACAGGTCAGGTAATAGGTGCCCCTATTCCAGCTTTGCCTCTAGTCAAGTAATCACGCACTTTCCTAGGGGACATGGGTTTGAACTCAATCAGGCTGAGAACAGCATTTAATCCAGAAGTCTGGAAATACTTTGTTAAAGTTATATGCTGTGATAATAAAAAACCCAGCACATAATTGCTGCAGTAATTATTTACTTCTGTTACTCATATAATGACAGTTAAAGGAAGACGATGCCATCTCACACCTGATTTATGTACAGAACGTGTTATCTGGAGACTATAGCTAGAGTTAATTCTCTCAGTTATTCATTATAAATAATTAAAGTAATCTGATTCAAGTAAATGATTTTAATCTGTTTTGTGCTGTTTTCAAAATATTCGAGGACTAACAACAACAACACTTGAACTTTGAAACCAGCATGCAGGCCACATGCTCCAGTTGTGCTATGCCATGTACCTTCCTGGACCCCACCATGTAGTGGGCCACCCCTGCTGCACTGCATTGGTGCCCCCACACCAAAATTTGGTTCCCCTGAGCCCATGGCCACAAGCTCCCTCACCCCATAGGCTGCAAGCAGTGGGGAGCAGCAGAAGCTGGAGGAGCAAAGGGCAGCAGGAGAGGGAACAGCACTTGGACCAGGAGCCCAGGGGCCTCAGGTTTACCCCTTGAGGGTCAGATGCAGCACACAGGCCACTGACTGGATAGCCCTGCTCTACAGCATCTAAAGAAATTAAAAACACTTTACAAACATGATGAAATTTGCTAACATCTCAGAGACACATAAATAGTATTATCTCTGTGGAGGAAACTTACTGGAGGCGGGAGAGAGGCGGCAGGACGCCATGCTGGCAGCCGGTAGCAGCAAAAGTGAAACCGTGGTGGCTGCTGCGGACAAAGATCAAAAGGAAAACCCACAGTGGAGCCAGGAGGAGTTGAGAAAGGCTCCTGCATCTCTTTGGGCACACTTTGTAAAAGCATGCCGGGGGCCATTGGCTGGGTGGCCACCCAGGGCCAGGATAAAAGGCTTGGCAGGAACGAAGCCAGAGGGACCGGAAGCAACGTCCCCAACCAGCCCGGAGAACTCAGGGGATCCTAAGGAGGAGGAAGTGTGGTGGCGCCCCAGAGGGGGGAGCACGGAAAGCAAGTCGGGCCAGCAAGGGCCCAAGGAGTCGCTTACAAGGCCGGCATGGGTGGAGGCCAGCAACAGCAGTGACTGAGACACAGGCAGAGCTGGAACCTAGACATGGACACCAGATAACAGGTACCAAACCCGGGGAGGGAACAACGCAACAAAGGGGCCTGAGGCCCGGGCGGAATCAGGCACTGTGTGAGCTGGGAAGCACAGAAGGGCGGCAGCAGATGCTCGGTGCAAGCCCAAGGCCACAGCCCCTAAGAAACCAAGCATCAGTGAGGGCCAGAACACTGGCCTCAATGGACAACATCACGGCTGGCGTTAGGCAGGGTGTAGGGGAGGTGGAGCCCCAAGAAGCAATAGCCATGAGGACAACCAAGGGAGAATGCCAGGGGAGATGGGATCAGACACCATCCTTCTGCTAGAAAACCAATTACCAAAGACGTGGCAGGTGAGACCCCTGGGGAGCTGACCCAAGGCCGCTCCCAGTAGCCTGGCCATGCAACCCAGGAGGTGACAGTGAGGTTTGAAAGAAACCCAGACACACAATGCTTGGAGGGCAGAGGCACGGCAGGTTACAATCTCCATTTAACATATCATATAGGGAAACAGAGAAGTGAGTAACTCCCTGATAAAAGTTATTCAGTAACGAAGTTTTACATCTAGCCTCATGTTCAACCACTAAAATCACCCCTGCAACAGATAGAATAGAGTTAGCATGACCTCAACAAGACAGAGCTGGCAATTCTTGGCTCTCACTTAGTACATTTGCTTTTGCCAATTCTCAAGTGAAACCTTGCACAAAAAGCATTCCTCCGACTTCCTAAATTCCTCCTCAAAAAGGTGTAAGATTGCCCAGGGAAGCTAGACATATAATCAGAAAACCATAAACTATGTATATCTGTATTCAGAGATAGAAACGGCAACTGGTAAATTCCTAAAAAGATGAGAGTTCTCAAATATATGTTGACAAGAGCTTTTGGTCTATGTTACAAAACTGCAGAAACAAGGTGCCTTTCTTTTGAAGAGTGCTAAGTAACCGTAATTTCAAATAAAGTCAAATAATGAGAACCCTTTTTGCTCAACAGCCTTAAATAAAAAAAAATCATGCCTCCAGATTTTCACCAGGCCTAACCACCCAAATACCTAACCAAAGGCAAATTGTATTTATCATCACAACTATGATCACAACACTTTTACCTCTAAGCATTATTTCAATTCTTATAAGTGCATTAGTTTATGCCCAGATTTTGTGTGAAGCCCTGAAACAAATCACACAGATCCACAAAGTTTGCTTTCAACTGCAAATTTCTTCAGGAAAAAAATCATTGTTCCCTTTTATTTATGACAAAAAAATATTTTTTCTTTAGAGAACTTGTTGCTTGCGAACATGCTATCAAAGCTATCAAAAACAAGAGTCATATGGAGAACAAATTTCATTGGATCCAGGATTTTGCCTAGGTCAAATAGTTTCCAAAAATGTAAAATGGAAAGATTACCATTATTTTTCCTGGAAACTTCTTGCAATTCTGGTTGCTGCTGAGGTGAATTTCTTGACAAGTGACTTTCAGGTAGCTTCTTAGATGTTTTCACAGGACAGAACTCCTGTTCTTTGAGCTCAGTAATTTTTTCTGAAATTTTAAGGTTAGTTTCCTTAGGAAACATACATGTTTCAAGATGCTCCTTCAAATCACACTCTGAAGAAGTATTTTTCATGAGAACTTTATTTTTCAATGCACTTTCTTCTTTATCTAGAAAGTTTCCTGAAATAGTTAAATTTTTTTGCATGTTTATATTTATGCCATTTGCATATTTTAGGGTTACCCAGTTCTCACCAACAATATCAGTACAAATGTTCTCTTTTGGTAGTGAGATCTGGTTCTCTACAGTCTGATTCTGTTTTTCATCAGTAGTTGTGATGGCACTGCCAGCTGTTGTGCTTTTTTGTTTACTATAGTAAACTGAACATTTGTGTTTTTTCTGAGAGTGGCTGTACGTTGCTGGACTCCTCTTCGCAGCATTCTGACTTCGGTTGGATGGAGTGCTCACAGACAGGAAACCCTTCCCTTTGCCTTTATCAGAGGAGTTATACGAGTCTAGAAATGTTTTGCAGCTGCCCCTGGATAAAAAATAAAGAATTTTAGAATGCTTTGCACACACACGCACACATGCACACACACACACCCCCCCCGTATGCGCAGCTACCATTAAACTACTTTCTTTTTGCAAACAGAAGAATTCAATGAGACAAGATGAAAAATACTGAAAACTTAAAAAACAGATTTCACCTTTTCAATTGTCTGAATGTAGGACTCATAAAGAGTGCACCATCATATAAATGTTTCATTTAAAGGCTACGGCCCAAATTCCCATCCAAGTTGCATGTATGGGTTCTCCCAACTTCAAGGACAGCCACAATTATGACTGCTTACAGACTCTAAAAACCACCGCTTTACTTCAAACTCAGCACATGACCAGAAGAGGCATCTGCATTGTGTTAATTGGACCCCGCTTGCCCAACATCTGTATACATCCGGCACTTTAGTGGGGCTTTTTCGGCATTCTTCTCTAATAGCTGATTGAATCAGGTATTACAGCGGTTGTTAACCAGGGGTACGTGTACCCCCAGGGTACTTGGAAAGGCCCTAGGGGGTACATATGGATGTGCAAGGATGGAGCACCACCACCCACCACCTTGTGCCACTGCCTCCTAGGAACAGACTAGGGGGGCCAAGAGCAGCAGTGCCCCCCTGCGGGCCATCGAAAAGCCCCACTGAGGCTGTGGAACCAGGTGCAATGAACGCACTGTTTCTTCTAGTAAAGTGAGGTTTTGTTTTGTTTTTTGTAACAGCCTATGTTTCCAAGTAGCCTCAGCCCTAGATGCACGTGGCTGCCCAGGGCTCTGGATTTTTACTTACATAGATTTAAACAATAAAAGTGATCCTGGGCTCTGGGCACCATAACAATTAAACCTTACAACAAAATTACCCTAGAAGCATTCAAAATTTTAAAAAGAAAACATCTGGATAGGGACAAATAACTCAGCCAACCTCCTACAAAAATCCTGTTATCCAAGGATTGCACTCTCAATCCTCTCTCAAAGCACTATTCAACTCAACAGCGCCCACAGCTGATTCAAATGGTCCCTAATATATTTTGAACAGAGGCATAATGAAGTGGCCAGACACTCAGACAGCTGCCATATACAAGGGCAATGGCAACGGCAACTTCCAGTTGTCAGCACACTACTGGCATGATTGTGTGACTGTAGACATTTTTTTCTGTCCCTATGGTTATTCCCAGAGTGGCTGTCCCAGTCACCCATCCTAGTTATGCCACTGATTCTGAATCCTGACAAAGCAAGTTCCAGGGTCTTAAAGCATGTACAGAAAAACACCATCAGCAGCCCTCTCCTTTTTATAGCAATGAAGATCCAACATCAGTGCCTCTGCTCACGTCAGTGGTAGTTCTTCTCTTCCCTTCCTTGCACACTGATATTTTCTCACCCTTCTACACTGAAAGGTGGATTTGAGGCACCAACCCTCCATGTTTCCAGAAAGAGAAGCACCCCAACATACTTCCTACATGCTTCTGGCCTCCTCTCTCTCAGTCTCAGACCTGTAAGGTGGTCATCAGAGAGGACATTCTGGTTTTCTGCTACTCGGTACTCTACTGATACAAAACCTGCTGCCTTTACATCCTCTATTTTTCTCTTGAAGAGAAAAACAGAAGACATAAAGGTGTCGGGTTTCATATCAGTAGAGGACAGAGTAGCACAAAACCAGAATGTCTTCTATAATGACCACCCTACAGACCAATCACCTAGCAACAGACATCCAGATCCCCACTAAGTTCCTAATTTTTCTATTTATTTTTTAATATGCCAACATTTTATATAGTCCTAATAATCCTTATTTTCCTAATATTCTAATACATTCTAGTATTTTCTATATGGCCCTCAACAACCTAGGATTGCTTATATGCCAAAGGCAGAATTTCCCATTTGGTATGCACTTGGATTTCAGATAACTGATCCTGTTAAGGACATTTAGCTTTACTTTAGACTTCAACCCTCTCAAATAAGCCTTATTTAAAATATAAGCAATCAAAAACTTACAAGAAATACAATCTAACTGAAGCATCATCCATCAAGATATTCATAGAGATTAATCAAGATGTACAGTTAATATTTATCTAGGTGATAACCCTGAACTAGGACTGATTCATTCAACCTTCTAAGTATATTCTGTTTTCACTGGGAGTCCATTGTGAACTTAACTTCACAAACTGATTTGAGTATGTGCTTAAATGCTGGGGTGAATCATCACCTAAGTACAGAAGGTAACACTTGATTCCCTGCAAACTGCTCTCCATTCCTATCTTAGGTGAAAGTATACTCCAAACACATAGTAATCGAACACAGCAAAGATGAAGTGCTTCTACCCTTTCTGACTTATCACTCATGTGGTTCCCAAAAAACAAGTTTGATGATAATACCAGAGTATATGAAATTGTTCCCTGTAAAACAGAGTGCCAATTAGAGCACTTCAGAAGAACAAAAAGAAGAATATTTTTACTTGTAGGAATCAGAGCTGATTATGTCAACAGGATTGCTGTTCTGCTGTGCCAAAGGACTGGGGTTAGGTCTCTGTCTTGATTTCATGAACTCTGCAAGAATATACTGTGCTTGTTGGAAGGCTATTAGAATCACACCCAGCAGCGACAAACTGAAAAAGAAAACAATGCATATTAGTGCCCTCATAAGTCAACCAAAGAGATCAGGCTCATAACCAGGATTTGTTTTCTGAACTTTTTGTTGATAAATTCTGACACTAAGCTAGAAGAAGGGTATGGTTTTAAAAAATACAATAAAAATTAACAACTTTTCTGGAAGTAATTTTTGCCTTCTGTTTCTTGCAAGTTACGATCATTTTCAGGGAGGGGGAGGATGGGAAGCCTAAACTATTAGTTTTACAACATAAAAAGTTCATAATTATTCATTCATAAAAAAGAAAAGATAAATTGTAGTTTGAAGCTAAACTAGAGACAGACAAGTGTTATATTGCAATGATATGCAACAGGAGTCTCAAAACAATCCAAGTCCTGTACAGCACACAACAATATATATGTCACTTGATTTGGCCATGCATATGTATTTGCAGAAAGGGAGAATGACTGGTCTGTCAGGTTGCTTGCTCTGTCTTTCTCTGATATCATAATTTCCATCTCTCATACCTTTCTGGAGAAGATACTGACTTAAAACTTACTAGGAATGCCATCATGCTTCCTGGGTCAAGGTTGAAATCATAAGGGATTCCCCCCACCGCCCATGGTATATTTTGTACAACTAGTTAGGTGAGCTGTAGGTATTTTTGCCACCTTCTAAAACAGTGGGCTAGGAGACAAAATACCTGACTAATGGAAAATAGCTCTATTTAATATTCATGCAGCATCCATTAATCACATACGGTAGCCTGACCCATGAATTTCCTTGCTTTTCAACTCAAATACTTCTGGTTTTGATATGATACAAACAGAAACACAATGCATATTCAGATGTCAGAATAAACTTGTACTGGCATGCAACAGTATCAATATGACATTACCCTTCACATCCAATCAATTCTAAAGGGTGACAAAATGTAATAGGATTTCAAAGGTAGTATGAAAAGGCTACCAGAAGCACTGGGTACAGTATTCAAATTATATTACATGACACGGAATGTTACCGAATACACAGAGTAGTAAAAAAATTATGAGGTTAGTGCCTTAGCAGCTGTACCATACTTTAGGCTCTTTAATTTCAATGGAAATAGTACAAGTAACTCTACCTAAATATCTAATATTTACTCAAATCAGCTCAATTGCATATACTGAATCACCGTCTAACCACAGACTTGTTTCTCAAAAATCTGCATTACAGTGTTAAAAATATAGGGGAAATGTTAAACATATGTGGTTGTCTTAAATTATGCAACTAAAAGCTGATCTAGAAATGCAGCTCCATTTGCGACAGTCAGCCACAGAAACCACACGTGTGTCTACTGCTGGGGATTTCACTAGTTATGGGAGAGTGCTCAGTGGACATAGCCGACACCACCGCCTTTCTTCTTAGCATGTGGAAACACCTAGTCGGTCGCTTGTTCTAATTATTCTTACCCAACATGGAGTCCCAGACAGATTATATAGCCTGTTGGCAAGCTTTAGAATAGCTTCTAGAATTAAGATACAGTAGAAAATTAGTTTATTACTTATTAAAGCACTGTCACAGAAGCGTATGACACCTTAGGGCAGTGTTTTCCCAAACTTTTGATACTTGGGGCATGTTTTTTTCCCAAGATTAAAATTGAGGGCCCACTTTACTCATGAGCCCATGGGCCTGACCTTTCTGGACAGGGCTAGCCTAGCTGAAACCCGATCCAGACCATTTTCTGTGGGATACCAGATGCCACAGCACATCCTTTGGAAATCACTGGCCTGAGGACACAGGGGACAGGTCTCTCTCCTAAAGAACTTACTATCAACATAGTTTAATCACTCTTTGCCCAGCACTTAGCGTCTTGAAAAAATGGCCCCTCTTTATGGACTGGAATTTCTCAAAATTCTGCAAAGACTGGTACCAGCTGCTGGAAGTGTATGCAAACCAAAAACAATTACAAATCTTTTACTAAGCCTTGATAATCAGGATTTGAGTAGCAAGTGTATTACCTAACAAAGAGAACTGTGAGTCTCCAGAAAGATTCTTCCCAACTGGGTCCTGGCACCACGTCTGCACACAAGGGTAACAAATGGTGAGGAAGGGTCACATTGAGTGTGAAGTGGAACTCTATACCAGCAGTAGTCACCAGAGTAAATTCCCGAATTACCCATGAAGACGTAAAATCAGGGGTAAACCTGTCAGGAATATAAAACAGGCCAATGTTAATTTTTCTATGGTAAGATTTAGTTCCAATATGATCACAGATTTATGTTAAACAAATTCTAATTTTAGTAATATGAAAAAAGACTATGAATGAAAACTGCCTATTTGTACACAGATATTAGCATCTGCATAGGAGAGGGTTTGTGTATCTGCCTTTTTAAAACTATAATTATCTTGGCATGACCTTCTAGATTCAGGTAATTTGACTGAAATAATGTGTACAGTGTTGAAGTGCAACTCACTTTTTCAGTCAGAAGACAGTAATATTCACTGAACACTGAAGCAAAATTACTGTAATACAATTACATAATTTGATAGAGCTTCATAATTAGTAAATATGTAGTAATAAATGTAATGTAGTATATTTTGTACTAATATAAGGAAACGTTAGTACTAAGACCTCATTATACTACTTTCAGTGTTGTAACATACCAAACAGAGGGGAGGTTTTGTGGTTATTAATGAAGTGCTTACTAGTGAGGTTCTTCTGTCATTTCAGATTCCACTAAAATTAATTTATCAGGAAAAAAAAATCAATTCTTACACAATGCTGATCTCCCGGGAAGAGTTTTGGGCTAGGAAAAATTCTTGGCAATCTAACACTTCGAACCCATACCCTTGGCAACTGTATCCATTTATCTTCATAGATGATATAGTTATGGGAAGAGGCCCAATATTCTCTACTTTGAAGTTCTTTGTAATGGATAAAATTTGCTTGCTTTCTTTTAGTTCTGAAAGAAACAAAATTAGCATGTAGTTACAACACAGTGGTTACCAGCAGTGGTTCTCAACCTCCTTAGGGCTCTAGGCACCCATTGGAAAATGCTAGCTCTTAGTTTTCACTAATTTTTTTTACTACAGAAAATTAATAAGAAATTTTTCTATTGCAAAGAACTCAGAAAGCCCATAACAGATCCGAATGGCTTTAATACTACAGATTCCTATTTGAAATCTCTGGGTTTATCTTGTGAACTGTGTTTGCACACCAAAGAGTGCTAACATGATGTAATACCCTGGAAAAGATGTCAAGGCACCCCAGAGTACTGTGGCATCTTGGTTGAGAATCACTGGCTTCCAGCAATGTAACTTTTCATACTTTTTTCAGAGGTTATTGCATACAATTTTAAAATTTACAAAAAAAAAATTACAGAAGCAAGCATTGACTTTTTCATTTGATAAACAGTACTTTTATGGGCAGCCCAAATAATGTGTGAAATCAGAAATCTTGTGTTCTGACAAAACAGAATATGTATTTCTTACTGTACAGTCTAGATTTTACTTTGACAATTACTTTATTTAATGCTTTAGTAATATTATGGAAAAAGTAAATAAAATCAAGTATATTTCTATGGTACTTCATTATCTTGCTAGTAATATTAATAATGTCGACATGTACAAAATAGTTTGCTTTTTGTTTTTTGGGGTTTTTTTTTATCTACCACATATAGTGCAATTTCTATTTCTGCTGCACTTACTTATCAAGAGCAAACTTCTGAATTTCAGGAGCAGACATGAATTTCTTGATGAGTTGGGAATTTTGGTGATAACAATACAAAAAATAGAATTCCTTTTCATTGACTACTTTTGATCAAAAAATATTTTTTAGTCTTTTATGCTATTTTGACGTTACGCCAAAATAGCTGAAGAATGGAGATGGTAACCTACGGCTTGTGGGCAGACCTAGCTAGGGATTTGCCAGCATGGGCTATCCCTATGCCTCACCATGCCACAGACAGGTGGCAGGTAGGTTTCCCAGGCTGCGTTACAGCTAGAAGGCAGAGAGGAGTGGCCATGGGGAAAAGCAGCAGCAGCTAAAGGGTGACTGGATCTTGGTGCCAACCCACCTCAGACTTGCACTGGGTCATTCTGGTCTGCCACTAGAAAACATTGCCAGCTGTGGCTATAAAATAATTGACTTGCTACAAAATTAGAGCCTGCTTTTTCTTACTCACGTCGTCTGCAGTCCATAAGTGTAGCTTCTGGTACCTTAAATCGGAGTGATCCTCCTGCACCAGGCAGCCTCCCACCTACTTTCAGTAATTCTCTGGCTCCAAAGCCTTCTACACTGACCACATCCAGGACAGTTAAGTTATTTCTGCCAAAAGAAAAACAGAAAACCACATTTTGAATGAGAGAGAAAACTTAACTAAACTACTCCTCTTTAATCAGCACCTTGGCACAGGTGCCATCCCAGCACCCCCAGCAGATGAATCACTGTGCACATCCTAGATGAAATTCACTTTGTACAGGTCAGGATATGTACTACTAAAGTTGCATTTATGAACAGAGGAGAAATCCCCCACTATTATCTCAGGGACTAGTGAGCCAAGTTCCTTGGGAAGCCCTCTACAAGACAGTGAGTAAAGAACAGCAAAGGACCAGAAGTCCTGCTAATGGATGGCAGTGGCCTCAGCCAGTGTAAAATAAGGAGTTCCTTCTCTCCTCCCTTCACCTTCTGCCCCAAGATCTCTCTTTCTGCAGACATATCCAATAAATCCTGGTACTCCTGTTGAGCCCCAGACCCCTGGATTTGGTTCTCCAAGAACCAACGTACTCTAACACATCATGCTGCACTGACTGGATTCCTAACTTGTAACATCAAGGACTAAACTGAGAATCACATTGAAGAGAGAGAGTCAAATTAGTAACAATCATCCTCTGTCTACACAGAAATGAAGCTGATGAGAAATGGAGAGAATTAATCCACAATAACAGTCACTGGAAATGTATATTTATTGGAGTCTTTGAAAACACTTATCACACACAAAAGTAATTCCAATTAGAACACTATTTATGCCAGTGTCCCTTTAAATAGATACAAGAGCAAAAGGTAGATCCCAGATTTGTTTAATATTTTCATATTGGAAAGAAAGTGTTTTAGATTGCATATCTGCAACATGCGTCTCTGCCATAATAGTTGGCAAAGTAATTTTTTCAAGTCTATGTTTGATTATTGCTCATAAACTAGGTGAAATCTGAAAAGCTCACATACCTGATGAGTATAAGAGAAGCTACTCTTTTATAATCAACTGGTGTAAAAACCACACCAACCCTTTTAGTTTCCAGCGGTTGCAAATGTAAATGAAGCACCTCAGAACTGGATTTCTTGTTGGCAACCTCCTCCTGATGTATATCCTAAACAAACATGCATGCATTTATTTATTGGCACAATATTAAAACCACCCCAATGAAGAAAACAATACATAACTTATTAGTACTGTTTAAAGTAAAATCTGATGGTAAAGTGCAATTACTGCAAATCAACTGGTTTTATAGAAATTATTCAAACAAACCAATTTCAAAATAAAGCACTGCCTAAAGTTGTGCATTAATCAAAAGTTAACATTATAACATTTCTTTTGTTACGAAGATTACTTCATTTTTAGCAGTAGCACTGCTCAGATGGAAAAAGTAATTATTTTTATACAACGCTCATATTCTAGAAATCCTGAAGCAGTATGGTATAAGAAAATGTGACAACTGTTACACATACAGCATTAGACATTAAACTTGATTTAACTGATGCAAAAACTGCTGGCAGTTAGCAAGATCATCTGAACCACTGGAAACACAAACTCCTTAACATATTGCTGCATTTACTGATATCCAAAACAAGGATTCGTCCCCATCCGCATCCCAACTCCTGCCACCAAATGCCCAAAAGTTTATCCAAACACATCTCCCAATTAAACTGCTGGTCCAATAAAACATATCACAAAAAACCCTCTTGCCTCATACATTTCCTGGACCATCATGGCTACAACACCACCCCAACCCTTCTCTTTCAAAATGTTCTTAAAGGTAAGGATATAAGAATTGCCCCTCCACTCCAAATACTACTTCTGAAATAAATGGCCCCTGAATTTTGCTGTGTAACCATATCTAAACCTACAACATATGTGTGATAAAGTAAAATAAGGAAATTGAGGGAGAGAATTAAACAAATCTTTCTGAGATCATTCAAAAAGCTGGGACAGAGCAGAGACGATGTCTCCACATAAATACTAAGCCAATTCAGTTATCTTTTACTGAAGAAAATATGTCATCAGGCAGACTAACAGATATCAGGAAATGTAATACAACCCTGCCCTCAAAAACTAAACTGCATGATAAGCATGGAGTGCACACACAAAATCTTGATAGGTAATGTCAACCTAAGGCTATTTCACATGCCCGCATTTTCCACTTAAAAACTAAAAGACTGACCAGCAATCTGAAAAGATATTGAATGAAAAATACTGCATATAATGAAGAATGGGGGGAAAAAAATCGTATTATTTTAAACTTGCGCTTTTGCGCAAGTACCCAGCAACAGTTTAAACATAACATTGTAGAAACATGTTTATATTATCAGCTTATCAGATATTTTTTCTTTAAAAATTAGGCATCTCACCCTGTGTGGACATTCATCCAAGAGCCTGAATTCAGTGGTTGTGTAATTAATAGCTTGCATACTTATACCAAACCTAAATAAAAGGAGATGAGATATTGGCCATTTAAACCCAGCTTGTCAAAACAACATTGCATATACGTTCTGAGAAAAGAACATATTTTAACATGTTGGGACTTACTCACTGAAAAAGAATACTTTTAATTATGTTTTGGTGGATCTATGTATTAAGAGGAATATACTATAATAAATACATTTCATGGGAGTACTGTGCATTTGAAGAATAGGTTGATGTTTAGATTATTTTTTCCCTTCAATATACAAGACAGCAAATGATTGTAAGACAATCAACTGTACTTTCTAAGCAAGATGAAACAGGAAAGCAGAACACCTTTTGACTCCCCATGTAAATGTTGGAGCCAATATAATTTGCATTATTTGTTCAATAAACACTGTTGCTCTTTCTGTTCATGTCCAGTAACTATGGTTCTGTCTAAATTATTTTGTAATTTGACCTAATTTACTGCAACAAAATCTTGGGAGAAATTCCACAGCAAATATTTGATATTTGGCATTTTTGCTATTTGTAAGTCACTAGATAAATTTCTGTTCTTTAAAAATTAGTACTGCTTTAGTATGCAGCTTCTACGGTTAAGTATTCATAAACATGAATTCAAAGCTCCCTTTCCATAAAGGTTTGCAAATTTGTTTAAAACTAATTATCTTTCAGTAAATACTAGAAGAACTATAGTAATCAAAGATGTATGCACATGCAAAGAAAAATTATTAAAAAAACTGGAAAGGACATTTCTGGCCATTTAACTTCTTGGCATTCCAATAAATATAGTTACTAGAAGGAGTACATTTTAAAAATTGTGATATTGAAACTTTTAAAAAATGTGTTCAAAGTCACCAAGGCATTTACACACGCATCCAATTTGAAGTACGCAAGTAGTTCTACAGGCTATAAAGTACATAAATGTGTTGTCTACAGGAGTACGATTAGAGAATAACACATTCTTTAAAAGTTGGGTATTATAGCAGGGACATACTTGGTTTGTCTTCAGTTATCCACTACCTCATTTTTCTCCTATGGACTCCCACCAGGAACTTTACCTAAGCATCAAATAACACTCTTTCTTGGGGTTTTGTTTCTTACATAAAGTACAAGAAGCACAAACATTTCTGTCAGCTTTACAAATTAGCTCACAAGACACTCTGGACATAGTTAATAAGCCCTTTCTTTACTGAAGTTTTCCTCCAGACTATCCTAGATGATTCCTACTTTTGCAGCTGTGTTCCATAGGCCATGTCCCTGAGAGCGAACAGTCTTTCTGTGCAGACAGCCCTCCCACTCTCCTGAGTTCAGGCTGCCCTTTATAACTCCTGGCAGACTTGTTTCAAAGTCCGACGACCCACAATGCGACCCCAAGACATTCTACTTTGACCTGGGAGGGAGGCTACAGTTAATGTAGGTGGGGCTAAGCCTCAACTCAGCTCTGCCTGTGACAGGTGCATGTGTTGCTAAAGCTATAAACTTAGCTGGGATACATTAATCATGTACAACAAAATGTAACATACAAAGTGAACCGATCTTAATTATTGTACACTATCAAAAATAAGACAACATTGAAGGCAAGCTCCTACAAACGTAAGGCTTGAAAAAAATCTTAAAGTATACTTAAGTATAAGTAATAACGTTAAGACACAGACATAGTGCATTTAAAAGGAATAACAGTTTGGTATGTAGTTATAGTCATTACCATTTGCTGAGCAGACTCAGTGAAGCTTGGGGATCAGGATAGTAAGAGAGAGGCAGAAGCTGCAACATAACTGGGAAGGACGAGGGGTTTCTTAGCATAAAATATTTTACCTAAACAGTTTGAGAAAAATAAGTTAAGACTACATACTTGTGTGCTAGAATTCTATAACAAGGTAAAATAATTCAGCATTTGCAATACTGGCTTCATTTTCCAAGGCACTTAAATCTCATCTCTATTTCCATACACTAAAATTTTATATGCACTAAAACTACAGGTAAAAGCTGAGCATGTGTCATTTGCAAAAGCAAGTGAGTGTACGTGAATAATTCTACATGCAAAAAGAGAGATTATGCTTTTAAGACAGATTTGGCTTCTGGGTTTTTTTTCACCTTCCTCTAAAGCCCTGGAAGCCAAACCCCAAACTAGACAGAGATTTGCTGAGGATCCTTCGTACCATGCTTAGAAATCTTTCAGGTCTCTGGCTGGTGGGTTTTCCTTGTGTACTCAAGGCAAAACAATCACCAGAAGGAATTTTTTACTAGATCAGATTGTCAAGGATCATACGGCTTTACCCACTTCTGTAATGTGGGGCACGGTCCTCTATTAACTAGTAAATGACCTGCCATAGTTAAATGGCTTCCTGTGAACATGAAGGACTTGACTCAGTGGCCCAGGAGGGCCTTTCCAGTCCTACCTTCTTAAAATCTGGTCCTTTTATTTGGATTTAATACTGGGTTACACCAGTAGTTATGAATAAAGTTTTCCCACAGAAACAGGTATAGTGTATAATATGCTTCCTCCTGGCTGAAAGATATGGTGACTGTTGGTAGATCGCATGTCTCACTGTACTGACTGTTAATATGGCTATGATAAATTGGTTATTAAGACAGATGATAGTATCCACACAAGCTCGTCTTCTGAGTGTGACTAGTTCTAGCAAAAGGCAGGTTAATTATGGTAAAAAACTGTCATGTGAGAATTTATGGGATCAGTCCTGTTCCCACACTGAAAGGCATGCAGTCACATGTCTGGCTGGATCTCTGGCAAGTGCTATACTCACTTTTAAAAAATGGGATGTGATGTGATGTGATGAAGATCAATAGGAAATTATAAGCAACACTAAAAGTAAAGCTCATTACAGCATTTCCAAACATACAGCACTATCAGTATTTTTACACTAAGTACAACCTTCTCTAGGATCCAGTAAAAGTTTTAACAGCAAATATTTACTAGAGAAGTTTTTAAGTGCAAAACTTTAATCTTCTAGCATAAAGTATTAAATTTTTCACGTATCTAATTTCAATCGTCCTGGAGCCAAACATATTACCTGTATCAGAAGCTTTGTGCTGTACTTGTATGACATTTTTTCAAAAGCCTTTTTTAAAATTAGCACGAATATGACAAAAATAGAGCATTAACCATTTTAACTGCGGTCCTAATATTTTCAACACACTAAAAGTATACAAGCTTAGATAAAGTTCAAGATTAGTTTTCCTCACCATACTATTCTTAAGTGCAGTGGCACTGAAATTCAAAGTAAGGCCAGGCTCTGCCATCAAACGTGGCAAGAAGAAAGAAAATGACTCTTCATCAGGTTTCTTCTGGTGGGCAAAGTGAGTCATGCCCCAAAAATTCCTCCTGTTTAATTGATAAAAACAAAAAGCTTTGTTTAAAACAAGAGAAACTGTATTTATCCTGAACATGAATTTCCCAGAAGTTTTGTCACAGCTGATCCTCTTTTTGGAAAAATCTTTATAAAGCAATGGCCTTTTCACTATACCCCTACATCAACAATTGATTTAATCTTATCTTTGACCCTTCAATATCTGCATTTCTACCGATAAGTTTATGAATCTTTTTTATAGAGCTCCATTTCCTAATATCAGCAAGAGGTCAACGTCACAGCTTCGCTGTCTTGGCAAGGACTACTCATTCAAAGATTCTTCCCTTCCTTATGTCCCCAATATGTCGCATCCATTAGGCATGGGAATAAAGAGATTAAAATCTATTCAAAGCCCCTGACCCTGAAAAAACTACTGTGCAACCTGTTGAGACAGAGGATTTGTCCATCTACCATAACTGATTCAGCAAAATATGCCATGACCTCTTTCACAGTGAGTAGCAGTAGTGAAATCACATAACATTAAAAACTCAGGCATTTAAAACAATTAATTATCACTGACATTGACTTGAAATGGGAGATTACTTTAGGCAGTAAAGCTGAAAACTTTAATTCTTACTTTTAAGTACACTACAGCACAGTAAGATTTGTTTCTTATACACTATGAAGCCCAGTAGTAGGTTTCTGGCATTAGGAATATTAGCTCTTTTGTACAGACCTGCACGTTTCTCCATGTTTCATTTTCTTCCATCTTTCATACACTTCACTTGCAAGCTCAGAATCCACATTCCATGTGGAATGGTCCAGAGACAGACTCCTCTGCCAATGTAGATTTGCTAAAATGAGAGTATCATGTTTTACTGTGATAACATTTGCTCTATTACTCTACCCCAGCACTTCAATAACTGATATTAACAGACTCTCTTGGTAAACAAAAAAGGGAAGCATGGGTATATTAATTGATTCTTGTATCATTACCAGCTATTTACACGGGCAATAAATCAATCAGCCCTGCAAAATCAAAATACCGACGCAGGAAAATGATATGCTCAATATACTAAATTCAGCATAAAGTTACTAAAGGCTGTTCAGAAAAACAACGAGTTTTAGAAAGTGGGATATTTTTAATGGCTACCTGTTAACAATTTCTATATTTATACTACAAATATAGCTGCAACATTTTTCTATAACATTAAACTACTATCAGATGCCTAAAAATAAGCAAAACCTACCTGTATCAGACTTTCCCAGGTAATAATGTACGTCACAATGTGCTATGGCTTCAAAATGAAAATCACCCTGCTGAAAAACAATAACTGAATATCAGACAAGGCAACACCACAGGGAATCTAAATTCACATAGCCAAAGACCATTACATATTTTATCAGTCAAGTGGATTCTATTAAGAGTCACTGTTAAGAATAGTAAGCCTAAAGAGCTATAGCACTTGTTCCTCGTTAGATGATGCACTGCTTTATATTTCACATGAAGGGAACACACAGATTGAGGTCTGATTGTGGCCCCACAGAACTTTCCCATTTCTTAGTCTACAATTTGCTATTCCAAAAAGTTTAACACCTGCGGATAACTGATAGACTCTATGAATAGTAACATTTAAGAAACAGAATTTTAATTCTGCCCCGGTGGCTTCATTATAATACATTTTAATTACATAATCACATATTCTCTCTCTACTGGTCCCCAGACTCATTCAATGCACAGAGAAATAATTAAGGTTGCACAGGTAACCTTAAATCTGTCACTCCTAACTTCTGAGTGTTTGACTTTGCAAACTAAATACTGGTTTTCGGGGGGGGGGGGGGAGTTAAGAGTGCAGGAGCATCACAGAAGTAGTGGGATTGTACGTAATGCACATATACCACCTTGAAAAGAGTTGAGTAAATCTGTAGAGGTATTGCAAACATCAGTCCTATATTTGTGGTCAAAATTACACTGGAAGATATATTTATGACACTATCTTTCACACTGAGTTTCAAAGAAAATACATTCCAACAGCCTGGAGGTAGAGTGGAGGGTTCTGCGAAGTTCAGAATCTAAAAGGAAACAAATCAGATAAGTCTAGTCTGGATAACAATTATTAAAATACTCTAAAGTGTATTTTGAGGTATAAATTATGCTTTGAACATGCCACTTATTTCTGGTTGCTCTATTTACACTATCATACAATAATTAACTGTACGTGTATGTGTTCTCTCTTTCTAAATATATAAATAAAAAGTAGCCAAAAAAGACAAACCTACCAAAACACTATAATGTACCTTTAAAAAATAAAATTGCGTATTTTAGGCACATGTATTTGTACGCTTGGATGAACCATGTGACCAACTTGCACCTGTGTGTAGGAATTTAGTGTCCAAGCATTCATAGGGCCAACTAGCTGTCTGAATGGGTCGCATGAGCATGTTCTCACTTAATTAGCTTGTTCTACTAAAGCAACTCTAAGAAAATGGTTTGCATAAACTTCTGAAGTCCTGAGCTTTTCTAAAATGCTTAACAACATTAATCAATGCTCATCTGTGTAATAATGGTTTTCAGCAACGAGGTGTTGAATCCTAAATCACACCAATGACATAGGCTATGATGCTGAAAACACATAATGCAATATGGTGAAATACTGGAATGTGAAGCAATAGCTACCACTAGCACCACAAAGTGGCTACTAACACAACAATATGAAAACAAGCATATAATACACATCGAGAGTTTAGCCTTCTGGGCTCTTCTAGCACAAGGTACTGTGTGCCTTTAACCCTCATCTATTTTACCGGAAGTTGAGAACATTCATCGCTATACGACTACTTTGTTCCTGGGATCGCTACCTTCTTTCATCCTCTGTTTGTACCAAATCTCAAAAATAAAAAACAGTCTAGCCTTCATAGAGCAGCAAAGAGTTTCAGGAGAAAAGTATATCTAAGACAAAGAACCGAAGGATATGGACAAGGATTCACTCGAACCGGTTTCAAAACAGAAGAGCGAGCTGCTGCTGCTCAGAACCCAGCAGCAGCTCTTACCCCCAGCTGCAACCTATGCAGGAGCCTGTAGTGCTACAAATGTAGCAAAACTGCTCCAATTTTAACCCTGTGCACAGTTGCAATGAGAATGTAACAGGTGCTCCCCTGCCTTTTTGAGAATGCTGCAAACGTATGTCTGATCGTGTCTAGGGATCCCGGTTTTCTCTGATTAAAAATATGCAAATTCTCTGATAAAAATTGCAAATTCTCTGACTGAAAAACCCCAAAATCCACAATGAAAATGAAACACCACTATATATATATATAAATTGAACACAATATTTTATTGATATATTTACAATTTTAAAGCAATTTGGAAGCCTACCACTGCCTCAATCACTATAAATTCTAAATACCTATACCTTTTGGTATTTGATTTCGGGTTTATCTTGGAAAAAATCAGAGGAACCCCTGCTTTCTTAGCTCACAGAATGCAGGTGCAGGCCCCTTACTCCTAAGTCACAGCACCCCCAGCCCTACTGCTGCCTCTCATTCCCCACCCACTCCCAGCCACCTGTCCTCCTGGTGTCCCTTACCCCAACCCACACTCCCTGCTGCCTCCACCCCTGCCAGAGGGGGCCCTGAGCTGCCAAGCTTACACAGCCCCTGGCCCCCCTGCAGCAGCACCCAAGCCCTGGCTGCTGCCTGCGGGAGGTGGCAGATGATGCAGCGAAGAGTAGCATGAAGCCCGGATCCCCTCCCACCATGAGCTGCCCACAGTCTCATCCTGCTCACTGCCAGGGCCTGCCCCAGCCCCAAGCACCACCGGGCTGGACAGCAGCCCCAGCCCTGCCCAACACACTCTCTCCCTTCCTATGGGGGCCTCAATCCCCCCTCTCTCCCCACCACCCAGACACCTGCATGCCATGTGCATGTACATGCATAGGCACCCCCTACCTGACCATCCTCCTCCTGCTCCCCCCAGCCCCATGAAGGCTGGAACTCTGCCAGGCTGCAGAGAGCTCTTTGCGAAAATGCAAAATGTGCATGTTTCTGTTCAAATGAAAAATCCACATTCTTCTCAGGTAAAGGGGAAATTCACATTTTTCCATGGAAAACAGAAACCCCAGATCCCTGGTCATGTCCTATGAGTAGTGTTGGATGCAGGCTAAATAGTGCTGTAACAAACACTGTTTCTTTTCTTAGGAGCTAGTAGGTGTAGTGTGGAAGCAAGTAGATGAGACGTACTTCACGGCAGGACAAAATGGAGGCAGAGCCGACCTGCCCTCAAAAAAACGTCCTCAGCATGCTGAAGGACTGAACGCTGAATTAAGTGGGGTGGGGAATTGTATAAATGTAAAATAAAACCTACCTTTAAAATGTTCTTAGTTTCTCTGGCTACAAAGACATCATTTACTTCAATGCTGAAGTCAAAATTGTTTGTAAACCATATTGACCAAACTCCTGAAGTATTATGATGTGGCTCTATGTGAAATAATGCTGCAGAAGGGTCAATGTCAAAATACCTGTAGGTACACAGATTAAAACAGACATACAAAATGGCCTTTAAACACAAAGCAGTCGATACAATCGAGAACAAGAGATACTGCTGTTATAGGGGGTGAGTATTTTTAAGTCTTCTGAAAGAAGAATAATTTATTTTATTAAAAATACTTAGAAGTTAGTATTAGAAAAAATTCAAGTGCAACTGGAAAACAACTGGCTAGAAATTCACACTTTTCTCTAGCTGCTTCAGAATACAACTTGGCCCAGTACATTCACTCCGTTATGTGCAAGTCCTGAATATACTTTATTGGGTCAAAACTAGAAAAAGTTTCCAGTGTTCTGTAACAAAAAAAAAAAAATCTTCCTATCATGGAAGAACAAGAACTTTACTCAAGAAAATTTTACTCAAATTCTGAGAGACCTATATGATCTTAACCACTTTAGGGCTCTTCTTACTGAATGAATCCCCATATTATATACAGACCTCTTATCTGAAATATATCGGTCCGTTATCACATTGGTACCAATGTAAAGAAATCTGGCTGTATCGGATATCAGCCTAATGGGACCAATAAGTGCTCACGTTGCACACAGCTGCAGCGCAGCATGCATGCGGCAAGGAGTAGAGCCGGCAGCTTGGACAGCTGCCTCCAGGTGGTAAGTCTGGTGTGGTGGAAGAGGCATGGTGGGGGGGCAGCTCAATGTCCCCCACAGTGAGGGAGGGGGCAGGCGGTCCCCAAGCAGGGTGGATGGGGTGGGGCAGAGCCACAGCTGGGGCGGGGGGTGGGGACAGGTCCTACTGCTGCTTATACTCTGGGAGGGCAATGTGGGGAGCATGTGCCCCGCAAATCCGCGTAGGGTGGAGCAGGCTGCAGCCAGGGCTGCGTGGGGCTCTTCTCGGTGGGGGCTGGGCTCAGAACGGGCATTGGTGGTGCTAGGAAGATATCATGCTATATCCACCCCAAATGTCCTCGCTGCTCTGCTCCCAGCGCTGCCACCACCAGCTGCCCAGCTCAGCCCCAGCTCTTCCCAGCAGTTGGGTGGAGCTGGGGCATTGAGCCAGGGCTGCAGCAGATGGCTGGCAGTGGTAGCTCTGGAAGCGGAGTGGCGGTGAAATATGGGGTGGATATAGCATCCTCCCAGCACCACCAGTGCCACTCTGAGCCCAGCCCCCACAGAGAAGAGCTCTGAGCACATCTAGGGGGCACCCCCCCCGGTGCCCTCCCAGGGTATAAGCAGCAATGGGAGCTGCCCTCCCCCACCCCAAGCTGTGGCTCTGGCCCCCCCATACCCAGGCAGCACCTGCCCCTGCCTCCTCCTTCACTGAGTGGGGTGTTGATCTGCCCCCCACCCCCCACACTCCTTCCCTCCTCCCTCCCCTTCCACCATGCTGGACTTACTAGCTGGAGGCAGCAGTACCGAAAATCAGATCCGTATTGTCCAATATACCTCCTTAAATATCAGCTCTCAGTATTGGCTCCAGAAATTTCTATTGGTGCACCCCTATCTGAAATATCATGTCTTCTTTAGGGAGAATAATACAGAAGAGATACAGATGCCTATATAGGGGCACTTAGTACCTTAAGCCTGCCTTTGGTATTGAAATAGCACATATTTGAGCATATTTTAGTTTTACAATGTTTATGAATGTTTAACAAATTCCACCATAAACATACCCTTCAACTACAGGATGGGAAAGGCATGCTTTTAGTGTTGTGCCTTCCAATGGACTCGTGTTCACATCACCAGCATAGTGACTTCCATTGTCACATGACATAGCTGTGTAAAGAACAGATATAAAAACTAAGCAAACCATATGTAATTATAATACTTAATTCGTATAATACTTTTCATATGATGATATCAAGCCACTACAAGAAAAAGAGTATTGATAACTCCAGTTTACAGAAGTGGAAATCATGGCACTAAAATGTTAATGTCCTGATTTTCACTGATGCTAAGCATTGACTTAAACGTTTTAGTAGTAATGTATTAGAGATGGGGTTGGCAATCTACGGTCCGTGAAGAGCCAGGATTTCAGCAGCATTTGGTGGCAGGAAACTCCTTACACTGCAGTCCAGGCCCTAGGCTTCAACAGAGGGGGAACTCTCCCTGTACTGTGCTGCAGCCAAGTAGCAGAGAGAAACGGCAGAGATGGGTGGGACTCACTGCATGCTCACCTCAGACCTGATCCGAGTCATTCTGCCCTCCTCAATGGAAAAAATGTTGCTGACCTCTATACTAAAGACCTCACAAAGTCTAATGATAAACGTTTGCCATGAAATCTAGTGGCCCGAGCAGGACTCAAAACTCTGATTTTAATGCTAGCTCATCTATAGATGTACTTTGTTGCCTTGGACAAATCTCATAAACTGTTTTTCCAAAAAACCATCACAAAAAAATTCCACTCAAGCACAGAAGTTTACTATAAAGTAGATTTAAAATCAAATCACCTGAAAGTGATAAAAGGCTGCTGAAAAGGACATCCAATAAGCAAACATTTCCAAGCAACTAACAATTTTAACAGTTAACCTATATCCCTTCCTCCGAATATGACCAGCATTGGGTTAAATTCAGATGCTCTGATATGCATAAACATGTGAGAGTGCAAATGTGCATATGAAATACAATGGAAATAAAATTAGCACAAGGAATTCTGCTTCTAACTCCATCATTGTAAGACAGTAAACTTGTACAAACTGGTATTAAGTACCTAAGAGTGCCTAAGGAGGCATAAGAGTTGATAAGAAGAGTGGCATTATCAAAGCTCATATAATCATGTTATAGACAAAAAAATTCATACTGTACCTTTACAAACAACAGAAGCAACTTCTGTAAAATCGGTGATAGAAGTAAGCAGCAGTACAGGCTCAAACTGCACGTATGATGCATCTTTTGGTGAGAAATGCTGTACATCCTACATTAAAATGATACATCAGTAGCCCATATAACACTAGGACACAATTACTACAGTTTGATAATTTTAGTGTTTAGTTAGTTCACCTTCCTGACATTTTGGAAGCAAATAACTGCAGTATATCACATGTGCTAAGCTGACATGCAGTTTCTAATCAAATTAATAGTTCCTTCAGAATATGAAAAATCACCCTGTAAGTTAACAGCTTACCATCTCCAAATTCTGTTGGATATTCAGTCAAATAGGAATATGTTAAATGCTTCTTAAGGTAACAGAAAAGCATTACTTTGCCACTAGTAAAGTTAACTTACAAAATAATAAGCCATCAAGTTAGTAGCTCTACTAACTTCAGTGCCTCAAAATAAATGATTGCATTAAGAATATACATTACCTGTATATGTAAAAGGCTGTTCCCTGAATGCATTACGTATACTTTTACTGTGGAATCATCTATCCAAAAAAGAAAAAAAAAGAACACCCTGATAAATACACACAGAATCAAGGCACCCCTGCTGTGTCACACATTCATGTGAGAAATAATAATTAGATTATTTAAACGAAAATCATTCTGTGACAATATGCCTCTTAAGCCACACATCAGGCCTTACTCTCCTTTCTCACCATTTCACAGATGTGTAAATCCAGGGGATCAAACCTTTGTCCCTAATTCTGGCAGCACAGAAAAATTAGAAAGCTACCATCATTGTTTCCTAAAACTAAGATAGTACAAGTCTATCCACCCAGATGACACAGTTGCCTTTTTCCCCTGGCCACAGTGTTAGGGACCATGGCTAAGGGAAAGGGGTGCAGCTAACACTGCTCTAAATTTACTCTAGAGTAATGTTTCTCAAGCCTTTTAGATTCATACCATTCCTCCATAACATATTTGTTGTATTTTGGGGCCAACCTGTTTGAGAACCACTCTCTCAGCTGGGGTGTAGCTGCCACCTCTGTGACTAGGTGAAACTGCCCCAGGTGCTTCATGTAGAGCCAACCAGGAAGGACTGTGGCAGGACCATATATATATTCCTCCCCTGCCCTAAACCAGGTATAAGTATACACTCTTTCCATAGCCCTTCCTAGTCTGGCTCCACACAAGGCATGGAATGCAGCAGTTCCACCTGGTTGCAGCGGCCACAGTGACCCACCACAGCACCCCTGAAAGCCTCCTGCATTACCCCAGGGTGCTGTGGCACCTGGGTTGAGAACCACCGCTCTAGAGGCCAAACTGATCCCAAGCCCCAAATGTACTTTATAGCCTCCTCCATACAACCTTGCCTTACTTCCCTCCTAACTTTGCTGAATGCAGAATTGATGCAGCCGAAAACCTGATTTATGGACATCAACGGAGTTACTTCAGTTTGCACTACAGTGAGAAAAGACTCAAGGCCAAATCAGAAAAGCCTTATTTGCCTAAAACAGCACTTATGTGCAATGTCGGTACCTATATCTAGAAGATGATGCTAAAATTGTCTATGCAGCTGCTATTTAGTCCCATAGGCACCTAAATCCTATAGGTTTTCTAATCCTTGACCTTCAAGTTCCCTAGGTACTCAGACTTGAGTCTCCTAGGGCATTTTAACATGTGTTCCTGACACAGTGCTGGGCACTTTTAATTAGCGAGCTGCACTAATTAAAAGTGCCCACATGTCACGTGCATCAGCAACACAAGAGTACCTCCACACTGAGAAAATGGCGGCAGTACACTTCGAACTAAAACACATCAAATGTGTTTTACTTCAAAAGAGCCTCTCTGCCATTTCCTCAGCGAAGAGGCACACTGCGCCACTGATGCATGTAACATGTGAGGCTCCCAGAGCATGTCAATTTATGTGCTCGAGCAGACTCGATTAATCAAATCTGCTTCAATGCACTGGATTTCCAGGCCCTATGACATGACAGACTTTCCACATGTGTGTAAATGCCCTTCATGTCCAGGACTGTCCCATCTTGGCAAGGCTGAATAACAATGAATAGTTTAATCCCACAACCCAACTGGGAACCTCTTTGTCTTAGTCCCCAGGGGATTTAAGAGGGTAGACATTTTCAGATCATGCTTAATAGACCAACAGGATGAAATTATTAGAGCACTCTGCCCCAGGACCATTTTGTACCTTATCCAATAACTATTTAATGTAAAATACACTTGAGAGGGTTCCAGGCTGTGACTCAAGTGGACAACAGTACTTCCTCGTAGTCCTTGTTGACGTGCTCAAGCCCTGACAAGAAGTGAAATTATGAACATACTTCTGTCCTCAGAATTTCCTATTAAGATTCACTCTTGGCTAGTCTCTGGTTCAGCAAGCTCAAGCAAGCTCTGGAAACCTGTAAGGGGTTATAATGTAATGTAGAAAATCTGACCTGGGGCTTGAGGGGGAAGGGAAGGGTTCAGTTACCTAAAACCTAGGGGCTGTGGCTCTAAGACTTTTTTCTTTTTTTTGATACAAGCCTCTGATTACAAAGTCTCTATCATTTATATACAAGCACAGAAAGAAAACTAGAAAATGTTACTGTCTGGAGCTGCTAAATCATCCACAGTTTCATCACAGCAAAAGATCTATAACCTCCCACTAGCAACCTCACAAAGGAAGTATGACAAGCTTCTTCCCAGTACACAACGATTTATGATTTGCATTAAATTTAGTGAACGTGTGTGACATTAAAATGGGCTTCTATTTCTTGAGTCGTCAGATGGAGGTTACCACCAGGCCCTATGACATGACAGATGTGAACATTTATCCACTAGTGTAAGAATAAATATACTTTCACAACTCAATATAAAAAATACTGCCATCTTGCATGCGAGTGAAAATGGATGTACTGAAAACATTTCAGCTCCATAAGACATATGTAAATATATCACACTACCCAACCACATTGCAGGCTCTGGAAAAATAGTATTATTTGTTATGCCTCCAGATTTTGAACTGGAGTTCTCAAAAGAAAGATCACAAAGATTTTTTTATTAGCATGAATTTCATGTGGCTTAAAAATGATAATTTAATAATTTAATATGTTTTCATAAGCTGCACTTACTAATCAAAGAAGAGAAACCAAACGGCAGAAAAACCTGCTTTTGTTCTAATATGCTAAGAAAGCTAAACATATATCTATGACGCTCCACAAATCATTAAAAATAAAGGAGCTCTTATCCCATGGAATTAGAGAGAATATCTGTTTGCCAAACCAATGCAAAGACATGGTCTGTGATATTTTAGCTTCAGAAAGGAAGCTACAAAGAGCCATTTTAGTACAGGTCTCGCCATGGTTTTGTAACCCATTCCTTCTCTGCAGATATAATTTGATTGATCTAATTAACTGGAAACTAGGAAAGCTTAAATTTTTATTAATTGCACTTTTGCTATAAAAAGGAAACATAACCCCATTTCATATAAATATTTATATATAACATAGCCATAAAAAGGGTGTTGGTTCCTGTTTCATACCCCAATTATACTAATGCGAATAAAAATGTATTTTATTGCATTTGATTCCTACCCTAATCTTAAGGCAAACAGAAAGGATGAAATACCTCAAGTGCTAAGAAATGCCACCAAATAATTCTGTACTAAATAAAATGTCAAGTATTTTCACTGTACTAAACGGCCTATTCATTAAATAGCAAAATTAAGGGGCTTCAATGAAATGGCCATGAATGATTTAGGTGTATGTATAAAAACAATTTCTATTGAAATTAACAGTCATGTTAACTTACCTGAGGTTTCAGTTTTGCCCATTGCTACATAAACTACAAAAACATTCTCCAGCAAGTACTGTCTGTGGTCCACAAGTCTTTGTTGGGCAGTTTCTATTCTTACTCTTAAGCTCATTTCTAGCAGCATTGGATCATCAGACACAAAACAGCAACTCTGGAATGAGACAAAGGAGTAGGACAGAGGAAGGGGAAAGAAGGGGAAGTTTCATAAAACAATTTGATTAGAAAAGAAATACATTTAACTGGTGGCCTCAACCAGTGCCTAGTGGACAAGTGTCCCCATCACAAAGATGCCACTCAAATGGCAGTAATTAAAAACTTTGTTGAAAGCTGCAGTGCCCTGAGAACTCATCTCTCCGAGGCAGTAAATGGCTCTGAAATGGGCACATTGCAGGGGGCAAAATGGGAAAGCTCTCTGTGTCACTGCCACTGTACAAACAGAAGACTTCAGACTCCAGTGCAAGTTCTCAGTTCACAAAGTAAAGAAATATTAAAATGATACTTAGAGAATTTTAGGGTTATAAAGTCTGTGCCAAATGCAAATTAAACAGCAGCCTCAACTGGAAGGTCTCACCACAGGGACCATAAAACCATTTTCATAAGTGAAAATCCTCCAGTTTAAATAAAGTGTGAGCGTGTTAATGCTAAGTCTGTTTAGAGTTAGTTTTAGAGTTAATGTTTTCAAGGTCTGTGCTTCTCTTCTCTATTTATCACTAACTGGGGTTATTTGAACAAAATGAAAAGT
This sequence comes from Crocodylus siamensis, assembly GCF_052110815.1. Taxonomy (NCBI): domain Eukaryota; kingdom Metazoa; phylum Chordata; order Crocodylia; family Crocodylidae; genus Crocodylus; species Crocodylus siamensis. The sequence continues at coordinate 96,367,831 of NC_143396.1, read as the reverse complement.
GTACAGCTCTTAACGGAAAGCACTACTGTTTGGATATGCACTATTTACACATTTCACACAAATACTGCTCAAACCAGATGATCCTAAGTGGGTGCAGGGGCCGGGGCAAATCAGCCTGCGGGGAGCTCCCTTAATACTGCGCAGGGCCGTGGTATCCCCGCAAAGGGGGGTGGGAAATCCCTGTGCTTCTTCCATCGCACAGGACTGAGCCACCAGCTCCAGGCGGGCCCCGCAGGACGGGCTGCGGCTGCTCCGCCCGGCTCCACAGGGCCTCCCAAAGCACGGGAACTGGGACGGTCACCCCAATTCACCATACCCTAGAGACGGCTCCGGCTCAAACTTTATTCGCTAATTTATCTAGTGGCCACTGCTAGCATAGCCAGGCATTGCAACTACAAAGACAGACAAGATGTTATTTTCAGAAACAGAACCCAGCAATGAATAAAAGGAGACTGGACGGTCACCTTGCTGGGGTCACCTGACTCCCAGTTGCATTTCCTGCCTTGTGCCGGGGGCTGGACCCAATGATCCCCCAAGGTCCCTTCCAGCCTCACAATTTATGAAAGCCAACTAGTGCTAAACCAAATGCATCTTGCATCACACTATGAAGGTGATTCCTGGGCACTGACAAGGTGCCTAGAGGAGTGAATTCCAAAGATGGACGGTCTCTCAGCCATGCAACAAAGAGTGTTCAGACTCAGAGTGACAGCAAGAGACCCCCAGGTGATCTTAACCGTCACGGTAAGGTATAAGGTGAGAAAGGCAGTGCTCAGAGAACTGGATTCCAGGCTACTCATTTACCACTTCAGAGATCATCAATGGAAATTGCAAGCTATAGCAAACAGGAAGTGAGTGCAGACATTCAAACATGGGGTTTATGTGCTCTTAGCAGTCCACACCACACAACTCAAGCAGTTAGTAGCTACGTTGGACATCCTATATAACTTCCAGGTGCACTTTGAGGGTAGCCCAAACAGAATACATTATGACAATTAAGACAGAGAGGTGAGAAAGGAGTCAATAACTATTGCAATGTCTGCACTAACAAAAAATAAGCGCAGTCTGTAAGGGACCAAATCTTCGAAAGGAAGTCACTGAACTTACTTCCTGAATCAGATTAGATACAAAACAGAATTCAGTAACAGATTTTAAAAATACTTGAGACTTTCCCTAATCTTAAGGCAGTGGTTCTCAACCTTTTTAGATTCAAGGCACCCTTCAGAAAATGTCAGCTTTTGGTTTCCACTATATTTTTACTACAGAAAAATAACATCACAATTTTTCTGTTGCAAAGAACCAAAAAAACGAAAATACTCAGAATGTTTTTAATGCTATAGATTGCTATTTGAAATCTCTCTGGCACCATGGTTGAAAATTACTGAAATAAGCAGTTAAAAGGCATCTCAGTGGAAGGTACGACTTTAGTGATATCTCCTAGTATAAGACCAAGACCCAAATGTTGGAACTTTTGGGGTTCTTGAACAAATAACTTGCCTCTTTAGTCATAGTATAGCATGAAAGGCCTGATCCAAAACCCACCGAAGACATAGCATAGGCTTTCTAGATAGCAACTTCTTATAACTATTCTTTAGTTACTAGAGGTGGTCAAAAAACTGGTGGGGAAAAAATTGCAGGGAAAATTTAATTCATTCAAAATATTTTGACAACCTGCTCATTATATTCAAGATGTTCAAAACCTGTTTTATCCTATTTTACCTTCATCTTATTTAAATGTACTAATCATATTTTGCATCACACTGGTTCTTTTACTGTTAAGCAAGGATTTCAGATGGCATTTGTGCCAAAATAGATGATTTTTTTTGCATAAAAACTCTGGACAGTTTCTTTAAAATAGGACTAAAACTAAAGGTTGAAACATACCTTTAGCTGTTGGTACACACTGGTAGGCAATCTGCATTCAAGATGAACTTGTAAGAGGCTGGCATTTGTGGTTTCCGCCTATTATAAGATGACAAAAATTGAAAAAAAAATCTTCAGAAATTTGCTTCAATGGGTACAACCATAGTGTATCTTTCATTAGGTCAATAAAACGGTTTCCACCACATTCCTAGCTAAATTCCACACATCCCCCCGCTCCACCCCACTCAATTTAGGCTTTTCAAAGCCAAACTTTTATTTTAAAAAAATCCTAATACTTTTTTCATTCATTTTTAAAAGCCACAAATCTCATTGTTGGCATTATCTAATTCTTGTGCAGCACATACATCAAACACTGCAGTACTGTAAGTCTTCAAAGTGAAAAATGGTTATAAATTAACACGAAACTGACTTCATTGATTTTTATTGTTCCTGCTGGGGGAAATGTAAAAGGCTACCAAGACACTGAAAAACCAGTACCATTTTTTCAAAATTCTTTCCATTCCAATTCAATGTAAATCCACTGTAACAACATCAGAAAATATTTTTTTTTTTTTAAAAATCTTTTATTATTTTTAGAGTAAAATAACATCTTGCTCAGCAAGAAACTATATCGTTTTACTACTTATATTTTGCATATTATGCTAGTATGTTATTAAACATATTCATTTAAACAGCTGCTAAGCAAGTATCCCTTATAAATTTGCCTCTTCTACTCAACTATCTCCTACAAGAGTCCTTTTTATATTAGAATACATCATCTAGCCCTATTTTCCTGCACATTTTTCTTTTCTATTTGTACTTTAAATCAAGATTGCAGTAACATTTCATGGATGCAAGCCTCAGGCCAAAACAAAGTAACAAAATACTACTGACATTGTTTTCTGTTGTTTCACTTTTTTTTTTTTTGCTTTCAAATGAATTGTTTAAAAAAAAAAAAAAGAGAGAGAGAGAGAGAGAAATGATTTTGCCAGCTTGTGAAATGTTCACGTAAGTAACAGAACAAGTTTTGCTTTCAAAGTTTATCAAACAAATTGTTTATGCTATCATATCTTAATTCTCAATGGAAACATCCCTAACAGGTAGTTCTGAGCTTCTCCTTATCAGTGACTGTCAATTACACAAAGCTACCTGATTTTAGGGCCATATTTGGCACAAGATTCAATTTTTAACCTAATGAAATATGAACCAAAGCAGAAGTGTAAATTAATGCATTTCAAGAAACTGACATATTTTGAAACAGAAAGATACAGAACTCTGAAGGAAATGTTAAGAAGTGATACATCAGATTACATAGTTTAATTCCTGATCATTTTTGCTTCAGAAATCTCAAATACACTCTATTCCATTCTTTGCTCTGAGAAAAGCCAATGCATTATTTAGAATCCTCAAACAATTTGGGAAAGAAAGATATGCTTATTTTAACACAAAATAAGTTTAGCGCAGATCCATTGTTTTTATAAAGGGGCTCTCATGATGGAAACTCACCAAAAGAAAGAAAAAGTCAACTATTTTTTCATACTTGCTCAATTTCAACGATACACTATGCAAAAATTACTGCAGAATACCACAAGGGGGTGTTGTAACACCTCCAAAGGTTACTAATCACATTATTATAAAGGCCTCCTTTTATGGCACAGTTCTCTTGAAAGATGTGACTCTCAACCAATTTACTTGGGGGGTTGTTTGTTTTTGGATAAGTTTTGCTGTTGTTGTTTTTTGAGCATCACCTACTTTTTGTTCGTTTATCCCAATTACATTTTGAAAGGAAACACTTGGCTCCAAGACATGCATCCTTAACAAAACCATCCATACTTCTAACTTACAGTGGTGTGTTGAGACCAGAGGGCTGATATGTACACAGTTACAGGGAAGAAGTTTGCTCTAAAAAAAAAACTTGTTAAAAATTAGGTTTCCCTTCTGATCACTTCTTAAGACAGCTATGTTTTCCTCCCATCTAGTTTATGCATTTTTTTCCTTTGCTTAGTTATACTTGCTTTAATCAGCTTAAGACTCCTTCACTTCTTCTGAGATAAAGAAGTCAACTACATGGAAAGCTCTACCTACAAAAAGGCAAAAATTCCTGAAATTCCAGGGAACTTCTTCCCTTGCTTGATTTGGAATTGCATCCACATGGGAAGCTATTCCAAAATAAGGCTGGGGCATGATTTTAAAATGCTATAGCTACTCTGGCAACACTTTCTGTATGGATACAAATTCTTGAATACATTGTTCCACATAGGGAGTTTGCTTGGGTTTTTTTAGACAGATGCTACATAAAAAAAAAGAAGAATGAAAAGTATCCAAATACAATTATGTCTTATGTTAACCCACTGTTCACAGTGATTTTTTTATTTTTTGTTTACAAAGGCAAGTTCAGAGAAGGAAGTGTTTTCATTCCTTCTCATCTAAGGCAGACAACAGGAACACAGGTTATGAAGTCTCATGCCTTATATAATCAGTTGGGTTCACACACCACAACATGGGAGAAAAACAAGTAATATTATATCAGCAGAACTGCTGTTCAGAGAGCAAACTGTCATCTTTTCTGATTGTGTAAGTATTTTGCTCTGTGACAATGTAAACTGCTACTGAATATGATTCACAGCAGAATGTGGAAATATAAAGTGAATTGTTTGCTTATGAAGCAATAGGAAAAAGGCAAAACCAGAATATAAAGGAAAAAGTTAGAATGAGCATTACATAATAGAAATAAATGTAAGCCCTGTAACTTACTTCACCTATTAGCAAAGCTGCGGTGTTCTTTCTAGATTCTATTTGTATGTACATGTATACACACACATACACACCGCACATATGTACATACATCTGTGCACCAACACATGCTTGTATGCATACACACACAGGAGCTGGTCAGAAAAACCGAGGAAACATTTTTTATTTAAATCTGTCAATGTATTGATAATTATGTTTGTGGGGAGGTGGAGTTCTCTTCTTTTGATAAAATTCTGCTGGAAACCAGGCTGGTTTTCATTTGCCTGACTCCCATCATCAAACCCACTTAGTTCCTGCTCAGCAGCTCATCTGGCAGGCCACTGGGGAGGCTGGACTTCCAGGCTCCCAGTTCCTTTCTAGCCTGCTTGGAGCCTTGAATTCCTACTTTACAAACTCTCAGGACATCCACAGTTTGACAACATAATACCTCAAGCTTCTCCAATGCCTACATAGGTGGCTGAGAACAGCTAAACTCCCCTGGGGCAGAATTTCTGGAATTTTTCATTTTCATTTCAAATCCTAAAGAAAAAATATTGAAATCTAGAAATCTTCTTCAAAATGGATTAGAATCTTCTTACATCTTTAATGCACATCCACGCACCCAGCACAGTTTTTAATACTACAGGGCTACTACACATTTACATCCTCTGGACAGTTTAAGCTTCTTATTCATTTAGAAAGTGATAGCTCAAACAAATGTCTTCTCTCCAATTCTGAACAGGATGCTGAACATATAGGCATACTATAGCAAGAGAAGATAAAAACTGCCCTTTAAAGCAAGAAATGGGCTTGTTAGACAATAACAATCATTTCAAATAAATTCAAGACTCTCAATTTACCCTCAAAAATATTTTAATAGAAAGAAAAATGAGAAAAAGAAGGGAGAGGCAGGGCTGAAGGTAAGAACTACTCTCCAAAGGAAGGACAAACTGAGCCAAAGAGTCAGATCCATTACAAATGTTTAAGTTGAGCTTTCCCAAGCACCAATGACAGATATAAAGGGACAGACTCCTTGACAGAAAGCATGAAATTAGACCTGATGCACTAGCAGATCCTTCCATTAAAAAGTCTGGTTTACTAGTTAGTACTAAGATACCATGACAGATCAGTAGATTATTTTCACGAAGCCTATTTTCAATGTATTGTTCAACAACAACAAATTTTGTTGTAGGGAGCTTGGGAGTCCCTCTTGAAAAGATGAAAGATTGCTTTTGCCATGGTGTCAAGTCAGGTCCTAATTCTGGAGTCACATTCACACATGTCTGCACCCTGCTCCCCACCCCCCTTTCTGAAGTTGGACACTCCTGCGAGTCAAACAAACACAGTGACATACAATATAATAAACTCAGTTTCATCCCTGAGCTTGGCTGCTCCTAGGGTTTCTCCCCAATATTACCACTGTCCTAAGTCCTTAGGTGCCTGTCCCTAAAGAGATGTTCTCCAATCTGTTATCCAAGAGTAGCACTAACAACATGTACCTGTTACAGTGACTCAGAAGAATGTCACCAGCTTACTGCAAGGAGCAAAAGCTAACCTAAAAACTTGGTTTTTAGCAACCAAAATGCCCAGGCAACATGCCACCTGTACCAGCTTAATTTGACTATACTCAACTACATGGACATAACTTCGGTCCATAATATTGGAAATTATCTCCCCTTCTAACTTCACAACCAACATGCCCAGGGCCCACTTGTTTTTGTTATCACCTGCTCAAACACTCAGTACATAACTTCAGAAGTCTCATGTTCTGTTAGTACTTGTTCTCTGCCATATTATTTTTGCCATTGGTCCATTACTCACTGAGGACAGCATCCAGGAAGCAAAGAAAACGGCACTAATTTCTACCCAAGGCATATGGCAAAAGTGATGGACAAGGCATTCCTCCCTGCTGTTCACTCTTGCACCAACCAGCTCACTGGCGTTTTCAGCGCGTTTGTGCAGCACCTCATGGATTTGATGTAGGTAGTCTCTAAGTGCAGTATAAATATTAAACAATAATAAAGTATTGGGGATTGGAGCAAAGGATACATCCAAAAGTTGCATAAACAGATGATCCAAATGAGATGTGCCACCTGTACCAGCTTAATTTGACTATACTCAGCTACATGGACATAACCTCGGTCCATAATATTGGAAATTATCTCCCCTTCTAACTTCACAATCTCCAAACTACTTGTCAATTCTTGACCAAATGTACTAGGTTTTAAGTGTTTTTGTTTAGAAATACTATAATTTGCCCATACTTATGTTTCAAGTAATGCAGTGAATGTATACCTATGCCTGTTTATATAGATATAGATACACACACACACACACACGTATAACTGCATACACAAAATCTGCATACTTTAATCAATGACACCTACTTTCACAATTTCTATTCCCCACACTGCAAGCATCAGATCGCTAATTTCTGAGACTTCTTTTCCACTAGTCTTGTGGCAGTTGAAGAGACTTCTACTGACTTCTACCACCTCTTGATCTGGCTTTTAAAATTATGTGATTTCAAAGGGCTCCTCTGGAGACCAGACCTATCTACAAAGCCAAATCAAATGCCAAAATGTGAGCATCCCTATCAAGAGCAGATCTTGCCTACCTTCAACAGACATGTGAGGGGTCTTTACCTTTCTGTCCTTCTACCTGGCCAATACAGCTTCACTGAAATGAACTGGACTTGCCAATCAGACTACCCGGCAAAATTATGGTACAAGTGTTGCAGGCCAGCACTCCCACCGGGCTCACTCCACACATTCTATCTTCTAAACTAGAAGCAGGGAGACACCTTAATACAATGCGGCATCAATAAACTTTGCAAGATCTCCAACATTTTAGAAAACTATGCCCCTTCCTGGGGTAACCATAACCACATATGGAGATCAGACTGACTTTATAATGGCTTACAGAGATAAAAGCACCATTCTCCACTGGTACTGAAGTTAAATCTCTTGCACAGTAATCTCAAGCTCCTATTCTCTAGGAAAGTACAGCAGAGGAAAATATTCCCGATTATAAAGTAAGAAAGATGTCAAAATGCCTCTACAAAGGAGCACTGACAATAATGAAAAGGAGGCAGTGGCAGAGGTAAAGAACAAAATCTGCCTCTGAACTTGAGACAGTATGTGACACCAGTCAATTAGCACGAATAGAAGCTCAACAGTAATAAAATGTCATACAAAGCATCCACCAGAACCCTACATCCCTCATAACAAATTGTTGATATTAAAGATACTTTCTCTTTCCAAGGTTCAGAGAGAAAAAAAAGCTACAGAAAGCAAAACGGAAATTGCAAACTATTTCAGGAGTAAAAAAACCCAAACAATATACACAAACAAACACCACCAAAAAATTAGACCTGAAAAAGGAAAGAGCATGTTTCCTCCACCCCCAAGTGCAGGAAAGAGTCAAAATGAGATAATATGTGGACCTCCTATGTAGATAAAGTTTAAATGCCAGGTTAAATGCCATACAATTTAGAGTATTTTAAAGGTTTTCCTTTATAAAAGCAAAAACAAAAGGTACAGCACTGAAATCTTAAACCATAACCCCCCCCACCAAAAACTACCCTTGACCCTCTTCCCCACACCCTTTTTTTAAAAGATTTTATGATGAGGGGAAAAAAACTTTTTAAAAAAATTGAAGTTCATGTTTTCCCTTCCTATTATGAACCTCAGAAACTGAGATTTCCTCTCAGTCTTCAAGACTATTACAAAAATAAATAGCAAAGTAACAAAATACTAATAGAGAAAGTGGAGCATGGGAAAATGGAACTTGTGTTGTGGTTATTTCCACATGGTAAACTAAGGATCCATCACGCTAGCACAAGCAGTGCTGCTGTCTCTGTGCAGACCAATGGATCAAGCAGTCTCAACTGGCAAGGCCACTCAGCACTGCTAATTAGCTCAACCACACAACCACTCTCCTCCTCAGATGCCTCTTAGCATCTGCCCAGGGCAACAGAGTGTGCTTAAGCATACTATCCTATGGACAGGAAGTTTATAATATTCCCTAGTTCAAACTGCTTAAAACTCTTGGTGCACTTTTTTTCTTTTGGGTATGAGCAGCCTTCTGGATTGGGTTTTTTTGTTTTGTTTTAAACATTTACTTGGCTTCAATGGCCAGTTAACAATTGGAGAAAGGAATCCAGGTTCCTCTATGCCCCAATTCCTCAAATAAGGTGGGGTCTCCCAAAAGGTCCTACAGGAAAACTAAGAAAAACTAGAATTCACATTCTTCATTTTTCTGGCTTCAGGATACTAATAATGCTTGGTTCCATCTGCTCAGCAAAAAAAAATGCTGACAGTGAGAAGAACCATTTTATATGGGCACTGCAGGAGTTAGGTGCATCCAGATGAGTTGAGTATTTACAAAGTCCTTTCTACTAAGTTCTTCTGGTACTGTTGGTTGTTCAACATCTGCAGCACTCCCCACCAGTCCAAGCGTCGTTCCCTGTATCCAGAACAGTGCAGCTACTGCAAGAGGAAACTATCCTTGTTTATGGGCAGGACTTTCTTTCCTTCTGATAGCTCCAATGCATCAAGCACATGGATCCATTACAAGTTGTGCGAGACAATTGTTCAACCTGGCCCTTTAGTCCCAATTGTGTCGGATCATAACTCACAAATATTAATGCATGTGGATGAGGACTGCGAAGTGCTTGTGGACTCAACAGCATAAAGCCATATACACCTCCCAAGGTCTGGCACTGTTGGGTGTACAGCACATCAAGGAATTCTGGATGGGAGATATCCATGCTGCTGTTCTATACAGTTTAAAAATAGTGTCATCTTCATTGCCAAGTGATTCTTGGGAATTTTAAGTGACTGAAGTTAGAATCAAAAACAAGGTTGCCAGGTGCCCTCCTCCAAAATTCCCACACAGCACTTTGACAGACATCCCACACTACTTGTTGGAAAGTAGGGTTGCTGCCCCCTTGTGTGTTCCAAGTTATGTCCTGCTTAGTTTGAACAGACAAAATCAGGACAACTGAATGCTAAACACTCCTTTGTTAGCAAGTGTACCAGTGCTATTTGATCCCACTTTTTGGTCCCAATCTTACCCTGTTTGTTGCTCAAGGAAATAAGCAGGAAAAAAGACACAAAAATTAAAAAGAGGCATGATGCCCTTTTCTCCTTTTAAGTAATATTCTTCAGATCACCTTTAAAACTCTCCTATTTATATAAACTACAGCAGCAGAGGAAATTATTTGAAGCAAATTACCTTCTGCATATGCAATTTACAATTAATACACCACCATGACAGGGGAACAAATTTCCTCACTTACTGCAGATGTTCATGAAAACAAACACGCCTCCCAACACTGCTTAGACTGCAAGGAAAAACAAAGCTGCTTATTTAATCCTAAACAAGAAGGTGCCCTCACACCATTTCCTGCTCCCCAACCAGGTCTCTTTAACTGGGTTTATCATTAGTGAATTCCACATTTGTTTGCTTGATCATTCACTCAAAGCATGTGCTGCATTTCCAGATCCATGCATCCATACATTTTTAAAGGATTCTTAGGGAAAACATGAGCACCTCCCAAACCTTAAATTCTTCCCCTACTTCAAACAGACCTAAAAACATTAAACTGATCTTGGACTTTGATAGAACGGTTTAAGCTGCCGTCTCTGCCTTTAAGCCTTTAGATGGTTTTTTGAGTTTCAGACTCTCAAAAATACATACACACACTATGGAGGCCAAACAAGGACAAGGGAGCAAGGTACAATAAAATGGCAGACTCGAGATAGGAAGCACAGTGGCCTGTGCTCCCTCACTAAAGCAGAGCACCTCAATAAGTGTACCTGAACTATGTTGAGTCCCACAGTTACGGCCCCATACCCCTAGAATCATACCCACTAATTAAACTGGAAGTTGGAGGAGGTAGAAGGACTCTCCACAGCTGGAGTGCTCCTACCCAACATCACAATATTTGAAAGCCTGGAAGAAAAAGTAATAGGCACAAGGAAAATTCAGAGAAGTTCACATTTTTAAACAAAAGACAGATTTTGGATTTTTTGTTTTGTCGTGTTTTCTTACCAAAAAAGAGAAACAAAAATAAACCAAATGAGATTCCCCCTCTCCACTCAGCACACAACACTTTGATAGTTTAAAACAGGGGAGAAACTTTTATACATAATTTCAACTGCCACGTTTCTTCTTCCTGCATCTCTTAACACTCCACGAACTCCTAGTCTCCACTGCCTTTCCCTGCTCTCTCTTCTGGTCGACAAGAAAAGGATAATACTAACCAGAAGGAGGTTGTACTTATACTTCAAGATCAAAGTGTTCACACATTTGGATCTCTTCCATAAGAGCTGTTCCACTTTCAATTCACCTTCTACCTATTGCATAACAACCTTCACATATAGATAAAACGATATGGTGAAATACAATGATCCTGACCTTACCGTGCCTTGAACCTTACACCTATGCAAAGCAAAGGTACACTGGATGCAAAATGTTACTATGAGACAGCACCATTACACCCCCATCTTGGATAGGTCCATTGCACTTGCAAATTGGTACAATAACGTTAAATCTGCCAGGGCCTCTTTTACATACCAGAAACAAAAGAAAAAGACATAAATACATATTTTGAGCTTTGTAGCCCAAAGCTTTAAATAATAATTCTAGGAAGCTTATATATAACCTAAAGCTGGGCCCCAAGGTAAAAACAGTTTATTCAAACTATAAACAAATGGGTACAATAGTATAAAAAAACCCTAATTTTAAGCATAACACCTCTTCATTGTGATTTCTATGATAACGGTATTAAAATGGACAATAAGAATAACTATTAAGCAGAAATAAGTACTATTCACTCGTAAAATTTATCCTTGTTCAAAGCAAAATACAGAATTTTAAACAAACACTTAAAATGTGCCAACTGAAGTTAATTTTTGAAGAAAATATTTCGTTGTTTGTAACAGAAGACTTTTGAATGCATTGCATTTACTTGTATAGTGGCTTTTCAAAGCAAATGGCTTGACGATTCATGTATCTATCTGGTAAACTCTGTATGTAACCTACTACTAGACCAGTTCCAATTACTGCAGTTTGCAATTTATCTCCTACAAGTTGCTGCTGCTCAGATACCTCATATACCTCTATACCTCAATTATCTGAAAACTAAAAAAAGTTAATCCCTTTATTTCTAAGTTTGATCATGTTTTTTTTTTTAAATTCATACTGTACCAGGGTTTGTGAAATCTGGATATTCTGGATATGTGGAATCAGTAAAAAAGCATTTGATAGCTGTCCTCTAGATTCTTCTGGAGAAGTTTTCAAGGCTCCCATTCCACACACCTGTTGTAAAACAGTCCATTGTACCAAGAGCTGATAGGTAATTATTTCAGGCATAAAACTCTGATTTATTAACAGTACTTCAAGAAACCAACTAGCTTTTGACAATTATGTGAAAAAGCTGTAGTAAAAATAAGAGTTCCCCACATTAGAAAGTAACTCTAACTCTATACATAAAAGGTACTTTTCTGTAGTTACTCACTCAAACACTGTGTCTATAATAGAAGGGCAACCATTAAAATAGCATGTGAACATCCTCATAGGTTAAAAAACTGAATACCAAGCTCTATCCTCGTTTTTGAGCCAGTTATGAGACAGTTGGACATGGGAAGCTGGTAATGATTCTTGCAAAATGTAATCACACTATCAGACATCTCTACCCAACTTTTCTGTCAAAAAGAAGGCTTGGGAAGACAACACATTTCAGACATCCTTTACAATTAAGCAGCATAACATGAAAATAAAACTTTTAAAAAAGCAAGCGACTTAAATACATTTTTGTAAGCTTCGCTGTTCCCAGGTCATTAAAAAGCTTGGGGTGGAGAATGAGCAATGTCATGCTTTTACCACCACTTTATGTTGAGCACAGTTTTCTGTAACGTTAAGTTAGTAAGGAGAAGCGCGCTGGATGTGATGGTTGTAGCTTCACAGTACAGTAAAATGCATTTTTTTTAACCTCAGATAACTGCAGGATGAAACTAAAACATGAAGAGATGTTACAATGGTAAGATCTGAATTTTTTCCACGCTTAATGAAAATCCACTACCATTAAGGCAGGGGGGTTTTTTAAAGATGATTTTACTGTTTGGACCTGCATGAGATATTTTAGTCCCCTGCATTCATTCAACTTTTACATTGGCAGAGACAGAAAAGGACAGTAACTCCAACACTACCTAAGCAAGTGGAGAAACAAAAATATCTACACCTTTCAGCAAAGTCAGGAGGGTCATTAGTCTCTTGTAAAATCAAGTTCAGAAAAGAATTTTGAGTGGCTTATATTTCTTTCCTTCCACTATTTTGTTTTCTGTTTTATTTGGGTTAACTGATGCACTGAGAAATCTTAATTATTTTTTAAGTTAAAAAAAATGTACTTACTCTCCTGTAAATGGAAAACCACAATGGATTTTACAAAAAGTTCTGTGTTCTCCTCATAGCTGATATTAAAGAAGAAGTTTCAGTTCGAAAGGGACATATTTTCTCTCTCTTTCTTAAAAGTTAAATTTAGCTACCACAAATCTACACTACACCCCCTCTCCGAGACAAGCCAAATTAACTGTATATACGCATTGAAATGTATGCATATGCAAGACAAAATTATTGTACGTTTAATGTCTTTTATGTTGTCTCAGAGCTTCATAATTCCTCTTGATACACAGGGGTTAAGCCTAGTCTAGAAACTGACTCTGATGGTAAAAATAAAGTACTTACTTTATTTGATTTCAAGATGGAGGTCATAAAAAAAAGATTCGAACTGATGAACTCCTCCTGATACTAGTAAAGGTACTAACTTCGGTGGAGATGCAACCACAGATGGTTTAATAAGTTTGGCTGCACTGGCAATTCAAATAGGTAGTGATTATACAGAACATTTTTCTTTCCACGTGTCCACAAAAGGTGCTAGCAATGAATAAATGAGAAGGACCTGACCCAAAAAGCAGGAAAATAAGTCACCTTAGAGAACAGCTTGCTCCTTGCTTCCCTACGATATTGGTCTTCACCATACATGGGATCAGGCTCCAATAGCTGCCAGAACACTAGCTTCATATGTGACAAGGTTGTAATTGACCTACATCTAATTTTTAAACTATTTTCTCCCCCTAAAGCAGTGTCATAGTAAGGAAGTGGCATAGCAAAGACAAGATTTAAACTGGGGTTATTTTTAAATCAGGAAGAAACTTAATTTTAAAATGATACAAATTAATAGATGTAAAGGAAAAAACTTCAGGCATGTAACCTGTTTAAAATAAAACACCTTACTAAAGATGTGGGGAGTTCCCCAAGTAACCAGAGTATCAAGAGGCTTCAGTTCATGAACTACGACTTTCTCTTTAGCTTTAAAAGAACCCCAAAATTGCCAAGTCTTACCATCTCCCATCCTGTGTGACACCACAGAACTTATACATCAAAAACCTCAGTGCAACTTGAAATATATTCATCTTGTTCCAGAAGGCTGTTTCCTAAATACTTTTCATACATGTCCCCCCCAACTCAACTGTGGTTGCATCCCATAGCATGGAACCAACTATTAGTGGTAGGCCAAGAATACAGACCACAATCCTGTAAACACTTATGCTCCTGCGTAATTTTACTGTCATGAGTGGTTTCATTAAGTATATGTGTATTTGCAAGGCCAAGGCCTTAGGGGGTCTCATAAATGGAAAACAGGACAGTTTTATCCCTTACCTGATGTACATCAGGAATTAAACACATTATCTAAGCTCAGTGGTGTAATCAGGAAGAGCAGTGGGGCACTAGCCCCAGGCACCAACTAGGAGGGGGTCCCAGAATCCTCCTTCTCCCTCCCCCCCCCAACCCCGTAGCAGCCCTGCTTGGTCACAGGAGCCAGTTAGGACAGTGCTGCGCCAAGCAGTGCATCTGGGGCATGGCAGGGCAAGAAGAGGGTTGAGTGGAGCAAACTGAATGGTGCCCCATGACCTGGGAGTCTTTTCTAGAGTAGGCAAAGCCCTGCAACCAGTACAGGTTTCCCTTGCTTTATGCAGGTTCTGTATGTGCAAATTCAATTTATGTGAGGACCCTTTTTATACCAACAATTCATTATATGTGAGGTAAATTCACCCTTATGCACTTGGTGTGGTGAAAGCCCGCAGTCAGTTGCTTTGTGTGGTCCACTGTGGGAGTGACACACGCCAAACTATACTCTCCTGTATGGATCTGTACTCCTTGCTCATTGTCTGCGACATGTGCTTCTGTAATTGCCATCCCCATTATGATAGTGCCCTGTGCTTACGTGTACTGTCAGCTGTTGGTGAGTACCAAAATTGTCCTGTAAAAGTGGTAGAAATGGGCCTGGGCATGGGTATAGTCAAGGTCTTGGAACATCCCTATTTGTTATGTTGTAAAGTGGGTTCCCCTTTATGAAAATTCAAATTATGCGTCATTTTCCAGGAATGCATGTACAGCAGCGTTTCCCAGCCAGTTTGCCACAGCACACTCGTGTGCTGTCAGGCACATCCAGGTGTGCCATAGCATTTTCAGCTGGAGCCACGCCTCCCCCCCCACTGCTGCTGCTGCTGGGGACACAGACATACAGGGAGCATGGCTCCAGCCCCAAATACCATCCAGCTGGCCACACACCACCCCTCCCTGTTGGTGTCTGGCTGGCTGCACGCTCACCCTCCCCCTCGCTCCGCTTCTGGTGTGCTGCAATGCTTTTTTATTTAGGTAAGTGTTCCATGGGGCGAATAAAGGGAGGGAAACCTGTATGTATATAAATCGGGAGGGAAGAGGGGGGAGAAAATAGTGGCACCAGGGTCAGCTCCCAGAGAGCTCAGCTACAGGGCTGCTGCCACCTAAGCAGAACTGATGCAGAGGCAGCAGCAGCCCGGAAAGGTAAGCCTACCCTTGCACTTACTTATGCCCTCTCTAAAGCCAAAGTGGTTGGCAGACCCCCATGCATCACCTCCTTCTGCCTCAGGAGATCCATGAGCTCACTATGCCTCTATCGAACCTGGTTTTAGATTATGTTTCAATTGTGGTCCAACAGTAAATGCAGTCAATCTAAAAAATGTACCTGATATGAAAGTACTCCATGAGACGAGGTATTAATAAATAATGAACTTTCAATACTGCCTTCTTCTGTTGGCAGAAAGAGGACTTTGAAAGAAATTTTTCCCATTGCTGGAATCACCTAAAGAGACAACAAAGAAGCCCACTGCTCAATGGAGCCAACTGTAACCCTTTCTTTCTCTTACCATCTATTATTAGGCATTTCTAAATATGAACCTTTCAGTATTAAGCCTGAAGTTTCCAGACTAGGCTAGAACCAAATAAACCTGTTCACAGAATATTCTAAAAGCTTGTCCACACACTTAGTATGTCTCTGGCCTAGCAATAAATTATCTACATTTACGTACATACTATGAAGTGAACCAATATATGAGATAATCAAATATTAAGATTGGGCAAACATTTCTACAACCAAGTATGAGCCTAAGCTGAAAATACATGTTAATGGCTGGAAAATACTAATTCTTCCATTTTGCTAGGGGCCAAACTCAAATTTGCTTGTTGAAGCACTTTTTCATGCCTACTCAAAAAGTCTTAAAAGCAATTGAAAAAAACTCCATTAGAATAGGATTGCATCTGAGTCTTGTCAAATACTGTGTAATGTGGTGCATGTTTAATACACTTTAGATGCAGTTAAATTTAACAAAAAAGAATTTAGATAATATAAAAATATTTTACTGTAATTTTCCTTCATGAGGAATATGCAAAACTATACTCAGGAGGCCAAGAATTAAAGAGACTATAAACACTAACAAATCTTTGAATTCTGTGGCAAACACAGTGTAGTGGGATTTAATAATCCAACTTTACATTACAGAATTCTTACCCTCCCGAGCCACCATAAAATTAGTCTCTCAATGTAAGGTTTAAACTTTTCCCCTTCCCTTTCTTGGTATGAATGAAACAAAAACACAGGCTAGCAAACAGAAAAAAATGAGTTACGGGTAGCAAGTAAAAGCATGAAGAAGCACAAAATGAAAACTTGAGCCCAAGAAAAGCATGAAACTTTGGCGCTCTGCCACTACATAGTTTCCAAAAGTACATCAACACTCACCCTGCTATGAACAGGAGACACGTGAAACTGTCTAGTAGCTGTAAACACTGAATTCACTACAATTTCTCTATCCCTACTAGGGTTGTAAGCGTATAGCATTTTAGCTCTGGGCAGCCCCAGTAACCTATGGAAAAAAATTAAAAAAGGACAGAGAAAGCATTATTGATTTTATAAACACTGGTAGCTTGCAAAAAACAAAGAAACTACATGCTGTTAAAACCACTTTGATGCAACAATTACCACTAAAGCTAATCCAGCCCATTAATTTTTCTGCTTTAAAATATTAAGTAAAATAGACATCATTGATATATATATATATACATATTACACATTTCAAAACTGCTTAGATTAATAAAAGTTTGTAAAAAACACACAGAACTTGGTAACTTTAAAAAAAATACAGGGTATGTATTTTTGTATAAATTATAAATTAAATTTAAATACGCAAAACTTTGGTTGGTCATATGAAACAATTCTCCTGTGGCTTTATTTTTTACAATAAGTTTTAAAAACTGCTTACTATGCAGACTTTCTGTGCCTCTTTTGGAACATTCCTTTAATTCATAAGAGGTTTATGTTTTTTGGGTTTTGTTTTGTTTTGTTTTTTAACTGATGGGATAAAGGGAGCTACTCATTTTTAAAAGGCTTTCCCCAAGACAAAACTTGAGAAGCACAGAAACCCTTAACTATGGGGTCCAGAAGTAGATAAACATTATTTCTGACAGTGATTTTTTTAAAGTATTCAGTCTATTCTCATAAAAATCCCACTCCTAGATATACAGAGGCAATTTACCATAAAGCAACCATTGAGTGGTAGGAACCAATTTGGTATAGCTACAGGGTCATCCATAAAAGATGTTTACTCGCTGTTAACCCATGATCATCTGTTTCCCACATATGGTCACCCAATCCTTTGTAATATATTTCCCCCATACTGACTTCTAAGCATTTTCACTTGACTCCCACCAATCAATATTTCTTTAAACCAGGAAACTTGCTGCAGTCCCAATGGTAAGTCATATTTCTGGTGACAAAGATTTAGAAGCTGTACAAGCAAAATACCAACACATCCTTGTCTATACCAAGCTCTTTTCTGAGAAGGTTTACCTTTGTTAGCAACAGCATCGGCATGTGGGTGCAATGGCAATCATGGGAATACTAATGTTATTGGAATTGGCCACCATGTTATGCAGACTTACTCAGAGTCATCCTGCTAGGGAGCTGTGGCTCAAGGATGGTGGATGAGGATGGTGACTACACAGAAGTCAGAGACTGGACACAGATGATCCCAAATGGATGTGTGTGGGGGCAGAAGGAGGGGGGAGTCATTATGATGGTTTTCTTCCTTTAGACCCCTCTTATAGGTTTTCCCTGGAAATGAATGATCTGAGCCATATTCTTTTATCCCAAAATGTGCCTCAGTACGGCAACCCAACATTAATTATTTATTAAAAGAACAAGATACTCACTGCATTCCAAAATGCAAAACTGATGGGTGGAAATGCAAGGCCTTCCCATTAGGTGGCATCTTTGCTGAGAAGCTGAAAAAGAGAACAGACATGATGAATACTTTGCAAATAGGATATGATGAAGCTAAGTCAGCTGTCTAGCTTACATGAGCCTGCCTTGTTTCTGGGGTCTCCCAATTGTGCATCCCAATCATGCTGTCATCCGATATTTCTATTCAGCCATGCTCCCCATCATTTCATAAGAATAAAATATGGTAGACTATGCCAGAAATCATTAAAAGTGCAATTATTATTCAAGCTAAAATGTCCTTACACGCACAAGAGAATTTAGACAATGTCATCACAGAAACTGCACCACATCTTTTGTATTGTCCAGTTATTTCCAGTAGTAAATCCTAGGCTTACAGATATTGCTGTATTAGCCCTTTTCCAACAGATGGCCGCAAAATAAAGGTGTAACATGTTTCAGTTGTCATTTTGCCTTTCTTGGTCCCCCAAAAAACTTACAAAAATATTCTTATGGGATCTTGCCCTTTTAAAGCAGATCTAACTTGTCTCTATGCAAGCTGGAATTCCATGGCAGACAAAAATCCCACTGCTACTATTCTATTAATTAAAACTGCTTTTCATCTTACAAATATGGTGGCAAAATAAGGTATGGACTCCATAGTCCTGTATACGTCCAGTGCTAACTATGACTTTTGAAAACATCTTCTGTGTAGACACAACCTTTGTCTCAGGTAACTGAAGACCAGTTCTAGAGGTACAAGGCAAGCGATGCTTGCCACAGAACGCTCTTGAAGAAGTGTAGAAGCAAAACCTTTGATGAAAGCTAAGGAAAAAAAAACCTGAACAGGCACTGGGAAACATGCATTTCCACTTGTGGAAGTTTTGAAAGAGAATAGAATTAAAGACAGGAATGTGGAGGTGATATCTTTGTCACCACCATCAATATTTATTTTGCGTGCCCCAGTAAACACAAAGTTACCATTCAGAATCAGGAACTCACTGTATTAACTGTTTTCACAGCAACAAGCATCTCCCCTGTGCTTTGCATCTCAGAGCTGGTTCTCTAACTGTGTGATATAAAAGCTATATCTACATCAAGGCTGTTTTAAAAAACATAGCACTGGGTCTATACAGATTACAAACACAGCTCTGAAGTCCAAATCTTATTTTTTACCACCAGACTGGTTAGATGCAAAACACTTACAACTGGGGTCAAACAAGCAGATGGAAGGAAGAGTTTCCTGGTAATAAGATGATAGTGTTGTATAGGTGTGTTAGGTCTACACTTTCATGGTTTGCAAAGTTTGATATTTGTTTTAAAAGAAACACAGCTCTGCTCAGGTGCTGTTCAGGCAGAGTGCCCTTGAAGCAAAGATATTGTCCTAAATCAGCTCTGAGGTGGGATTCCATGGTGCATAGCTGAAAAAACACTGGCTCCCTATTTAATAATAATGCATTTTTATAATGTTATTCAATACCTTGTATGTCTTAAAATGCTGTTATTCCTTTCGGCAACAAACAAGACTCCATACCTATATGGAGGACTACCAACAAAACTGTTATGAGAACTCACAACATATACAACACACTTCAATGAAAGATAGCTTTGTACTATAACCCTTCCCACCCCTTACTTTTTTAAGTCCATTTTTGATTATCATACAAATACAGCAAAACAAAAGTCTGCATCTTATCCACTCAGGCAGTGGTGGGTGTACGGCTGTCATATCTTGAACCCCATACATGGCTCTATTCAGTTCCTACATTTCTGCAGCTGTTGTAGAGTCACCATCCCCTCCCTCGTGGATGTTTAAAAGCTCCAGCAGATTTTTTTTGATAAACAAGGAAAAGGCGCTAGGCATTCTTGGCCCCTATTTTCTAAGGGAATGGACTAGAAGATAGCACCAGGTTTAGGTAACTTCCTGATTTTCACCTAAAGAATTCTGGGGAGAATTCCTTGGGAGAAAATTTTCCTTGTGGGATACCTGGATGCAAAGCACCACCATGCAGCTGCTGAAAGATGGACACAGGGCAAACTGTAACTGAAAGAATACAATTTGCATCACACTGAACTATTAATTCATACAGATATGCTAAGCTATCACTTAGTCAGTTATCTAAAGAAGGCAACGGCCAAGAGTATAGCACCTGAGAAAGACTGAAGGAGGGGGAAGAAAATTCATTGGGGCTTTTGTTTTGTTTTTGTTTTTTGAAAGGGAATTATCATGACAAAACTATTCTAGCAATACTATGAGGCCTACCTACAATGAAAAGGGAAAGAGTATTTCTAAGGGATGACGAGGTGGAACGGTCACAAACTCCTGCAAGACCATTTCAGGCTGGACATAAGGAAGAATTTCTTTACTGTCCGAGCCCCCAAGGTCTGGAACAGTCTGCCAGCGGAGGTGGTTCAAGCACCTACATTGAACACCTTCAACAGTAAATTGGATGCTTATCTTGCTGGGATCCTATGACCCCAGCTGACTTCCTGCCCTTTGGGCAGGGGGCTGGACTCGATGATCTCCCGAGGTCCCTTCCAGCCCTAATGTCTATGAAATCTATGAAAGTGTTTGAAATGTTATTCTCCACTACTATTCAGTCCATTTTCTTTTTCAAAGTCTGTTGGAAGCTAGCAAAGCCTCTTCTCATGTCTATTTTTGAGATGGCATATGTATCCCAGGTCTTCAAATATATGCCAATACATACCTTCTGATCTCAGCAAGGGCTTTGACATGGAAGTACATGTCGTCTCAATCCATTTTGAGATGCAATTTTAAAAAATTAAATTTGACATTCAGAATTACAGATTTTCTCTCTTTCTTTTAAAGAGCTTCTACAGAACATACTCAAAAAAGCTCACAAGACCTTTCATAAGAATGTTGCAGGGTTAAAACAAATGCACAAACAGCAGCCTAATAATGGCAGTGTTGAAAAACCAACTAGAATAAACAGTCTTCTTCCACTAAAAACAGATTGGGTTTCACCTAATCCCAGTTATTTCATTTTTAGAACTAATGAATATTACTTCATTAAATAACGGGCTGAACAGACAAGGCCCTATACTTAACAGATGATAGGGAAGTGCTATCAGTTAATTTGGAAGCAACTTTAAACTTAATTCTAAAGTGTTAGAGCACATTCTAGGTATTAGCCAAGAGAATCCTACTGTTCTGGGGGGGGTAAGAGGGGAAGCAAAAAAGTGGAAACGGGGGCAATCAGAAGACATGCAGAACCCCTGGGAACTGTTAGCACAGAGGTGGTCAACCTAGGGCATGGATGGCACAAGTGGCACAGGCAGCCTCTACGTGGCATGTAGCAGACCGGAAAGGGAAAAAGCAGCACAGGGGCAAATAAGCTAGGGAGCAGAAAGCAAAGCAGCATATCATGCAGGGGGTACAGGGCAGGGAGCAGAAAGCAGAGCAACACATCAGGCAGGGGAAGGAGACTGGAGTGACACTTGGGGAAGGCACAGAGCTAATTTGTGGCATGCCTGCCAAAAAGGTTGCCCCCACCGCCACTAAGTTAGGAGACCCAGCACCCTCCATTTCAGCTGTGCCATCACCTCCATACATTTTAATATGCTGATACCCCCTACGTGACTATTTCCAGACAGAAAGAAAAGAAATGATAATTGTGAGGGGAAGTACACAACAGGTAGCCAGCATGGAAAAGGAGAAAGAAAGAACAATATTAGAAGAAGAGGGTAAGAAAGATACAGCCCTTGGCATGTAGAAGGCTTGAAATGATGAGGGAGAACCTCTGGCATGCCCCCTGGGGACAAGCAGTGAATGGGGAGTACATAAAGACCTGACACAGAAGGAGAGGTCCAGGGAAAGGGATATTTTCTGAAATTGAGGGAAATGGGAAGGTGGCACACAGGCAACTCATGGGACAGAAAAAGGGCTACAAGCAGTCCCTGGAGCATCCAACAAGCTTGGCCTCCAGAAGGAACTAAGAGTAACATTTTTTTAAAAATAAAAACGGCTTGACCTGGAAACTGGCTAACCTTATCATGTGCTGCATCTTTGGGAAAAGAAAAATGGCATAAAAAACACCCATTCGGTTCTGTGGATTTACAGTGGCATTTCTGTTTTTTACTCGGTGTTTTGTGATGACCACTGCTGCAGTAGGCCAAATAAAAGAGTTATTATTGTGAAACTGACTGCACATGCAAGGTACTATCAAATGCACAAACTAAACACCCAGGGAAAGATTTCTCTTTTCTTCTTTCAGTGAGAGGTAGTTAGCCATGGTAGCCTGAAGTCAGGAAGAAAGTAGGGCAGGGTGACACCTAAAAGACTAACTTATTTCAAAAAAACATAAGCTTTTGTAGGTGACAGCCAATATGCCAGAGGCTATGAAATCTTATTCCTTTCTGAATGAGTTAGTTTTTGAGATGCCAACCTGCCCTGCCTTCTTTCACTTGAAGAAGATTTATACTTCATAGACTAACCTAAGTATACAAAGGTCACAGTATCTGAGGAAGTGAGCTTCAGCCCATGAAAGCTTGTGGTATGCACGTATATACACACACTTTGGTTAATCTTGAAGGTGCAAATCTACCCTACCTTCTGCACAACTTCAGACTAACACGACTAACTACATCTCCCTGTTTCCACTTGTATTAGGCTCACAGGTGCTATCTGTAACAACATACTTCTGTGCATACTGTACACAAGCTATTGTTCTAAGTGAACAAAGATGTTCCCCTTTCACTGAAAAACCAACAATATCTTAAAAGAAAAATTTTCATATTTCACTCATCATAAACAGAGCAGTTAAACCAGAACAATAAAAGCTTTTTTCTAAACAGCCAAACAACGTTAAATCCACATCCATTTATTGATAAAGTATCTTTTAGTGGATCATCATATGAGTATCAATTAAATTATCAGTTCCTTTAAAGGAAGTTCACTTGCTATTTGGGGACCTATCCTCATCCTCCTTTTTACTGCACTTTACTTGTACCAGAACAAGGGGGAGGGGTGGGAGGGAAGATTTGTTTCATTTCTTTGGACCTGCTTCATATGAAAAGGATCTTTTCTTTTCTTTTTCTTTTCTTTTTTTCAATATGCTGGCACTGCAACGGAAATAAGAATTTAATAACTACAGTGGCACATTCAAAGTCTGTACAAACATGAGCCTGTTAATTCTCTTACTATTACCATCATTTTAGAAAGAGATCATTAGCCACGTTAGTCTTAAGTTAGGCAGAAAGTAGGGCAGTGGGACCCCTGACAGATTACCTCGTTTAGAGAGGCATGAGCTTTAATTAGGCTACAGGCTACTCTACCAAATGCTAGCACAGTAACCTGTAGCCTACCCCAAGCACATGCCTCTCTGAACAAGTTAGTTTGAAAAGTGCCATACCACTCTTCCTTCTGCATCATTTCAGAAGCTGGGAAATGGAAGCAGTGAAACGAAATTTACCCAGTGAAATGGTACTGGTAGAATTTAAGCTCATTCCTATCCACCAGTGGTACTCAACCTTTTTGCCCAGCGGACCAAATGGGCACTGCCCTGTCTGTGGGCTGGATCTAGCTGGGTCTCCCAATTCAGCACCTGGGGTGGGCACAGCAGGGCCCCATTCAGCTGTGCAGAGGAGGGTGGGGAGCAGCCTGGCCCCATGAGGGGAAGGGGGCTTCAAATGGCCCCAACCCAGCCCCATGGGGGGAGGGGGGGAGGTGGTTTGACAGCACCAACCAGGTCCTGTGAAGGGGAGGGGGCTTGGCCTGCTCCAACCCACCATGGGCTTGGTGTGTGGGAATGTTATAGTGGGGGTGGGTGGCCCTATTAATAGCCACCACTCCACCCCCCCTGCCATATTTCACAATCCTTGTGAAGCCCCATGGGCTGAATACCATGACTTCATGGGTTGCATTTGGCCCACAGGCCAGAGGCTGAGCAGTCTTGCTCTATACTAAATTGGATGAATAAAAGCAATGTTGGATAAAGCAGATACTGGAGTCTGAATATTTTATTTGCTCTTTATTATACTTAAATACAAACAGGTTATTCTGATAAATGAAATCAGAAAACTGATGCTCAAGTGGAATGAACTTAAGAACAGGCAGGAATCACTGAAATCTATTTCTGTGTCTGCTACAAATTTTATGAAAGATTTTGGGCAAGTCCTTTAATATCTATCTCTATTCCTCAGTTCCTTCATCTGTATGGTAGTAATAAACCTAATAAACCACTTCAGGGTTGTTGAGAAGTTTAATGTACAGAGGTTTGAAAATGCAACTTAAAAGTCTGAAGCAACACTGGGCATTTCAATTTTGTAGTTCTTATTCTGCAGCCTATCCCAGCCAGCTCTAAACTGATCTTATCTTCTACAGTCACTTAATCATCAGAATCCTAGTTAACTCTATTACATACAAGAAGGTGTGCTACAAGGAAGCTTTCCATAACACCGAAACCCTCTGATATAAACCCTGAATAACTTATTTAATGACTGAAAAGATGACCGTTGAGAGATTTTTAATTCTAAGGTTTATTTGACAGGAACATATCAATTTAAGGCTAATCCATTCAGACTGTTATTCAATAATGGGTGTTGCATTTGGCATATTTTGTATTAAAACTGGTTAACTGTAACTTGTGCAGTATAAAAAACTTCCAAATTTATCACAGACATGGTTTTTATTTACAGTATGAGAGTTCTCCTGAGTAAGTCCCTAACAGCCATCAATTTTAAAGGGACAATGAAAGAGGCAGAATTATTTCTGTAGTTTGGGAAAAAAAATACACTAAAGTACAAACCAGGTCATTTGTTGACTGCTGTAAATATTTCTCTGCCCTTTACAATCATTACTGTGTTGACCATAACCTCATACTTCCAACTAAAGGGAGCCAACTAAAATTCATTTTTTATGCAAATAAGATAACTGAACAGAGCTCAGAAAATGACCCAACTCTCACCTGCCCTGCCTTCTGGAAAAAAATGCACACCATGCAGGTAGCCCACCCCAATAATGTGGCCCAATACACCCTCTAGTGATTATGCACATATAGAAGTTTATAAACATTATGGACGCATCCAGATGAGCATGCAAGTGCAGGGATACACATTTCCCCATGGGACAAGTAGCAGCAGCACATATTTGTCCCGCTCCTATTTGCCCCCAGGCACTTCCCTGCACGCGTACTCCAGCACATGGCAAAATGACCTGGATGTGGTAAGGGAGCCTACCTGGGATCCTGGGGACCTCCCGGGGTAGTAGTGGTGCCAAGCCAGCTGCTCAGAGCCTGGCCAGCAGCCAGTGTGGCTCAGACCAGCCAGGGTCCCTTTCTGGTGGTGCACGCTGCTTATACCATACTGTGATTTTTAGCAGCAGCTTTTGTAGGAAGATCCAGGTGTCAAAAAAACCCTGCTAGACTGCAACTTAGCAGCATGGCAAACGGGAGCACAAGCACTGCACGTGGCTTGCGGTGCCTCAAACTGGTTTGAGATGCCGCAAGCCGCAGGTATGTGCTTATTGGAACACGCCCTATTATTTACATGCTAGCAGAACTAGTTCCTTGGCTCAAGTGACAGAGGCTTTTACATCCACAGGCCCAAGGATGGCGAGGCATTTTTACATTTGGCTATAATTCCTGTAACCACTAGTCCACTCTATTCCCAAAGGCCCTAGGAATCCTGATGGCCTACATGGCACTGTTGTCTAACAGCTGCATAACTCACAAAGTAGGTTCTCTCTCTCTCTCTCTCCAGAGGCTGACCAACATCACAAACAGCCATTTCCATGGCACCTGTGTCATCAACTCTAGATACTGATTTCCAGTCTCATGATTTTTAAGTAAGGAGACTAACAGAAAGGAGGGAGTTTTGTATAAAGAAACCCATCTCAGCTCTTCAGCACATGTCCAATTTTGTTCACAAAAACAGGCCTATCAAGCTTTTAACCTCAGTTCTACTACTAACTTCCCGTAAGACTTCCTGTCACCTCTGTTCTTTAATTTCCCCTTCCACCAAAAGATGTAAAAATTTATGCTGGTGTGTCAAACTCTCTGTAAAAAAATCTGTATTCGGTAAGGAGAGAAAACACTGCTTTCTTTTGACGACTTAGGCTTGGATGTTAACAAACATACTTCAGCTTGCATTCAACCTTGCAATACCACTGATACAAGTGTTTTGCAAATTTGGTGCCTAAGCCATTAAAAGGCAGCCACTGATGCTGTTTCTAATTAAACCAGTTTTGTAATAATCAAAACTGCAGTTATTGTAGTAGAAACTATGATTTAAAAAAAAGCAACATGGTTTCTCAGTCAGTACAGGACAAGGTTAAAAATGAGATGGATACTCTTCCCTCTTGCACACTGAAAAAAAAGAGACTCTAGGGAAAATGGCCAAAACTATTAAATGCTAAGCCTAACAAAAATGAAGACAATTAGACTCAAAGACCAGGGTGGTAATTCTTGGAATCTGCTGAAAAATAATCATCTTATGTCTCCAAACTAGAAAGTTTGGGAAGCTTTTCTAACTACTGAATGGAAGTGCAAGTTTTAACAGCTAATGGTTAAGAACAAATTTGGGGAAAAAATCAAAATCTAAAAGTAGAGAGGAATAGAAGACAGGGATCTTTACATTATGCAGAGTACTGAGGAAAAAAAAAAAAGAGAGGGTGAATTATTGAACAGGTTACATACAGAGATGAAGAAACACAAAAGCTTTAACAGTGACCAAAGCTTAAAGGAACTGTCAGAATTAAAGAAGGGAAGAAAATAACATAATACTCCTCTGTGGACGCTAACTTGCATAAAGGGAACACTGTTGATAGAAGGCAGACATCTGTCTTTATGTATATTTTAGGAGAGTGGAATGTATCTTTAAATATTACATTTTTATTTGAAAGCTGGTTTGATTAAAAAAAACAACATTTACAAAAAAAAAAATCTAAGACCAAGCGTTAGGTGTGAATGTCTGTAACGAATATCACCTGCTACAAGAAATCTCTCTGTTTAGTGTATATATTCATCTGCAATAAAATGGGCTTAATTAAAGTAATGGGATTACATAAATCATCTTTCACCACTTGAAATAACTGAAATGTGTGGCATTCGGAAATCTATTTATAACAATACTTTGCCACACAGGTTCCTAACAGCTCTCTCTCCCTCAATGCATAACCAATACCATGGAAATGTGTAATTTTAGGTATCTGGATTGACAGGCTGGCTGGGGTAAAGAAGTTAGTACTTGAACTTCCAGAAGGGTCCAATTACCCTATTCAGATTATTTCAACAGATCTTCAACATCTAGACAATTTATGGGTCACAAATTACCATGAACACAATGTAGACCATTTTAGATACCTAACCAGGTAATTATGCTTGCAAACCAGGTACCATGTGGCCAAATGGAACCTGCAATGGTTTATGACCACAATGAAATCTCTTGCTAAGCTGAGGCTGAGAAACACCAAATTTATTTATTTTGGATACAGGATCGTCAACCATTAGTCTACAACACGCATACAACATAATTTAATTTGGGACTTCTCACTTCTACTGCCAACAAATCTTAATGCTGGTGGTCTATGGTCATTTTTGTATTAATTACACAGCTTGTTTACACATTCCATAATATGAGGAAGAGATGGTGGGGAGGGGGGAGAGGAAGAAGAAAAGACTTTTATGACAAGTGCCTATTAAGGTTGAAGTATTCTAAGGTCACAGGTTTGGGGTTTTTTGTTTTGTTTTGCACGTATTTCCTGTTTGTTTATTTTTATATTGTTTCTAATAAATCAGTTGTCTGATAATTTTCAAATCCTGCCAAGGAAAAAGCACATATTCTGTCATTGTTTACTATATTCTAATAACCTTAACATAAATCTATTCTCACTAAGTCCATGTAGCAAACATTTGCAATTTTATCAGGGGTTTTGCCACATACAGCACCTTGTCTACAACCCCAGACACTGCTGCTGATTACCTGAAAACCTCAACTTACTTTCTTTTTTACTTTAATTGTATCTATACCACATATGTGCTAAAAACTGTGAATCTTAAAGGCCCAAAATCCAGAAGGCAATTACTACAGGTGCACCAATAAAGACACTCTTGGCCAATACTCATAGGGGATGGGATCCTATGACCCCAGCTGACTTCCTGCCCTTTGGGCAGGGGGCTGGACTTGATGATCTCCCGAGGTCCCTTCCAGCCCTAATGTCTATGAAATCTATGAAATTAACCAACCATATTGACCCATGCCGAGCTGGTAAAGTGCAAGGCATTTTAAACTACTGACATAAATAAACCTTATTTTGTTTTGCATTTATAATGCATGCACATTCCTCCTGCCTGCTCTGGCCCTCGATGAGGAACGCAGTAACCACCTTATTCCCTTGCATGTTGCCCCCTCACCCACAGCTCCTACCCACAGCCCTGCTCCCCACACAGCCCATGCTGTTGTCCCAGGCAGGCTGGGTGGACCCTCATGCAGACAGCAGCACCAGGCACATTTGGCCCCAGAGCACACCACTGCCTCAGCGCCAGTGGGCCCAGTACAGCTGAGTTCCCACGGCCGTTGGAGAGAAGCCACTTCTGCAAAAGCACCAGGTGCCCGGCACAGCAGAAGGTCTTGTGTGGCACCTTACCATGCCTGTGCGCAGCTCAGCATCTCCCTGATCCACAGGGAGCAGAACAATGGACAGACTTGGCTTTTTTTTGTTCATATGGCTTTTCAAAAACAAGGTGTTCATTAGATTCTGGGGCCTGCTGTAGGTGATAAAATGTGGTGTGTGTATATATCTTATACTTAATCCCATTATTCTGGTCGGAGGGGGAGCATCAATTTGTGATTTCTGACACCTGTGATTGAACACTCAAGACTTCCTGAGGAAGCATACAACCCTAGATGCACCTAAATGTGTTTGTATATGCCAAAGTGGAACGATTTCAGAAAAACAGTTGAGCACTCACAATTCCTATTGATCTCATCGGAGCTACCAAGCTCCATACTTCTGGCAATAAGACTACTTAAATTCGCAACTTTAGTCAGTGAGCTTTGAAAATGCTGGGTTAGTGCTGCAGAATGAATCACTATTAATATGTTTCTTAGAGAAAGACAGTTATTGAATTGTGAGATTTTTATTGTCCATGGTAAAACTGGTTTCAACAAGGTCAGCATCCACTTTACGTACTTAGGATAAAAATTCTTTAAAAAGGAACCCTGCTTGTTGGTCTTCGTAATACTGTACCCTTCTACAACAATGCTTTATCCAAAGTTCTTAAAGTGCTATACACTCCAACTTGACAACAGTGATTAATAGGTTTCTGAAACAGGCAGGAAAAGACTAAAAAGATAGAAGCCCTGACCTAAACTATATCTACACGTATTTTGGCAAACCAGATTCTAACACAATTTAACACTGTTCAGCCTCTTGGCACTACCCATGCAAGCTCTCACAGAGCAAATCTGAAGCAAGAGCTCGTATTAAATATGCATCTGGATAACATGATTTGAACTCCAGTGAAGAAGCCAGAGGGTAACAACAGATCACTGATTTAATCTTGGCTGCTTTGTTACAATCCCCTTAAACATTCAATGAACACACATCTGCAAGAAAGGTAGCAAAAGTTAGAGTAAATAGTGACATATGGGAAGAGATGGCAGATATGCTGAAATTCATCTCATCCTTATGTGTTACTTACAATAGGGTTTTATACAAATATATTGGGGAGAAAGGGGTAGGAAAGAAGAGCTAACCTTAAATGTATCAACACCACGGTTTGCTTAAATCATTCCTCAGGGTGAGTCCAGAGCAGTCCATTTCTGCCAATTCCAATAGCAGCCCTCCTTTAAATTTTTTACTTTCATGTGTAAGTAAGTGCATTTTAATACTCATTTTGCCCATAAGAGCTACCTCCAGTCTTGACAGAATGGGGGAGGTTATTGACAGGAAACCTAATTAAGGCTGCAATACTCAAGGGTAATAGGAAGTTACATTCTTTTTAAATATCATTGCACCTAGCCATTTCCTTTTTCTGTCTACATCTACAACCAAAAAATTTCCATCTGCACAGAAACCATTTTTAGTTGTACCAGGACAGTTTAGCAAACAGAATTAAAAAATTCTGTAACTAATCATAATCCTGGCCTGTTTAATTATTAACACTTTAATCTTCCTGCATGTGTTGCTTTTTCATCTTGCTTCAATAATCTATGGCTTTCAGTTTCTTTTTTAAAATGTAAGAGTACAGACCCACCTAAAAACAGATTTGCACTGTCGACCTTAATGGCTCATAAAAAGTCTTTTTGATGCATCTGGTAAATACTAAAACTTTCATGAGAAGTCCCCTCCCCCCCACCTCCTTCCCTCTGAAACCAAAGAAAAAAGGAATGCTAACTAAAAAGGAAGCTAAACAAATGACAGAAAAGAAAACTCTCATCTTAATTTATTCCCTTGGGCCTAGGCATTGCATGCATTTGACATCACTTGCCCGGCCAGGGCTCCAGAGCAGTGAGTATTTCACATACCACGGAAACTGCAATACCCATCTGTGGTTTTATGTTGACACAGAAGTAGTGAGATCCAGCCTGGATGTTGCATGTTATAGCTGTTGTGCCTTTCTGTCAGATCTTTAAAAATCAGTATTTAAATTATGTTTATGCCTGAAAGCTTGCAAAGAACTTTTTTCCAACTATTTCGTTGGTCTAATAAAAGATATCACATCTACCCAAAGAACCTTGCCTGCCTATGTCCTTAGACCAACACGGCTACCACCAACAACCACAAATTATGTTTATCTGTTAACTGATTATTAATGTACTAATAATGCTTTATTTAAACAGCAACATAAAACTAAAATAATAACATAGGTACCCATGTCTGGAAAACTACCTACAGTTCTACACTATACTACTTACTACAAATAGGACCCAATGCTATGAAACCTATATAAGAAAACAACGCAGTGAAACATTTCACAGGTCTAGAAGTGTGGAAGCACAGATTCTCTTGAAAACTTAAACAGAAAATATGATTCTTCTTCAAAATCATTTCATAAAACATTTGGTAAAGGAATAAAGGAAACTACATGCAATACATCTGTAAAGCATGAACAGACTAATCAGAATTTAAATTACATAAATTAGCTGTCTAACATCCCTCAATCTT
Source organism: Crocodylus siamensis (assembly GCF_052110815.1). NCBI lineage: Eukaryota > Metazoa > Chordata > Crocodylia > Crocodylidae > Crocodylus > Crocodylus siamensis. The sequence goes on along the minus strand of NC_143396.1, from coordinate 96,336,512 downwards.
TCATATAATTAAATTGCATTTTCACAGTTGCAATAGATTTGGTTATACTATATGAAAGAAAAAACAATTCCGCACAACTTCAAGTAGCACAAAAACCTGTAGGAAAAAAAAGGTGCGCTATACTTTTGTCTAAATGTACTTTACCTGTAGCATGGTGCTGCAGAATGAAATTGATTACAATCACATAATCCTACTAAATTTCAACTGCAGTAGGAGTCATGGGATAAGAACTAGTATGCATGAGGACAATGGTACTTTTCCTCTGCAACTGTCAGTATGAAATCTTAAAGACACAAACCAAGGGAAATAAAGCCAAAAAATGTCAAAAAGTAGCTATGGTTCAAATCAACTCCTTCCTCCCCCTTTGCTGCCTTAGTTTTTTTCATTTGGACTTCTAACCGCTCTACACTCGCTCAAAATTTAGGAGTGGACTACTATCCTATCAAAATTATAAGAGTAGTAAATTATGCCACAAGTGTGATTTTCTCTAGAAATACAAAAAGCTTTCTTGAGTACCCTTTCAAAAAGTATTATAGTATTAACCATAATGCTAAGAACCAATTATATTAGTCATACTATGTTGCCTTGAGTCTCTGCAAAACACAGGATTACGTCCTTATTAGATCTTTATTAACTCTGGTCTTAACAGCTGTAGTCTACCATCTACTGTTGGTTCAAATAACTTGCTAATGTAAATCACATAAATCTACCTACGAACTTTAGGTTTTATTCTTACCACTACACATATAACTAAGTTACACTCCAAATACCCTTCTCAAATACAACCCTTTCTTTTTCTGTCCACAAAAAGAGGAAATCCTGAAGGCTACATTTCCACATCCTGACCCAATGCAAGTAACCACTTTAATATACCAGGACACAACAGATAAGGCCCAGGAGAATTTATCTAATTGTGTCTTTTGAAAGACGTAGCATGCAAGCCTGTTTCTTATCACTCAGCACTCATGGTCATGGTATGTAAAATGAAAATACAATGTTTAATGTTATTAATAAAAGACCAAACCTTTTCAGATTTGTGACCAATTCAATAGTAAGGAACAAGTTATACACTTCATGAAATTCTACTGGTAAGGAATAAAAATGTCAAGTATGAAAAAGAGAGCAAATCTGAAAAGCTTGCAAAAAAATACATGATGATTGCCAGATAAAGTAATAATGATCAGAGCAAAAAATAAAATGACACACAAGCATACATAGTGCTGAACCTTTGCAAAACATCTGGTATCTGTTGAAATCAATGCTTTTTGGGTAACAGCCCACAGAGCCAAATCTTCTAAGCAGCAGAATATTGCAATCTTTTACTATTAAATAAAACAGAACCATATGTAAAACACAGTTTCATAGGTTTATTAACAAAAATGCCTACCATTGAAAAACTCAAGGATTTTATGGCTGGCATGTTAACCCCCTAGAGTTTATCTTCCGGCTACAGATGCCCTCACATTTGTTTCCCTAAACAGAACAGCTTCCGGCTATTTTTTTTTTTTAAACTTTCCCCCATAAGTTCTGGAAACTTTTTAAGTGGGTTTTTGTTTTGTTTTTATAATACCACAATGAAGGTACTGGATTTAAATGTCCTTAGCTCCTTTGATTTTAATTTTAAATAATTTATTTCAAAATAAGAAGCTAATCATAGTTAGCTATTTTAAAATTTTCAATTTCATTGCCTTCAGTATGGTCCCGCCAATAGAAAAGGATATTGACAGACTTCTGTGAAAGTTGAGTATAGGAACATAGGATTGAAAGGGGCCTTCTGTCATCTGCAGCTGCAGACAACCCAAGCAATCCCCAAAAAAACACACAATACCTGACACCCAAGAACACCTGACCTACAACATGCCATAAGGGAAGACTTGCCACTTGGCTACTACACGCTCAGAAAATCCTAGGAAAAGGATAGTTCCCAACATATTCTCGACATCTCACAAGATTGGGATATAGTAAATCCTCTGACTACTATAAACATTACCAAAAAAAGGGAAAGTACCTCAAGCAAGTACAAAACTGCCTTCACTACTGAAACTAATATCCTACAGGTGGTAAAACTCTTGTTTCTTTGTGTGCTCTTAAACTAGTAGCTTATTTCTGGAATAAGAAAAGTTGCATTTCACTTTTGCACAATGGATGAAATGGATAAAATGCAAATGGATAAAAATTTATCCATTGCAGATTTGTGCTTTTAAATTACCACTGTTCCAGAAAATTCAACTGGTCCTATTAGAAAAAACTTTCTACATAATAGATGGATGCTCTTCTGTGCAACATCAACATCCAAACAGGAGCAGCAATCAGAATAGACTAGCATTTACTTTTCAACAAATTCTTCCTGAAGTCAAAATGATTCTTCATGAATAAAGGAGTTCATGCTGATGAATCACAATTCAGAACTGAAGCTTAAAGTATTAACAATTATTATGAAGGACATAAAAACGTTTCTGGTACACAGCCATGGGTATGACCTCTAATCCTTGTAAATTATTTTGACAAGAGCTGGCAATTTATTCAACCTATAAAGGGATATGCTTATGCCATCTAAAAGCAATCTTAGAGCCAATTAAGACAACACTGGGGCAGCATTATTAAGGAAGCTTCATTAGTTACCTTGAAATAGAAGAATGGTGGTTCAGTGTGGTAGGACGGTGAGATTAATCAGGATTTAGCACAAAGTAGAGGACTGTTGCAAGAGGCAACAGGGAACACAGAAACACAGGTGTCAACCTGAACTGTGATCCTGTCTCCAGCAATGATCAGCACCAGAATTCATGAACTTGCAGCCACCCTGGAATAGTCTCTGTGCCTCTCTAGGATGTTTGAAAATATGCTGCTTCCCCCCACCTCACCTCAGTTTTTGTCATTTTATTTTTTATGAGAAACATCAAGAATTCTGAATTTTGCCTTCCTCGTTTTGAGAGTTGCTGCCTTCCTTCTAAATTACTTAAGGACAATAAACCCTTAGTTGCAAGTTGACAGAACAGTGTTGAAGATTAGAGAGATTCCAAACATATGCAAGGTAAAGACTGTTACTAGGGGCGCACCAATAAACATTTTTTGGGCTTATACCAATGGCCGATTATTAACAAGCCATATCAGCCAATACCCATCTGCCTGCTGATATGCAGCTTGGAGAGCAGCACCCAGCTGGTAAGTCTGTTGGGGGCAGGGGGCGAAGGGAGAGCCAATTCAGGCCCCTGCGGTGAGAGGGCCGGGGCTGCCCAGCTGGGGTGGGGAGGGGCAGGGAGAGGGACAGAGCCATAAGCCCCTTGTCCTGGGGGGGGGGGGGGGCGTGGTGTTAGGCCAGGACTGCGCTTGGGGCAGGCATGGCAGTGCTGGAGGAGGGAGGTTGTGGGGGGCTACAGCAAATTCTGGGGTGTCTGTAGCCCACCCCATAGCCCCCCTCCACCTGCCTGTAACACAGCCCCAGCTCAACCCCCCACTGGGAAGAACCCAGCACCGCCCCTGGCCCCAGCCTGCCCTCGCCCCGTGTACAAATCTGGGGGGTACATGCCTCCCCTGTGGGTGTGCGCAGTGGTGGGAGCTGGCCTCCCATGAGCAACTCCATTCAATGCCCCACCCCCCAACCCAGCTGGGCAGCGCCGCACTATGGGGGCCTCAACCTACCCCCCTACCATGCTCCTCAGCCCCCAGCAGCTGGACGCTGCTCTCCAAGCTGCTGGGCTGCACACCTGGTTGTGTGCATGCTGCAGCTGCACCCATGCATGTGGCATTTATCCAAGACATTATTGGCCACATCAGCCAAAAAGAGGTGAATTGCCAATAATGTCAATTTTCCTTTTATTGCTGCTGCTACAGTGTGGACTGATGTATCGGTGCACCTCCAACTGTTACTTCACAGTAGCTTCAGTATCACAATAGTTTTCTATCCGAAGTTTAGAATGATAACCACAGCTATTGGACAATGGCATTCCTGGGGAAACGATGGGGTATATTTAACCAGTGCAACTAGCCATTCAAGCAGATTCACTTGTGGCAAGTGCACATCCTTCCAGTTCACATTTTTAAAAATTAAATTAAAAAGAGCAAGTTTACTTTTACTTTCGAAGTTTTTCAGTGCCACTAGCACTGAACAATCCCTTTCAGTATTATAATTATAGTGAAACTACTTTTACATCCCCTTCTGTTTCCAAGCAAGAGCCATTTCTCACAACAGCAGCAAAAAAAAATGGATCAAGTCATAACTTTTCACTGTTTGCAAAATCTAGACAAGAGAGTTTTCAAAACAGAAGTCAGTCAATAACACCAGTGCAGCAGCACTCAAAAATCTCAGAATGAACCCTAATGTTGCGGAAACACCAGGGATGGGGGCTGCAGCCCAAATTAATGCTGATGTTCTGGGCAGTGCAGTGTCTGCCATAATTTACACAGGCCCCGAGAGTTATTAAACTTCCACTATAATCACAACCAATCCCTGGCATAGCTCAGAGTCTGAAAGACATAACAGTGGCTTAATATTACGTTAGCACTGTTCCACCATATGCACTCTCCCTGGCCCGAGAGATGCGATACACCTCTTAGATGCACAGAACATGACTGCAGACTGAAAATTGTGGTTTGTCTTCTATACCATGAAGCAGCAGGTTTATTTTCTCACAGCAATTTTCTTAACAAATGTGCTCAGTTTAGTAAAATAAGGGATCTTTTTCCCCTTAAATTCCCTTGCAAACTCATCATAAAATTGGAAACATATGCTCTCTTTTCTGGCCGGTGTTTTGTCACCAATACTTAGTTACGGTTCCACTGATGACGCAGGAAGCAATTTCACTTCCCAAGTGTTATATTGGCTTTCTATTACTATCAATTTTATTTTGCTCAGGAAATTAAGGAGCTCTGATCATATCCAGACAAAAGGTCATCTGAGAAGCTATTTTTTTCCTTTTCTTTGCTAATGTTAACTGCATTTGCAAAACTCGTCATATAGTCTATATCACATTAGAAAAGTTCACAGTTTTAAAAAGCTAAAAATATCTTTTCTCTTCTGTTTTTAACTTTTATTTTAAAGAAAGCTTCAATGCTACAGAAACTGAGATATCATCAACAGGCTACAGAAATACCTAAGCATGAATTTTGCACAACAGGCTCAGAGGCAAGGGACTTAAAAGAAAAACACACCAAGACAGAAACCAAACAATAGTTGTTGAAGAAAAGCAGTTAATGGTGGTCAAGTAGGCCCTTCAACTCCCCCTGTTCCTTCTCTAATTGCCAAGAACTTGGACTTACCAGTACCAAACCAAGCTGCACAAAACACAGAGGTGCATTCTGCAAATTTGATGCAGGGGACCAAAAAACATTGAAACATCACATCACATCGAAACATCACATAATCAGTCTCTGTCCAAGCACCATACAATGTTGATAATAGTGCCAAATAAAAGACAACAACTTTAACTTTACAATTTAGTCAGATTTCTGGCTGTACTATAGTCAAACATAACTTTCTGTTTTTTAAGGTGAGTTTAATGTTAAATGACTGCAAAATACAGTGCCAAAATATAACTTGTGCTGTTATTCAGTACAGACACAAGGTTATAAAATATATAAGTAGATAAATATTTTTAATGTCAGTAAACATATAAGGGATACTCTAATCAGAACCAAATCTATCAGCCTCGTTTTTTCACTGACTGGTTGATACTTCAGGCAGTGCTGATGCAACACAAGAGAATAAAGTAGGTGTAAAACATTTCCACTTCTGTAGCATTTCACATTCAATTTGCCTAGATTTAAGAGGATACATCACACAGTATAGGCAGTTCAGACTTTTCTTCCGACTTGACTCTATTTTTACTTTTGTGCCTCTTTCCTTCAATTGTCTAGTACAGGGGGTGTTCAACTTCTTTGGCTAGCCGACTGGATGGGCAGCATCTGTTCTGTCCATAAAATGGATCCAGTTGGTGATCCTGATCCAGCACCCAGGGGATGCAACAGGGCCCTATCCAGCCAGGCAGACAGGAATGAGAGGCGATCCAGCTGTGCTGGAAAGGGAACTTTGCCAGGCTGCAACCTGGTTCTGTTATGGGGAAATGGGGGCATGACCAAACCCCAAACAAGCCTCATGGGGGCAGCATGGCCTGGCCCCAATGCAGCTCTGCAGGGGGAGGGCAGAGGAAGCATGGTCTGGCCCCACGAGGAGAAGGGCTGTGTGGCTTGGTCCCCACTGAGCTGCACAGAGGGAATGCTCTGATCCAGCCACAGGGCTTGGGACTTCGGCAGCAGGGGAGGGAGGAGTGGCAATATTAATTGCCACTACTCCCCCACCACCAAATTTCCCAACTCATGGTCAGATCAAAACCCATAGTGCCTTTAAATGAACATGTGCCAGTGCCCTACAGACTCAGACCAGTCTCTGAGAAAGATCTGTCTTCTACATAGATACACTTTTACACTGATAGTAGAAAGTCCTGTTATACCTAAAGACTGGAAATTATTAAGCACAATCTTTGCCCCACAGACATGCTGGGCCCAAGCTACTGAAAGTTTTGATGATTAAAGTTGAGTCCTTCCACTGGTGATTTAATACTCTATACCAGAATGGAGGACACATTTAATACACAAGCTTACGGTGCGGAGGAGGTACCCTGCAATGTCCTTTACTGGATGGAATTTCCTTCTTAGGCCTGCAAGCCTCATGCACAAGGTACAGTGCATAGTTCCAGTCCAAAGGAATGTGAAAAGACATGCATTACCAAGGCTAAGAAGTTGCTCACAAAAAATGGACAGAGTCCCATAGACAACTGGAGAAAGTAGAATGCATTACTCATCCTACACTACATAAGAAGATAGTGTCAAATGAGAAATCCAGCAGCACTCCTGAACTAACCGACTGAGAACGTGCACCTGCAATGAAAGGATACTGCACTGCCATTGCAAACTCTTCCAATAGCTGGGCCATACTTTCTCTCCCCCATGGAGCTAAGCTGGGGGCCAGACCATGCTCCCTTCCCCCCAAAGCAGCTGAGTTGGGGCCAAGTTGTGGCCAGGCCACACCTCCCCCTTTCCACATGGCTGAATCAGAGCCAGGCTGCCCTGCACCCCCATCCACACAGGGCCCCCCTGCGTCTGCCCTGGGAGCTGAATCAGGGTCACCAGCTGGATCTGGCCCACAGATGGACCAGATACTATCTATCCAGCCTACTGGCAAAAAAAGATCTTAAGGCCTTAAAAGCTTTAAACTAAAGCCTCAGAGTAGCTTGGTTTAACCTTGTATATAATACAGTAATATTCCTTCCTTTCTCACCACCCTCCTTTTCAAACTTCTTGGATGGAATATTTGGGGGTGGGGGGGGGTGGAGAGGTGTTATTTATGATAGAAAAGAGAATAAGACGCTATTATGTGTCTATAACAAGTAGGAGTGCACCGATAAAGATTTTTTGAGCCAATTATTGACTAGCCATATTGGGCAATACTGATCTAATTGATGGTATGCAGTCTGACAGCTGGTAAGTCTGTTGGGGGGAAGGGGCATAGGAGAGGGAAGGAGCATGGCAGGGGGAAGGTTGAGGCCCCAGCAGCGAGGGAGAGAGTGGGGCTGAGACAAGGGCAGGTGCTGGCCAGCCAGAGTGGGGCAGGGTGCAGGACAGAGTCAGTGGCTCATCTGAAGGCGGGGGGCAGAGTTAAAAAGAGGCTGGGGAAGGGGCGACAAATCTTCCACTCCCAATATTTACAATAGAGCAGGGATGTCAAAGATATAGCTCATTGGGCAGATCCAGCCTGCAAAGCCCTATCATCCAGCCCGCAGTGCTTCCTGTGTGCCCTGGACTGGCCTTGCACACCGCATACAGTCTGCACTGGCTTCAGCCCCATGCACTGCAAGAGGTGCCCGGAAGTCATCTGGTGTGGACTGTACAGAGTGTAGGGACTGGAGCCAGCATGTGTGCTACAGGCAATATGCAGGACCAGACCAGACATGTGCTACACAGCACACAACATTAATTCAGGTTGCACACTCAATGCGACACCCACAACGGACTGACCCTGCACACTGGATCCAAGGCCAGTCCAGACTGGGCTTATACAGTAGACATGTGTGACAGAGCAGGGCTGGTCTGGCACAGGCTGTGCTCAGAGCAGAGGCCTAGCTCAGAGCACCAGGAGAACCCTACACACTGGATCCAGGGCTGATGCAGACTGAGCCCACTGACTAGCCCCACATGCCAGATCTACTGCACTAGGTTGGTCCAGCCTAGGTGCCACATGCAGCACATGCTCTGGACCAGTCCAGCACACAGCACGTAAGCATGTACCCTGTTCAAGTTTGCTGATGACACTAAGATGTGGGGGGATGTGGGTGCACTAGAAGGGTGCAATAGGCTACAAGCTGACCTTGACAGGTTGCAACGGTGGGCGGATGAGAATAGGATGGGGTTTAACACTGATAAGTGCAAGGTGTTGCACATGGGGAGGAAGAACCGGCACCACACTTACAGGTTGGGGAACTCCCCTCTTGCCAGCACGGAGACGGAAAAGGATCTTGGAGTCGTCATTGACTCCACGATGAACATGGGCCGGCAGTGTGGGGAGGCAGTCAAGAAGGCCAACCGTACCCTGTCATGCATCCACAGATGCATCTCGAGCAGGTCCAGGGAGGTGATCCTCCCCCTCTATGTGGCACTGGTCAGGCCGCAGCTGGAGTACTGCGTCCAGTTCTGGGCGCCACACTTCAAGAGGGACGTGGACGATATGGAAAGAGTTCAGAAGAGGGCCACTCGTATGATCAAGGGTCAGCAGGGCAGGCCTTATGAGGAGAGGCTACGGGACCTGAACCTGTTTAGCCTCCACAAGAGAAGGTTAAGGGGGGACCTTGTGGCCTGCTACAAACTGGTCAGGGGGGATCAGCAGGTATTGGGGGAGTCCCTGTTCCCCCGTGCGCTGCCAGGAGTGACCAGGAATAACGGTCACAAGCTGGCGGAGGGTAAGTTTAGATTAGATATTAGGAGGCGCTACTTCACAGTCAGGGCGGCTAGGGCCTGGAACCAGCTTCCAGGGGAAGTGGTGCAGGCTCCTAGCCTGGGGAGTTTTAAAAGGAAGTTAGATGAGCACCTTGCCGGGGTCATCTGACCCCGGTGCTCTTTCCTGCCAAGGCAGGGGGTCGGACTAGATGATCTACCTAGGTCCCTTCCGACTCTAGCTACTATGAAACTATGAAACCCCAGACCCACTGCATACACCAGACAGGGCTAGCATGTGCTGCATACAATAAGGAGGGCTGGAGCCAGCATGTGAACTGCAAGCATCATGCAGAGCCAGTTCAGGGCATGTACTGCATGTAGTACCCGCCCTGGGCTGGCTAGATCTGACATGTGGGACCAGTCTGTTGGTCCAATCTAGTCTACTAACCAGCCCCACCCCATTCACCTGGCCTGCAGGACCAAATGAGTTTGAAACATGCAGTAGAGCTTGTAAACTTTCAATCCACAACACCCCCCCTCTGTAATTGATATACAAGTCCACTCTTGATTTTTATGTAACATACTCTTTTTAAGTTCATGAAAACAAAATCAGATTTTATTATGCATTTTCTCTGCTGTTAACTATATATATATATTTTTTAATGTCATCATACAAGTTCATTCATAGCCCTGGAAATGTTCATTAGTGATCCTGGCAACATTTTTCTCTAAGATTAAATCTACAAAGTAAGATGAAAATAAATATATATGTTATCCTTTAACAGATCTTAGATTCATGCATGGGATAAATTCATCTTCAAAAAGATACTAAATTTGATTTGATTTTGCATTATTAGTCACTATGTGGTTTAACATATGGAGCTCAAAACATTTATCTGTTGCTACATAAGCTCATTTATTATGTAGGAGTACTCCAAAGTCCATTAACCTCTTGTTGGAAGAAAACAACAAAGCATTCCCTATTCTGTAGAGCTTTACATCCAATACTAGGCCCCATTCCTACAACTTGTTCAGCTGGGTACAAGAATCTGCCTTAAACAAATTTTTAGGACTTAAAATTCAGGTACAATAGCAGTAAAGGAGGTCTTAAATGGATGAAACAGTTGAAACTGGGACAGGAAAGAAAAATGTTATTAACAAGGTAACATAATTTCTCAAGCTTATACACATCTTACATGTCAGTTATATAAAGCTTTTACTGATTTATTTTAGTATAATGTTTTCACAATCAATGCACACACTACGTTGTTCTGCACCTTCAAACCACACAATAACTAAGCAAGATGGTGGCTTGCATTTCGGCCTGAAAGTATTGTAAGATCTGTCCAGCCTAATAAATGAAGCTTGGACTGGGCTTAAGGGGTAGACACCTAACCTTACTCAAAGTCATTGGGAATTCTGCTACAGACTTCTGCAGAACCAGGATTTTTTCCAAAGAATTTTGAATCTATGAACAGCCCAAAGACAGATGTCAGAGGTGTCAAAGATAAGGCCCACAGGCCAGATCCAGCCCACAGAGCTGTATGTTCTGGGCCACACCACTATCTATGGGCTCTCAAAACAGCCCTACACACTGCATGCAGCATGTGCTGGCCCTGGATCCACACACTGAAGGCAGCACATGGAGCCCATCTGGCAGGCACTGCATGTAGCACTGGAGATAATGCAAATGATGTCTGCAGCACAGGCTGGTGCAGGGTATGCACTGCATGCAGCGTCCATACTGGACTGGCCCTATGCACTGGATGCAATGCACCCCACTGGCCTGTGGGCCCAGACAAGCTTGATATTATTTCGGCTGGAAGGTCGCTTCATGACTTTTGGTGAGCTATTGAGGGCCGCAAAGGTAGTCCCACCCCTTTACAGGTGATAGCCATCTTAGGACTCAAAGTCCCACCTCTAATCCTTGACCTTTGCCACTGGAGTCACCCCCCAGCACTTGCCTCTAGAAGTACTCCTTTTGTGGGGGAGGGAGAGAGTGGGGGGTTGCCATCTCGGAACCCAGCTGTTCAAGCAAGGACACAGCAGCTACATCTGACCTCCCAGAATCACAGCATGCTACACACACCTGTTCATAGTTTCTAGGGTTGGAAGGGACCTGAATAGATCATCAAGTCTGACCCCTTGCCCTGGGCAGGAACAAATGCTGGGATTATAACACCCCAGCCAGATATCTATAAAACCTCGTCTTGAAGACCCCCAAGGTAGGGAAGAGCAGCACCTCCCTTGGGAGCCCATTCCAGAGCCTGGCAGCCCTAACTGTAAAGTAATGCCTCCTGATATCAAGCCTGAACCTGCTCTCAATCAATTTGTGGTCGTTATTCCTTATTATCCCAGGTGATGCCCGGGGGAACAGAGCCTCACCTATTTTCCGCTGGTCCCCTCCGCCCCCCATGGGTTTATAGATGGCCACCAGATCCCCCATGTCTTCTCTTGTGGAGGCTGAATAAATTCAGGCCGTGTTTTGTCTGCCCCCTGTTTTGCCTGCCCCTCAAAAGGTATTAGAGGCCACTGGTTTCTAATCTGATCTATTGTATAACACAGGCCACACAATTTCACCTAGTAATTCCTGCATCATACCTATAAATTCTGGTTAAGTTAGCCCAGGGATGTCAAACACATGGTCTACAGAACCTATCTTGCCCAACGGGCTACTAGCAGACCACCCAAAATTGGAGGCTGTGGCCTGCCGCAGAATCTGGGGCCACTCCCTCCCCCAGACTCCCTACCACTGGTGGACACCTCCAGCGGCTGGCAGGCCCCCATCCCTGGTCCTGCCGCCACCACCAGACCCCTTACCACCATCACAATGGCCACTAAGGCAGCCTCTATGCCTGAGCTGGATCTAGCCCACAAGGAGTCCCACAGTCTCAATCTGGATCAGGGCCACAGGCAAGTTTGATACTTTTAAAACAGCATGAAACATTGTTATACAATATGTACCTTAAATTTTGTTTATGATGCTTTCATTTTCAAAGCAGTCCATTGCTAGTAATAATTGCCAGTACAAACATCAGTGAGCAAATGCAAAGCTTTTAAGGAACCCTCAAGATTTTGGAAGGGATTTGAAGGATTCTACTTACAAGGAACAAATCTCAAACTCATAATACATTCATATGCAGAGCTGAACACACAACATTACAACTGCTGACTCAAGGTCACAGGAGTCTCAGAATCCCTCGACTCCAGGCTTACTCCCAGTGGAAATGAAACATCCTACTCCTGCCAAGCCAAAGTCCCAAGTGCTAGAGTAGGTGTCCGACTCAGCATAATATGGGGTTTAGTTTCAGTTTGACATGAAGCTAGAACTAGTTCCCATTAACAAGCACGCTGAACCTCACACAGGAAGTAGGAAAGTAAAATACTCAGTCAACCTCATCTTTCCATATGAGCAAGCAACCTAAATAAGAAGTCTTCACTGATGTCAACAGAAGAAGCAAAACCTGCCCATAAGAAACAGAATTTCAGGTGGCAGTTGCAGGCTTGCTGTTACAATTACATTTCTGAAGACAAGTATGATAGGCCCACTCTCAAATGTCAAGACTTGAATACACAGGGATAATATAAGAGTCCTGCAATCTGGTGTATACCCTCAATTCCCAACAACATTTGTGAAAGTGGAAGGTGTTCAACAACATTGCATACTCTGATCTGCCAAAGTCAGAATGCCTGACATAATTATTCAAGATCAATACCTATTAGTTTGAAAAGTATGGTGATCCATACATAAAAAAAATTTCCTACAGCAAATAAAATTACCTTCTCCTGGCTCATACCAAAGACTACTCAAGCACACATGCAAGAGGAAAGAAGTTCCATAAGAAGCTAGGAGAGGAAAATAGGGTTACAGGGGCAAGGGAGACACTGGAGCAAAAGTTGCTCTACAAAGGAACATGGAGAGGACAATATAGTAAAGTAGACACAAAAGCAGACACCCAAGTTGCTCATCATCAATTTGATCAACTACCAAAATTCATTCAGTTATAAAAATAAAAAGGCTAACAAATTCACATTGCATAGTTCTCAAGAATTCTTCTGCAGGTAGAAAGCAAGTAAAGCCGAGAAAAAGAACTGATAAATAGACTATCAGTGGTATGCTAAGTGATTTAACTGCTTATTTCTTTCCTTGCTTGCTAGAGTTTGCATTGTTTATAGAATGGTTGCCTATTGATTTTAATTCAGAGTTAGCATGAGATTTTCTTTGGAGGGAGAGGGGAGGGGAAAAGACGGCAGGAGGGGGAGGGTGCATCAGGCTTTCAACCAACTCAAATGAGGCCTCAGAGGAAATGAAAGAGGATGATGAATGACAGAAAATGAAAAACTAAGCATAACAGAAATACCAGGAATATGTCAGAGTCTTTTATTTGGAAGGGGTTGGAGAGAGGGGGCACTAACTTAATGATGTACACATAGAAGAAAAAAATAAAGGTTTCCAAAAGTTTTCTAGATATTTCAAAATATGTCAAATTACCATTATAGTGACATATTAGCTCCGAAAAGACCATATCACTTCTATATTTTAGGACTAAATGAACTTAGGTCATTTAAATGAGATTTAGGTAAGTTTCCACAAATGTCACATTGCTAAATCAATCTAGACTTGAAGAAATTTTCTGGATTTCTTACATTCCCTTAAGCAGCATGTTGTTATGAATAAACTAGTAAGGTTTTAGTAATTTTTGTCCTGTTAAAAGGCTCGTGTTTCCCAATAAAAAGTAAAACCATGAATCTAGCCACATAAAAACCAGTCCATTTCAGGGGTCTGCTAAAAACAAACAACCAGTTCCCTGTTCTGACCTTCTTATGGTTTCTATGTCATTAGAAATCCTTGATGTGTGAGATGTTCCATAGCTCTGAATGGATTTCATCATGGCAGCCATAAATTGTGATTTTTTTGCTTTGTATGTTTTCCAAATTTCTTAAACTTTGACACTTGGGGACTTCTGCATGCAGGTGGATGAAACTGCTATTGACTGGACAAGATTCATCAGGAAGGATAATCCCTGCATCCTTGGGCCATGGGAGGGAATTCTACAAAACAAAAGACCAGAGAGGAGGCTATGCTCATTTCCTCCTAGAAAACAAACATTCAGTTTCTCCACATGGGGTTTCTCTCCCCCTTTAAGTTTTGAGAGCTAGGTTATACTGACAGTGTTATTTATACTCTGGAAATTTCTGGTTTGTGCACCCCCCCCCCCAAAGTATATTCACTCTTACTGTTGCAAAAATAAATAAATAAATAAATACATTTTTAAAAGGTTATGTTATACATAAAGAAATGTTCTGGCTTTTTATCTTTTTCTTTTTAATTATATTTTCCTGGCATTTCTTAAAAATAATCACAACAAAATGCAGCCATTCTACCTATAGTCAAAGTGTAAAAACTAAGTCAAGACACACTTCAAGAACTTCTGGGGTAATAAAAAGATTTAACTGAATAAGAAAGGAAAATACTAAAAGAGTATGGTACTTGACAGCATTTTACTGCTGACTTTGGCCATAATAATGAAAGGATGGGCATTCAAAAGTAACCTGTCATCACCCAAAAGACATTAAGAAATTAATCTTTCCTAAGTTGCTACTGAGCAAAGTGGATATAAATTAATGTTTATCTCAGTTTAATTAGCTGTTTAAAAACTTAGGTGTGAATTAATAACTAAATTGAAAGTGGTAAATAAACAAGCACTTTACTTTGCTGTCTTGCCTATATTTGCTACCCAAATTACCAAAGCAAATGTCTAATTACTAAAGGGACTGCATTTTTCTCTTTTAAAGGAGAAAATCCGGGTTTTTCTCCTTAAAATAACAAAAATCTATGTTTTTCCACAGCAAGCAGAAAGCATGGATCCCTGATGATGACAGACAAGCCCTAGAGAGGCATTTTCCCCACTGCATGTTCTCTTTAAAATGCAACGTATCCCACTGCTCCTGCTCCCCCATGACTTAAAAAAAAAAAAAAGGAAAGTTTTGTCTGGATTGTTCCAAACAAGATGGGTCTAGTTTAACAAGATATGTATTTTGCTCCTCCTGGGAGCACAGACATTGACATGCGTCTCAAGACAGCACTCAAATTCAGACAGTATGCACTTACACGGCATACTGAGCTGGTCCATTGTCAGTTTGTCTTATTCTTGCCTTAAGAATGATAACTGTAAATCCTCAAGGATTGCTCTTGCCTCTCTTGGAGTGTAAATTAGAGGGAATGCAGTCAGGAATAGAGGATGAATGTCTCTGTCCCAGGTGCATTCCACACTCTGAAGCTATGCACTGGAAAGCTGGGGTCCTGGAACACAACCAGATGAGCCTGCAAGGACTCAGCAACAAAGCTTGAGCAAAACTGTGTACAGATTAGTCTATATGAATATATTCCTACTGACAACTTTTTGGCTCAATACTCATCTCCCCTCATCTCCTCCCCCAAATCCATCAATTACCTCTCTTCCCCAAATCAACAATCTATCAAAGCATTCATTCACTCCTCCATCCTCTTGTCCCTGCTGACCCCTTAAGCTCTCTTCCCAGAATTCTTTTCTCTATCCTTCTCACCCCCAAACTTTACACATAGGTGCCTCTCCTCTGAGCTACTTTTCTCTGAGCTAATAATTCAACTATTACTCCCCAAGCCCTCCCCTGCTGCTGTCAGGGCCCCACCTCAACTGCCTCTGCATCTCACTAGATAAGACAGCAGGGACTGAGCCCTGGGACAAGACAAGAGGTGAATTCAGACACCACCAATCCACCCTCCATGGCAGTTGGCCAAAAAGGACACAGGAGAAACAGAAAGCCATAGGGTTAGCTAGAGAGCAATATACTGTGCTCCTCAATGAGGTATGTGAGTACATAAACCCAGGGTGCTCAACTCAAGCTTAATTACAAACCACTGGCAGGACATACTTTCCAACAGAGGGATCGGTTTCACTGGTGGGTTCCACTCTGACTGGAGACATACTCTCAGCACATTTGCAAGACAAATATGTGATCATGCATACAGATGTGCACACAGACTGATAAATCATTACACAGGTGAAGATACAGGACTCATCATTTTACCTCCTGAAAGCTTCACCATTTAATAAAATGTAAGGCACAGCACTAGAGTTTCACAGGTTCCTAGGCCATGAAAAACATTAAGCTCAAGTATGGCCCCAGAATACAACATAAACTATGAAGTCTAGCCCTTACCAGAAGAACCCATATCCAGAGGAGAGAAGTGATGCCAACCTACTGGCATGGACCCAGACAGACAGACTGAGAAACAGGACTGGGAAGTAAAGGACTGGAAAGATAAGTGGACTCAAAAAGGAAGGAAGATCTGACAACAAAAGGAAGAAAGAAAAGAGAGTAGGAAAGAAAAGAAAATAGAAGAAGAAAACGGAGAAATACAGAACACCAGATTTTAAAAAAAAAAAAAGTCGACAGCTGTTATTTGTTTATATATTTAAAACATTTTATTGTACACATCAAGAGAAAGCTCTTAACATGTTACACTCATGACAAACAATAACAAATACTGAATTCACTCCACGTGGCTATCAGGTAGATGAGCATTATTGCCCACAATTGTACAGGTAGAGAAAATCCAACCGAACTGTACAGGTGGGGTGGCTTGAGGCCACTTCTTGAGCCAATGACAACAGTAAGATTCAAATTTAGCAGTGTGAATCCAAATCCTGTGCTCACTCTTCCAGACTTAAAATAAGGTGGGCAGTCCATTGTAAGCCTGCATGACACAGAAACTCTACAGACCAAATGCGCCTGGGGCAAACATGTGCATCTTCCTGGTAATTAAATTCAGAAGAGAGTGGCAAGAGAGGTACATACCAACAGTTATTTGTTTTCTAATCAAATAACAATTCTGCATTTTCCCACACTCTGACAAAAAATAATGTGGATTAAAAGGCTTAAATTAGGTGACTTATCACCTGTACAATGTTTCAACTCATGTCAAGTAGGATCTAAGGCAAGGAGAGAATATTTGAGAACTCTTTTTAGAGGAGGGCGGCTGGACTCATTTTCTTCCATCAACGTTATTTCTTCGAAAGGCATGGAATATAGCTCTAAGATATGGCAAAGAATATAATCAATTGGTCTAAACCAATGTTGTAATTTCAGATTTTGATTAAAAGGTAGGCTTGCCAGATGATTCATTTGCTAGCATGTAGCACAGGCATGCTTTCATACAGCATTTTCAGATTAACCAAGTCTTCTCCTCCCTGCGTCAGCAGACTTGCAATACAGTTGTAAAAGAATAAACATTCTGGAATAAGGACTGTAAAAACAGTAATAATTCTGGGGGGGCACATTTTTTTCTGAATTAAAAGTG
Source organism: Crocodylus siamensis (assembly GCF_052110815.1). Taxonomy (NCBI): domain Eukaryota; kingdom Metazoa; phylum Chordata; order Crocodylia; family Crocodylidae; genus Crocodylus; species Crocodylus siamensis. Next base: position 96,319,243 of record NC_143396.1, on the reverse strand, counting down.
ACAGCAAAGTTTTACAACCAAGAAGTGTGTGTGTGCATGCGCATGTAAAAGTAAGACATACACAGTAGTGCTCAACCTTTTGGCCTCACGGGCCAGATGAGCGTTGCCACGACAGTCCATGGGCCATAACCCACCACAGAAGGGTTAGAAATTTGGGGTACGGGAACAGTCGTCATGTTAATTGCCACTGCTGCCCAACTACCAAATCTCTGGACCCCCCCTCCCCACCAGGAGCTCCACAGACTGGATAACGTGGCTCTATTGGTCAGATCCTATACTGACAAAGAATCATTTTTTGCAGAACACTTCTACTGCTCTTGCAGTACACTAGTGTGCCGCAGCACACCTTTGGGAATCACCGAAATAAAGGGTAGTGCTTGCTACACCATGCAGTCCAAGACAGAATTAAACAGTGAATGAATTACAGTACATGAGAAAGAAAAGGGTGCTTTAAAACAGGGGTGTCAAATGAACTGGCAGGCTAGATCCAGCCTGAGGGGCTTCTCATGAGTCTTATGACTCACACCCAGCTGCAGCCCGCCAGGCTTTTTGTTGTAGCTGCCAGAGCTGCTGTGTTGGCGCAGCCAATACGTGGAGATTAATGCTGCTGTCAATTTGCATGCCAAATGGTAATCCAAAACCAGAAATCTGGCAGTGGGTAAGGAGGGGGAGGGGGTGGCATTAATTTTGTGCCTGCTGGCTGTAAAATAGATCTGAAAGTGCGCTGTCTGGCCAGAAAAGCCCCTCAGGACTACCTCAAAGGGCCAGATCTTTCGCATCCCTCTCTAAAAGAAACAAAGGCTGAAAGCTGCCAGCTTGCTCACCATCCCTTTGCAAACTCTAGGAAAATGTTGTGGCTGTCATAACCAAACTTCCCTTCACATCACCCGTTTCTCCATAACTACGGTATCCTATCCTTTTGGGAGCTACTATGAGAATAGCAAGGAACAAAAGCCAGTTTTTCACCCACCCACAGAACACTTTTACTTTTTTCTAACCCCTTTCTAATCATTCTGTTTTCCTGCACATTACCTGCATGCATCTACTTACATTATTTTTGCCTGAATAAAATATGCAAATGCATTTTTTTAGTGCCTTACTTTAGCAACCATGAAAAACAAAACGTAAATTTAAAGAAAGCCCATTTTTTCAAATGGTGGTAAAACTGGAACTAAGCATTCCTTGACAATGTGTTGGGGCTGTAAGAAATGTGCGGTGGTAAAGATACAGTATTTTAAAAAGGGAAAAGAACCTGATAAGAGAATATATACGTATATCTCAAAATATGGACTGATTCTATGTAACATCCCAGTTGCCTCTGCATATACACTCCAATTAAGGAAGACTAAAGAGCCTTTAACAAAAAGACACTCTTTTAGAAAAGGAGATAGAGAGAGTGCTAGTTCTATTAGACAATTATGAAAAATACTTGCTCAATTTCTAACCTGTGATTAAAAGGTACCTCCTATATAAAGCTGCATAAAATTTTCCTAATAGTCTATCTATATAAAAATGGAGTTTCAGTGTGATGTAGACAATTTGTAAAGTTCAAAAATAGCTTTATTCAAAACAATAGGAGGGAGATTTCAGAAAAAAGTATCAATATTTTATTTTGATATTCTAAAAGTAGAGCATTCTATTTCAATTTTTCATTTTAAATTAATCTTCAATGGAAACTTCAATCTGACTCGATTTTAAAGAGAAAGCATAAGCTGGAACACAACATAAATACATTTTTGGATGAATGTTTCATAAGACCCACGATGATTTTTGTCAATATTTAATTCCCAGAAGAAAACTTGAAAAATTCATTTCAGGTTGACACAAATGAATCTCCCACCAATTTTTTGGTGGGACACCAAGCAAACAAACCAAAAAAAAAATTAAGTATACTCCCTTAAACTTAAGTCTGCCACACTACTGCCTCTCCATAACCAAGCAGCGAGGAATTACTACATAAAGGTGATGTGTGCCAGCCTTTTTTATTTTGTTATTTAAAAACTGCATAGATTCATGTTACTCTAAAGATATATTTACCAACAGGCACAAATGGGTTTCTGGCACTCAAACTAATTATAAAACAAATAATTTGGCATTAACAACAAATTCATTTACAGCAGTTCCACTGTCCAATGTGAAGTGTGTCAATTCTTTCAGGTCAATTTTTAATTTTATGATTAGTAATTGCCACCAAGGAGCACTAGTACATTCTGGAACATTAAGAGCCAAACATTTAATTGCTTTTTGTGAATTACGGAGAACTTAAACTCTTTTTATTGTCCTTCAGGCACCTGGTAAATTGTGTGCTTTTCAAAATTTATTATAAATGCTTCAAGCACAGCTCACATCACACTATGGTAATGTCAACTCCCTTTCACTGGCCAGCTTCATGAAAAATACCATGTCAACAGCATACAACACTATTATGTTTTATTTACTGTAAGCGGCTGTGAGCCTTCCGGATAGGATGGGCCATAAATCTAATAAATAAATCAATCCATCTTCAAACTTCTTGCCTAGAATTTCACAGGGGAAGAAAAAAAACGGGAAAAGGAAAGGAAACAAAGACCAGAGAGATCAAAGGGAATTTCCTAACAGCTAAAAGAAGAATGGAATTCCATCACTGCTTATTTTAGCCACTGAATTCTTTGGGTGTTTTGAATAAAATGTATATCTTCCAGTTCAGCAAACATCTTCACTCCACTGGATCAAATGCCCTCTTAAATAAAACAAAGGAAGCAAGTTCATCACAATAAAACCACCTGAGGAGTCACATTCATAACTTTTCTGTTACCTGATTTTTTTTTTTTAATTTACACAAGACAAAGCAGAGCTAATATGTTTCAGTTACTGGGCAAAGTATCTTCTATTCTATTTATTAGTAATATTCTAATATAATAAAAGAGTTTGTCTGTCTGTCTGTAACACTCTTGGAGCACTCTGATTAGTTACTGAAAAAAACAGAGTGCTCCAAAAGCGTTAGACAGGAGGCAGTGGTGGTGGTGGTGTGCCGCCATAACAGTGGGGACAGAGCAGGGAGTGTGAGGCCAGCACCACTGACCTCGTTCCCCCTCCCCTTGGCCCTGCTCCTTGAAGGCAGCAGCCGCATGTGGTGCTGGTAGAGGGGGAAAGAGGGGATGGTGAAGCAAGCTTCCCGCCCCATCCCCACCCCTTCCCTGGGTGGTGGCGTTGCAGGGAGGTGGGGGCTAGGGTTAAGGTGATCAAGTTCTCTCCCCACCCCCCCATTCCCTGCCCTCCCCATCATTCTTGACAGGCAATTCATTAGTAACATATATGAAACAGCTGAAGAGCAAGACAGATCTATTCAGAGTTTCCTTCTCTCATTAAGTACTGTTGCATCTTTCTATCACATAAGGGTGCACAGACATAGCAACACTCATTTTATACAAGTTAATCTAATTCTAGTGCAAATTCTCTCCCTAAAAACACCAACTGAGTCAGAGGACTTTTCTCTGTGAAAGTGTTAAAACTGTAAACAAGTTTAAAAACAAGTCTCAATAAAAATGTCCTTTTCTCCCGTCTATTCCAAAGACTAGTTATTTAAAGTCAAAATGTGGTTATTTCAATAGTTTTGGTCTCTGTTTATCACTTGCCTATACCATATCTCTCTGGATATATGCATCCCCTAGTGTGAAAAAGCTGGATGACAAAAACAAATATAGCTAAATCCTCCAAAGTCGCCAGTTCTAGAAAGCTCCTGCCCCTAAGAGTTAGTGTTTTCTATATATCAAGAAAAGCCTTCATCAAAGCTTGCCTCATCCTCTGACCTCTTTCAGTTGTCTGAACTTAACTTTTTGATCTTGCATAAATTGCATCTGGCTGGAAGATTCAGCATATTTTACTATATTCATCTCTGTTTAGTTTAGCAAGCTGAGATGTGCTACAGGCATTATCTTGGCTTAATTAAAACAAGTAGTATTTGCATGTCCACTTTCAGCTGTTTATACTGAAGACTCACCAAACTGCAGAAATAGCAGCTTCCTGTCAACTCTTGCCATCAACTTTCATATGCTGATAACAACCTACGACAACTTCCTTTTATAAAGCATCTTTCACTCCCTCTCCCCAAAGGCAGGATTTTTTTTTTTTTTAAAGAAACTCAAAATCGCATGTCAGGTCCTTTCCAAAGAAGCAAAGCTTTTCATTTTGAAAAGTGTGGTCCAAAATAATATATCCAACTATTTAACTCCTTGCTGGCATCATTACCTACCCTTGACTCCCACTGAGGTAGCCAAAAAAGAGGAAAGTTACCAAAGTCTCCAATCTGAGGTTGTAACCTAGGCAACTAGCACCATCTCCTTTCTCATCTCACTGAAGCTACTGCCAGCCTACAGAGTTACAAACAATCCATTTCTGACTTATCCATTAAAGGTTCTTTCCAAAATTTATGACAAAACAGTGTTTTTTGGCAACCATCTCCATATTCTTGTTTTCCCAATGGTCTCCGCTTCAGCCAATGTGGGAACTTAATTACAAGGATAATAAATCCATTCCTCTGTGCTCCTGACATTTGAAAAAAACACCCAAAAACAAAACAAAAAAACACCAACATCTGAAATGGATGATACCAAGATGAACATGTACAGGAAGTCAGTTAACAAACTGTTAATGCTTTAGTGACATTCTTTCTAAAATTAGATTAACAAGCTCCCAAAAGAGCCCATTAAAGTAGAATTCAAAATTACAGATAACATAAGGCTTTTTTTTTTTTTTGCATATGTCCCAAGATGCTGAACCCTTCTGCTTGCTTCAACCATGGGGACTGCTATATATTCACCTTCAGCATTAATTTCTGTTCTACATGCTACTTTTAGAACGAAGTTAATTTTGCTTCTAGTGCTCTGGGAGTTTCCTCATGACTGCCTGCTGTATCTTTATTACAGTATATTGCTGACTGCACGATAAAGTATGCTACCAGCAAATCAATAAGACATACTGCAGCTTTCAGGCTCTTGTCCACTCTGCTATAGGAAAAGCAAATAAGTTCCCAGAAGTTCAGCATACAACAGGATAATCCAAACGAATGAAAGTCTGTCTGGAAACAAAGTAAACAAGTAAAATGGGGACTTCTACTTGATTAGTATTTTTCCAAACTCTTTTCTAGCCCTTCTTTATAATGTCCAAATAACTTTCACATGCAGTAGCACATACAAAAAAAAAGTTTAAATGACTCATCAAGAGCCAATCAAGAACTACTTAGATAAGCCTCCTGCAGCACCAAAGCACAACAGTCGCTGACATCCGTTTTCAATCAGGTATCAGTAAAGTTGACAAATTATATTTTCATAACAGGAGTCCATATGTGAAATGGACTGGTCATTGAGATATTTTAAACAACATGAATGGTTAAACTGGCTGAAGTCCTTGCATTGTATCACAAATCTCAAATGATTTGCAGTTTCAACAATGTTTGTATTACTACAGGTTTCCCTCACCAACCACAGGGGTTAGAGGTTCCTGTGGTTGGGAAAACTGGCAGGGCTGGGGGAGCAGGGGCTGTGGGGACAAGTGAGAGGCATGAGCAGGGCCAGGGGAGATGTGGGGAGTATATTTTCCAACTGAACCACCCCCTTCTCTGAAGCGCAGATACTCAAAACCGTGGTTGGCAAGGAAAACCAGTACTGCACTCTGACCAGAGTCACTCTTGTCCTCAAAAGAAAACAAACAGGAAATAATTTTTTCCCTTTAAGGCTTATGTTTCTGGCCACTAATGAGAAGCACAGAAAACATCTTCTTTATGTCATTTGGCACTGTTGCTCCCAATTACATCTCAGCAAGGACAACTTGATTAGATATACATTCAAAACTTTGTGCAGAAAAAAAAACTTAGTAAGCTTCAGGTATAACCATAGGCGGAAAAACAACTTTAGTCATTTTCAGGCAAAACACACACTATCATCAATAAAAGACTTGCCTGAATAACAAGGGAAGACTTGACTCCTACTTCTCTACCAGGAAACATGACTGAAATTCTGCCTACCAAATGAAGCAGTTTGCACAGCAGCTACACATTGAGACTATGAAACACACAGCACACCAGTAGAAACTGCAAGTAGTGCTCTATATTTCTGTTATAATATTACTAATACCATTCTTGTCATTCTGTAAGACATTAGAGAAAAACGACACTCTTTTCAATTACGAGACAGAGATTGTCTTGTGAAGCCACCCCACAAATAATTAACAAGTTCTGTGTTTCACTAGCAATGGGCTAGAGGAAGCAAGTTTCTTGTCAACCACAGCTATCGTATCACTGTTACAATAAGTTTTAAAAAGTAGGTTTATTTTAAGCTGCATTATTTGTAGGACTTAGATGTCACAGGAAGTTGAACCCACACTTATATGAAAGGAAGGAACTGTTTTATTGGTAGATATGCAAGTAGTAGAGGAAACAATTTTTTTAGTCAATCTATAAATACTACAGATATTATATAATCCTTCAGAATAAGGGATCCCATACCCTTACAGATGACTGCACTTTCTAATTACTTTATCATTTATCTGTTTTCAAAAACTGGAAGTTCATGATACTATGGTAAGAAAGCAACAAGGTTTCTCCCTATAATAACTCTTTCACTCTGTCCAACACTAATATCTGCGTGTTAGCATTTGGATAATGTTAACACTGAGAATATTATAATTTGCTATTGGGATTTAAGGCTGATTCCTAATTCAACCAGTCCCATGAAAAGTACACAAAGCCAGTTCACAAATGTCTAAATCTTTACTATTTTTTGCAAAAAAATAATTAAATATGTTTGAGAGAAAAAAGGTAAAAAAGAAAGCAGGAAAAGAAACTTTTACCTCTGTCTTATGCAGGTTGTATCTTATTTTCTAGTTTCAATAATAACAGTTAAGTTTATATTAGTATTGAACTCCTAATGCTGTAACTCAGCAGATCTCAGCTGGGGATCTGCAACCCCAGCAGTGGGGGGGACCATGAGCAGGTTTCAGGGGGTCTGCATTACCCCTCACCTCACTTCCCCTCGAGGATAGAGCCACAGCCTGAGGAGAAGAGTGGCAGCAGCTGGGCCAGGGCAGCAAGGCAGAGCCACGGCCTGGCATGCAAGCGACCGAAGGCAAGAGAATGCGAGAGCAGAATGCCCCTGGAACCCCCCAGTCTGTTATTCCTTGCATTGCTAGCAGTGCAGCTGGTGCAGGGGTCCCAGTAGCAGCGGCAGCAAGTCTCGTCTCCCCACTCTACCCTCCTGTGCCAGGTCTTACCTGATGGGCTGCAAAGATGGCTCCTATCTGTGCTGTTTCAGCCAGGCTGAAGTTATGTGCCCACTGTGGGACCCCACAAATTTGGAGAGACACATCACCTATACCCCATTCCACCCCCACACCTCACCTATACCCTGCCCTGCATACTGGATATGAAGAACAGTTGCTGTGACACTGGTGGGCCATGACATTTTTTGCTAGGGGGGGGCCTCAGGAAGAAAAAAGTTGAGAACCCCTTCTGTAACTGCCATGCTAAGAACCAGGAAAAGTATATTAATAAATCTAAACAATGAATCAGAACATTTTTGTTCAATAACATTTCAATATTTTGTAAAGTGGTTTTATACACCGGAATGAGCTATAACGTTCATGTTTGGACTTTGCTTACCTTTGCTCTTGTGGATATTCCTCCACATCCTCCTCAGAGTCAACCTAATGAACAGAAAAAAATACCAAGAGAGGTGATCAGAATTATAATACTGTGCACATCTTGGCCAGGTACAGATACTACGTTTTTACTGGTATAAGTGATCGAAAACTGGTCTATACCCAAACAGAACAGAGGTTCAACACACAAAATCTGTAACAGAACAGAAGTTCAGCACACAGACCGAGTTAAAAATGGTGGAACCCAGCCTAAGATTTGCACCCCCACCCTCACCAAGGAGTGAGTGTGTGTTCTGTTCCCTACCGATCTAAATTATGCTGCTTGCAGAAACCGCATAACTCTGACTCTACCTCGGGACTTCTGAATGTGTATACCGAGCCCTTGTGCCTAATCTTACTGAAGTGAATATATTAAGAACTTATTTTAAAAGGTTACAAATTATAAAGATATTTAAGTGGTTCCATTAGGCATTAAAAAAACCTCCACGCTTAAGTAAATAAACAAACTGTATCCAAGATTTCAGATTTTCTGCCATTCCACTATTATTTTTTTTCCCAAGTTTGGTTCTAATTTACTTATTTTAGTTTAAACACATGAACTTATCAGGAGCTCTAGAGCACGCAAAATTCAATCTATTAAAAGCATTAAAAAAATTAAAGATAGGCCAACACTAACATTAGAAATTCCCAAAACACAAAAAGACTGAAATCATTGCTACTCAAATTATTTGCCATCCCTCGATGTATTCACGGGCCAACATATAAGGAAGCAAACTGTGGAATGCCTTGAAATTCACCAAACTCGCATTTACAGACTAAAGGCAAGGAAACAGCTTCCTAATAACAGGGCCTTCCACCAGGCCCTGAAGTACACAAATATTTTTAGGGACTGTAAGTTCAAACACCAAAGCTGCTCTCAACTGCTGGAATAAGATGCAAGAAGAGAAGCAGAATGAAGAGATACACAGGAAACAAACTGAGACAGTTTGCAGTTCAAACCCAGACACTTTGAACCATGACTAGAAGCGAGTAAGGTCCCTGAAGAAAACCCTTTTTAGACTATAGCTGCCTACTTGTTTTACCAGCTGAAGTGTTCAAGTGGCTTTAATGTGCAATTCAAAACAGAATGCATTACAGCAACTCAGTTTGCACTGATGAAAGAAAAGAACAATTTTAATGAGACTGTTTTCAGAAAAGGTCACAATCATCCTGCCAAGTGATTAGTTTTCCTTAGCTATTACAGAGGTAGATGCAGGCTCCAAAAGACACAAACGTTGTAAACCTGAATGGCAAAAAGTAGGAAAACTCACCAAAATCAACAGAAAAGGTTATTTCTATCATGTCCTCCCTTTGTTGTCCCATGCTACCTTTATTAAAAAGTCATCCCAAAAAATTACCTCTGAATCACATTTCAATTTTGGTTAGGCAACAGAAAAGGCAATCACCTACAGTATCCAGGCTCACTGAAATGGGAGCTTACTAGATGTGTATGACCTACATACATACTCGAAGGCACCCCGTGTCTGCCCAACCACACAAGACCATTGAGCAAGGAAAGCTGAGAGGACAGGAAAGAACCTCAGGTGATGGGAACAGTTGCTTAGAACAGTTAACCAGATCTTCAAAAAAGAGGGAAAGACAACCACTGTAGAGCAATGCCACCTATCTTTACTAGCATCAGTAGATAAGTCAATCACGGGTAATATTACTTAAAGCATCTTTTAGTCATTTTTAAAAAGCAGAAGATGCACATCCAATCTTTGTCCACGATCAGAAGCAAACCATTAGGCAATGAATCCAGGGCAGTCTTCACTCCATACCTAGGCCTAGAACAAGACTGACAACAGTTATAGTGTGAGGATTCTACAATCTTTCCCTAAACTTTGCTTGGAAAGGAAAACAGAAAACGCTGTGATAGTTGTCAGGATTCTTTATTTAAGCTGATACCTCCTCAGCATCAGCATAACTAGTTACCAGCATTTGGCGTGCCCATTAACAGGATCCCAAACAGCATCCTGTACATAAATAGTTGTGTGCTAAGCTAGAAAGCACCTGGGAGAGTCACACAGGCATATGGTAGCTATCAGGTTTTAGCTAAGAGAGCACAGCCTCTGTATTCCCTGCACAAGCCAGTCTCAATCACCCTAACACACTCCCTAGGAACATCTACATGTGCATATTATTGCTCCCGGGTGCTGTGATTACACAGGTACCCAAAAGCGCAGCATGTTGAGCCAGGTCGGAGTAGCCCTGGCTAGCAGGGGGCCCAGGAGGTCAGCCTGCCAGCCCAGGACCACTCTGACCTGGCTCAATGTGCTGTGGAGTGGCTGGCTGGGGCTTGAGGGTGCTCCAATGTGGGTCTAGCCAGCAGGCAGCACCTGTACTGAAGCACCCTCATGCCCTAGTCAGCCACATCAGTGTCTATATAAGGTGCTGCAGAATAAAAAACTCCACACTAGGCTAGTACTTGTATTTACAAGTTTATTAGTTTACTCCAGCCTAATAGCCCTGCACATGGAGACGCAAGACTTTACTGAAGAGCTAATCAGTCTACTCCTAGTACTTGTCTCATGTACACACACCTCCTGAAGCTCAGACAAGGACTTTAAGATGCAGTAGAGCAGCCTGCAGAGAGAAACACAAAGTTGTATCTTCCTTAAGTCAGTCTCAGACTCTGATGAAAACTAAATACACTCAGATGAATCCTGATTTAAAGTGGAAAACCTTATATACTCCTTGTATTTAAATAACAGGATATGTTTGAGCTAAAGATAAATTTCAGTACTATCGAGCCACGTTTCAGTTACACATGTAATTTCAGGGATGGTGATTAACTTTATTAACTCCTGACATTTCATTAAACAACGTGAACTCAAATCAGGTCCTTACCATCTGGCATTCTGTAGACTGAAGAAAAGATCTGAGAATAATCAGGGCATTAATAACAAATGGCCAATACTCCTCTGTATCCAAGACAGGTTTTCACCCTTGGTTCATGGCTTATTCTAATTGATTATAAAAATAAATATCTAGGAACAAGGAAAACATGCCAAAAATCAGTTCCTCATAGAAACTGGTATAAAAGTCAGACCTAAGAGACAGGTAACATAAAATAGAATTAATGAGTCTCAACACTGAAAATAAGAGCCCCAATCATTATTCAATAACAATGGAAAAAAGGACATTGAAGAGTTTACAGATTTGGACAGTAGAGTAATAGCAAACTGAGACAGTGAGAAAAGACATCAGAATCAGTAAACCAAACCAAGTCTCTGAATCATTTTGAAACATCTGTTTCATCTTCCACATAAAACCAAAAAACAAAGGAAGTTAAATTACAAAAACAAACATAAAAAATGTGTTACTCTACAGGCCCAAATGCTGTTGTCTAAAAGTGTGCATAAATTAGAAGCATGTCCGAACTGTTTGAGGAGAATAATAAGACTATTTTGGCCTGAAAAAGTCACAGAAGAGGTACAGAAGAAATCCAGTATATGATCTATGGATAAAATAAGAAAAGAGAAAAGATGAAAAATATTAGGGAATGAAGAATGATGCCTTACCAAATACAGTTCCAAAGTAGAACCCACCAAGGAAAAAGAGGAAAAGAAAAACTCAGGACACATGAAAAGGGACAACAGAACAAGAAATAAATAGGCAGAGTTATAGCTGGAATTCCAGCTGCTGATGATCACATTGGATGAATAATACTGCATTTCCATTTTCCTCCATTTTTATTCTAGAAGCCTGAAAATGCCAAGTGTAATGAGAAATCACTAGTTATAGAAATCTCCTAACACCTGTAAATCAAGTCAAATTCATACTTGTAACATCTGACAGATAATCTCAATGGGCTCTAATACCCATAGGTACAAATGTGACAAAATATTTTTAAAAATCCACTCACCTCAAAATAACTTCAGATGGTTGGCAATGTCTCAGATTCCAAAGAAAAAGCACAGTGTAAGGTAGCTTTGATAATTTATTCATGGCCTTCAATATTTATATCCATACCCAGGATTTACTTGTAATTGAAAGCATTTTAGAAAAGAACACATTCCCCCTATAAATCTGAGGTAGCAAAGAGGAATTATTTCCCTCCTTAGGATTTCCTTGCAAACTGTTAATTAGCATGCCACTGATTTTTTGAATTCTGGAAGTAATTACCAGACTATACTACAGCTTTAAGGAGGCACTACATTAATAATCTGCTAACATTGTTTTCAGAAGGTACCTGACAAGGAAAACAAGTCATGTTTGTGTCTCCCTTCCAGGTTTTTGTGCTCATACCATATTTACTTGAATACAAGATGAGGTTTCCCCTCCCCTTCCCACCCAACCCCCTCCCCAGGCATGAGGAAAAAAGCCCTTCATCTTATAATAGCATACAAGGAAATCTGATTAAATACACCGGGCACATCTACATGTGACACTTAATGAGCAGTAGACTGATTCTACTGTGCATTGGCACAGCATGAAAAAAAACGTGCTAATGTGCAGAAGAATTAGCCTGCTGTGTATTAGCATCACAAAAAAAAAATGTTCCTGCGCTACTACGCAGTTAACACCAATTACAGCGCATTAATGAACACGTAGATGCACCCACTGTCTGTCATTAAACTGCTGCCAAAAGCAGCATGTGCTCAGTACTGCAATCAAAACCAACTATGAAATTGATTAAATGGAGTCAACACTGAGCATGACTGTAAAACACATGGCCCACAGTGAGCAAACTGCATGCCCTCTCTCAGCCTGGCACATATGATTAGTGTGGTCCCATCCTGTACAAAGTGAAGTTGAACCAGGTTGCCCTGCACCTCATATGCACAAACTTTTGGAGGATCCCAGAATTCGTGACAAAAACACCCAGTTCCAGTCATGAGTGGGGGCTAATTAGCCAAATCAGCTAGTACAAATGTGACCACATATAAAAAGCCCACTCACTTTAAAAATAATTGAAAATGGTTGGTAATGCCTCAGATTTCTTCCATAACTCTTCTGTTATTTTGTCAGGCCAGAATAGTCCCATTATTCTCCCGACACTAGTGCTACTCAAAATTGTATTTATGAAACACCAGTGCTAAAACTTGCAGCAGTTTCAAAAACAGTAACATGCATCAATTCCGAATGAGTTACATCTATGGGTACTATATGCAAATTGCTACAACCATGTTTAATTTCAAGGCTATGGTTCTGGGGGTTTTTTTGCTTTTCACTTCTACATGCTCAAGGACAGCAGGGTCTGACAGTAATGGGAGGGGGAAGGGGCTCCCAAGGGAAAACATTGGGGGGAAGCAGACACAAGGCTACCTGATCCCTCAGATTTAATTTTCCCTGCTGTAGCAGTGGGAAGGGGACAAATTCAAGGCAAATGTCCAATAATTAGATTCTATGCCTGGAAAATGATAGTAAACTTATAAATTTTCCATATATGGAATCTAAATATTGAGGGGTCACCTTATAATCGGGGTCATCGTCTATTCGAGTAAATGCAGTATATAAAGTCTTATCCTTTCCCCAATCCTTTTGCTTGTTTAACTGTGTTTAGAAAAATTGTAACAGTGTTTCTTTCCATGTTGGAGGACTCAGAGATTTTAGGTGGTGAGTCCTTTAAAGATTTTTTCCTCCCTAGTGTTTTAGTTAATACCTGTCAGAAAATTAAAAACAAAACCACAGATTTATAAAGAGTGTGAATAAAAACGACAGAACTGTAATCAAGCCACCCCCCTTGATATCAAAATCCCATCAGTTTTCCACTCTTTTGCAATTGTTCAAGATAACCTAAATTCTCAATGTTATAAATAAAGAGGATTTTAAAAATTGCTTCCTTCTAGTATGCAAGAGAGGCCTGAAAACAAGGTACGAGCCCACCTACTTCCATTCTCTACAAGCGACCTTCAAGAAGCAGCAGGGAACAAAAGGAATCATGATAACGCCATAGTCCAAGTCAGATTCAGAAAGGGAGCAATTACAAAAACCAAAAACCAAAATAAACTGCAAAAAGAGACATTGGTATGGAGATGGTTGTAAATCATTATTGACGGAAGATGGAATGCTAGTGATGCGCTAAATACCGAACTACAAATGGGAGTAAATGTTAACAAGCTCGCACATGAACATATGCTGTACTCAGGTTGTGATCTAGACCGGGGTGCTCAACCCCAGGCCCATGGGCCAAATCCAGCTTACGGAGCCATGTCATCTGGCCTGCAGGGCTCCCCATGAGTCAGGAAATTTAGCACCAGGCAAGCCATGGCAATTAATACTACTACCCTTCCCCCACAGTCAAAATTCCCAAGCCTCGTGCAGCTGGGTAAGAGCCTGGTCACATCCCCTCCCCAGCATGAGGCCAGATTACGGCCAGCCTACTTCTACTTCCCCACAAGACCAGATCATAGCTGGGCCGTTCCCCTTCCAATGGAGGTCAAATCAGGGTCAGGCATGCTCCCTACTCCCCCATGCAGCTGGGGCCTTCCCCCACCCCCCTCCCCCCGCACCAGATACAACCCATGGACAGACCAGCACCACCCAGCCAGGCCATGAAAAAAAAGATCAAGCACTGTTGAGTCTACTGTTGATCTAAACTAACGTACTGTGTGCAGAGGTGTAAATAGAAATTTTGGCACCCTGGACAAGGAGGTCAAAGAGTGGTGTGGGATTGTGCCAGCTACAAGAGAGTTTTACCTGACCCCAAAGACTCAAAGCTCCCAGCTACAGGTGTAGCAGCATGGGCCCCCCACACACACACATAGACTACTGCTGTTGCCACCATTTTGGCACCCCTTCTAAATCAGCAGCCAGGGCTGATTTTTTTTTTTTGGTGTCCTGCTTGCCTGCCCTTAGTTACTCTACTGACTGCATGTACATAGACCAGAAAGGGTAGTCATCACTGAATGGTTTTTGGATTGGTGGGTATTTTCAGAGGAATCAGAAACTAAAAAAGGGGGATTCTAAGAAAAGGGAGCAGGACAGAAAAAAAAGTATGACTTCCAAAGCATACTTTACATATAAAGGGGGAAGTTGGGAGGGGGCTTTTGAAGTGCGTAAACAAGAAGAATGTAAAGGGAAATGAAAGCAAAGATGTGAGGGGTGGAGGTGGGCAGGTCCTTGAAGGTTAGGCAAAAAGCATGAACTTGATACAGCTCAAGTAGACAAGAGCTATGAGAGGGACCATAAAGCAAATAGAAATTTTACTCAAAAGTTCGTTTCTTTTCAATTCAAATTCTTTTCTCCACCCTACAGTTTCTCAATTCTGAAAACAAAGATATGAATGGAGGATTTTAATGGCTGAGAAGGACACTAATCATATTAACCTCTAACTCTCCAACTCAAACCCTATCCACAGTAGCAGATGTTTAAGCTATCATTTGATGAGTATCTGTATTCAGGACAGAAAGAACTACATATTGCAGCAAGGATGTTTCCAGTCTTTAAAGTCTTCATTAGCACTTATTTTTAGAAAAATGTAATTTTTTTTCATCCCATAATAAGGTCACTATTTGAATATTTTCTTCCAAATAAGAATTCCATAGCACTTGAAAATAAGGAAAATGTTCATCTTACTAGATTCTGCCTACTCAGTATTGTTCAGTTTTGTGACCTACGAAATGGGGTTCTCGTAAACATAACAAAACCATGAAAAACCTGCTTCGCTACTGGCAAGCAAAGATAATTTCCCCTGAGTGGGGATCACTGAACAACAGATTTCTGTGGAGTTTACATTCCCATTTACCAAAAATAAAAAAAAAAAAGCAATACCAAGATGCAAAGTGAGGTGGCACTGCTCTTCTGTACCTACAAATAGTTGGTTCATTACCTACTCCTGCCCCTAGTTCACCCAATATATAACAATATAGACTGCCAGGAGTCTGGTTACTTTTACTACTGTAATTTCAGAACTGTGTAGCAAATAGCAAAACTGCCAATGTTATGTCATTTCTCTCTGCTACTTCTTAGAAAAATCTATATGAAAAACAACCATGGCACTAAGGCTGTTCACAATGAAGGAGAACTGCAATAGAGACTAGGGAAGTGAGCAGAAAAGAATAACTCTCCCTTCCCCTCTCTGATCCTTCCAAGAGGGTCTGTGACTAAGATGGTTAAAACACAACAATCTCATTCCCCCTTCCTGCTAGTTAGAGAAGCAGGTTTATAAATGATCATATTTACAAGCCAAAAGCTCAAAAAAAAAAGGTGCTGAGACCAGCAGTTGCATGATGGAGGAATTCCAGCAGCTACATAGGAAGGTTATGGCTCTTAAGAGGACTGTGTCCTGTTACTTGGCTGATGGGTCCAGGACACTCCATTATATTACCATCTGACTAGTAAAAGCCTATTAAGTGTTTCAAGCTGAGAAAAGAAAGCCAGTGCAAAACTGTTTTACATATTAGTCACTGTGACACAGTTGAAATTAGAAGGCCACTTTCTTTTTCTACATCCAATGCAGAATCTGTGAGAAATTCTCCTGATCTTTACCTATTGCTTCCACAGAAGTAAGCAAAATAAATAAATGTCAGGTGAAGTTCAAGACTAATTTTAAGTCATTCTTTTACAAGGAAGCTCCATCCAAATAGAGTCCTTCCCAAGTGGTCTTACTCTTCCCAACAAGTAAACATTACATTTACCATATCTGAATTGCTGCTTTACTGTAAAAAGTAACCAGGTACTGTCATTGTGTGGTTTCATGTGTAATGTGTTTTGACATTAAGATTGCTCACTTTACAATTGAGATTTTTTTCCCCTTAATAGTCAGCCCAGCAAACTTAGCCTAGGATCAGGAAAAAAACCCATAAAGCTCTTTTTGGCCTATGCATCTTTGATCATAAACCTTCCCTACCTAATCTTCCAAATGAAACCAAGCAAATTCTAAAGAAAATAACGAACAAACAAAAATATTTGCAGGCACAGGTAAGACTCTAATACAAACACAAAACGCTGTCAACCCAGAACCTAAGAAGTAGCCTAGCCACAGCATCTATTGTCAAGTCTCTGAGCCCAGCACTGGTTTCATCAGCTTCCTTATACTACCACTCCAGAATCAATATCCAATAACATAGATATGATAATGATATGACTTGCAAGAGGAACGCTGTTCTATTAGCCTCTTACAGAAGAGAGCAATGTCCCCAAGGACTGATCCTTCCCAGTTGTAAGCCTGGTGCCTTGAAGTCTAGAAGAACACAACAATTCTACACTCTGGGCATAACCCATTAAAACAAATTTTATGGCACTAGACTACCTCAAATGTCATAAATTCTATGGTGCAGCTCCTAGCATTCTTCTGCACTTGTAAGAACGGCCATATATTTTACAATATGACACTTCTTTCCTTCCTCCTGCAAAATCTAACAAAAAATGCGCTGCTCTTCAAAGCAGCTACATGTTAACACTTAACCCAGCTAAAATGTGCCAAAAGGATGGCATTGTGAATGGCAGCATCACAAAGAAAAGGTTGTTCTCAGGAGAACAGGCTTAACTATACATATATATATTTAACATACATACATATACATGCACAACACACAATACATACACACACGTACATACATAGAAACACTTACAAAAACATCAAGTTTTGTTCTACCATCATCTCAAGGGTAGAACATCAACCTAAAGTTTTACCATCATCAAGAAAGACTGCATAGGGTACAACAAGTACAATAAACAGACCAGCAAAACTGTAATTGTCAGCCACATACAAATAAATGGCAACAGCAATGGCAATTTAGCAAAATACACACACACACACACACACATCTATATATCTCTACAGATCCATATAGACCTATATATACAGATATCTATCTATATAGATATAGATAGATACTTGTGTGTGTGGCTGGATAGATCAATCTAGATCAAGCCACATGATTTTTTTTTAAAGCAGTAAAACCAAGCTCCCCCACTTAAATCTTCCACGCACACTGCAGAATCTTAGCTGGATCCTTGTTGAGAAAATCAGGTAGAGCAACACCAAGAGCCCCCTTCCCAACATGTCACTCGATATCACTTCCAGCTTCTTGCTGAGTTGCAGCCTAATCTTGCCTGCGCACACTGCTATCTGCAGCAACCTTGTGTAGGTGCAGTCCCAGTCACTGTCACACACACACAACCTTCCCACCCCCCCAACGAACTTGAAGCCACCATGACTCAAGGTATCACGTGGTGGACTTAGAATAAGGGCACTGTTGCCAGGTGCAGTGGACACAGTTTGTTTGCTTGGCAAACTGACATGAGTGCTACTGCCAGCCGGCCAGGAGGCTGTGCTCCACCTCCACCATCCCCACCAGTGCTGTCACCCTGTCTCCTCACCTGAGTGGGCAGCAGAAGTTCCCCTTCCTCAGCTTGCCACAGCTCCACCACGTTGGGGATGGGGTCGATAGCTACAAAAAACAAACAAAAACCACACAGGCTGGAGTAACAAAGCACATTGAAACGGGCAGGGGAGGGGGGGGGAACGGCTCTACAGAGAATCACGGGGGGGGGGGGGGGGGGGGGGGGGGGGGGGGGGGGGGGGGGGGCTGCATTAGCCTGAGGATTTAAGAGGCCTGACATAAAGAGGCTTTCCTTTTCACCGCCGCTGTGCTCCCAACGGCAAAAATAAAACAGACGGATCATAAAGTTTCCATAGGAAAAACGCAGCGGCGGAAGCGGGTGACATCTGAAAGCGGGCATGTAAACCTGGCAGGCGAAGGTGCCTTCAGGAGCCAATTTCCAGCAGTGGCGAAAGCTCTGGCTCAGAAAGGGCTGGGAGGCCAATGCCTGCCCCGCGGGGGTCCCTGGCACTGCAGTGGCAGCATGGCCCAGGCGGGGGTGGGGGTCTTCTGGCTGCTGGAGGAGGGGGCTGGAGTAGGAGGAACAATGCTGCCGCTGCAGGAAGCCGCGCTCCTGCTCGGGCTCGGGCGGCGGGCAACCATTACAGGCGACGCGTAGCTGGGGCGGCAGCGGGGAGCCGTCCATCGCCAACCCGCCGCGCCGCCCGGGGGAGCGGGCCCCGGGGCTGGGGCAGCGCTGCCTGCGCCCGCTGTGCGGGCGGGACCGCCTCAGCGCTTACCTTGGCCCTGCGCTTCCCCCGGCCGAAAGCAGGGGAGCAGGACCTGGAAGACGCCGAGCAGGAGGTTCATGGCCGCAGCCGCGCGGCAGTAGCTGGCTGCCTGCGGGTAGCGCAGCCCCGCCATGCTGCTGCTGCGGCGGCGGCGGCTGGGCTGGGCTGGGGCGGGCGACGCTCTGCGCGCCTGTGCGGCACAGCGGGGCGAGGCGAAGCGAGGCAGGGCCGGGGCGGGTGGCGAGCGCCGACAATGAGCACGCAGCAGCCGCCCCCGGCTCCGCCCGCCGCGCTGCACATGGCCCGGGGCGCCCGCCCGCGGCCCCGCCAGCGCCGGGCATTGTCCGCGGCCGAGGGAATGAATGATCACCCCGCTCCCCCCGCCCGAGCGCGGCCTGGGCGCCTCCCGCAGCACGCCGGCCCTGCGCACGGCCATGTACACGCCCGTGTGCGCACACACGCGCGCGCTCTGCTTAGTCTGCGGTACAAACGGGCGTGTGTGTTCATACACACGCGTGATACACACTTAGTCTGAGTGGTGCAAATTGTGTGTGTATAATGTGCGTTTGCACCACAGACTAACCAGTGTGTGTATACATGCAGATGGATATCCTTATCTAGATATCGGATGTGTATATTCTCTAGATATCTAGATACATAGCTACCCATATCTAGACATCTAGATATATGTAGACACAGGCAACTGGTACAGGGGGCACGTGCCCCCTCTCCCCCCCATTGGCCCCCCACTCAGCACCACTCAGGACAGGGCAGGTTTTTTGCTGCACAGGCTGGAGACCTGTTTGGGGAGGGGGGGACACTAAGCCGCAGCACAGAAGTATAGGACTGGATATGGGGCTTTTGACCCACCCACAAATTGTGCCACCCCCAGACTCAGGAGGAGGTACCAGACACCCCTGCATCTAGACATCTACATCTACATCTATCCATCCCTCCTTTTTATAAATATATCCCTACATATAGTACACATGTATCCATATATACAGGGTTCAAATTATAGGGAGCTCGGGGAGGCTGAGCTCCCCGGTAAGAGATGAGAACCCCCTTGAAGGCCTGTCAGACCCCCGCTGGCCCCACACTGTTCTAAGCAGCGCAGGCAGCGGCTCCTCCAGGCTGCCACTGCTGCAGACCCCAAGAGTCAAAGTGTAATTTGAACCCTGCATATACATATCTATAGCTATATAGATATCTCCTTATATGTATGTAGACGCACATCCATCAAATATATATGGACATATATATAGACGGCTTCTACATATATATAGGGAGATATGTATATGGATGTGTATATAGATATATATGAGTATGTATACTATAGATATATGGATGTGTGTATATATACACACAAACATACACACAGCATGTGTATATTTATGTATACATGTGTGTATGGGTGTGGTACGTAGATATGTGTACACATGTATGCATATGCATGTGTTTGCATGTATATATAGGTGTGTGTGTATACATACACTCACACACACTCTACTACAAAAAAAAAGATGGACACAAGAGGGCATTTCTATTCCGGGTGATGGAACATTCGAGCAAAATGGAACATGCAAGTCTCGCACGTGAGCACCTACATGCCACTTACACATTGAGACTGCAAACAACATGCTGGTGGTCAGGGGGTGGGGAGGAGGGTGCAAGCAATGCCATTAGGAAGTGACAAATTCAATACTAAGTCACCCCTCCCTGTTTCCTTTGGTATGTATTTGCTTGAAGAAAAAGCCCACTATGCAAAGAAAACATTAATAGCATGGTGGTTAAAACACACAGGGCTTGCAAAGGAAAGGGGAAGTAAACTAAACCTGCATGGTCTGCCCAGTCTTGCTGGGAGGATACCCACTTAACAGGCTGTCATTCATGATGACAAGACAACGACACTGCTTCCAGAGGACTCGGGAGTCTGATCTGGCCATAATATGAAACTGGGGACACTTCATGTAAGTCCTCCAGTTTATAACAGGTTTTGACACAAATAGACTTATGCACCCTTTTTGCACATCACAAGTGGAAATGTAGCCCACTTCTCTATGAGCCTTTGGAAAAATTTTCCTTCAGTGTCAAACTGCAGACTTGTGCAATCTCATGGTGAAAAATTCAGAAAAAAATTCACAATGTTATTTTTCTATGTACACTAACCATTTGTATTGTCAGCTACATAATCCAGTAAATCTTGGATTGCTCTACAGTTTCTTGCTTTGGCCACAGTATACGTCTTGCTTTAGCTTCCTTAAAATGTCTCCTGAAGTGCCTTTATCAGACAAAGAATGCTTGCAACTTGGTGGCCATGAGTAATACTATCACATATGTATAAGGCAATATTAATCCTTAAAACTGGAGCTACATAAACTCATCTAACTTCACTCTGAATCTAGTGAGGATTGAAACTCTAAAGCTTTTGTTTGATTTTTGCCCAACAAGAGATTGGAAGAGGGAACAAGAGGAAGAGGGCGGTGGGAAGAAGGGGGGAAAAATCCTGGTTCTAAATTAGAGAGAGAGAGTGAGTGAGTGAGTGAGTGAGTGAGTGTGTGTGTGTTGGGGGGGAGGAGATAACGGACTACTGAAAAAGCAAATATTAGGTGTGATGTTTAGGGAAAGAAATTAGGAATATGGTTTATTTTTCCCCTCAGGTATTAGTGTTACATGTTATGGGTTTTTTATTAATATTATTGCATAGCTTATTAGATGATTCCACCAGGAGCACTTTTGGAACTGTTATCTTATAAATCTAAATAAGAATGTGTAAAATAGTCCATTCTACATCATACCAGGCATTTTTTTTCATTCTGCTGAACAGTATTACCAGTATTGTCATGTGTTCCAACCATAAGGCAGGCTTTTGTCTACCTAAGAATACTTTTATAAAATTTTAATTTCTCTCTCTCTCAAAAAAAAAAATGTCAAACCCCTTAAATTACAGGAAAAAATGGTTAATCTTGGAAATCTAAAAACACAAACACAGTGCTAACTGGGTTTATACAATCTAGCATTATGCCCAGTTTTCCCATCTCTATTTAACTATCATATATAAACAACAGAAATACTCTGGTTACTTAGAAAAGACATCAACAAAGCCAAAGAAATTACAAAATGACTCTTCATGCATCAACCCAAGCAACGTTATATAATTCCTGCTGGGAAATCTATTGCTGTCAGTAATATTCTAAACATAAGGAGTAAACAATAAAAAGTTGTGTATATGCAGTTAGGCCTTTATACTTCCTAATTATTGAATTCTTCTGAGACCCATGGACCTTTTTGTATAATGATTTTTCTAAGCATTTGACCTAGGAAGATTATAAAATGTTTCTACATTCACTGAAAATTCAGCATTGGATCTTAACCAGTTGTCCCTCCTGTAAAACAGACTTTAACTTTGCCCGTATTGCACAAGACTGCACATTACTAACTCCAAACTTTGTCCCTTACTCACACATCCATCTATTTCTTCTCTGTCTTTTCTTCTTTGCCATTTCTCCTATCATACTGTTCTTTTCCAACACCTTTCCTGTCTCCTATTAATGCCTCTAATCTCTCTAAATATTGTTGAGATACACCTATATGCTACCACTATGCTAGACAATTAAAAACTTGTCTATACCTAAATATTATATTATTTTAACCGTATCCATTTGCAAGCATGCCCACTTCTGTATTACGTTGAAGTCAGACTTCCAAGTCCTCTGTCTTGTGACTACAAATGACAGTCTGTCAAGTTAACTGGATATCCTCCCAGCAACAATTAATAGACCATACAGGTATCCATGCAATGAGTCTACTGTAGATGCAGTTACACTGGTTCAGTTTATCCTTAGAAAAGAGGAGGAATAAGCTATACCAGTATAAGAAACTTCTTCACAGCTTCAACAGCTTCTACGTTAGAGTTTATAGACCAGGCTTGGCTGAGTTATAACAGAAATGGCATACATATAGCAGAGTTTTCTAACTTTTTAAAATAGGGTTCCAGTTAAGCAAATCAATTTAAGCAACAGCATCAAACTCATGTTAAATATTAGTAAGCTTGATCAGTTCTTATGAACCAGCATCAAAATGAGCAAATGATTTTGATCATTTTGCCCTACAAGCTGCATCCATTTCTATATCCACAATTGACAATAAGGGGGAAGGTGGCAAAACAGTTAAGGCATCCTGTCACAGTTCCAGAAGTGAATTTGCACCTTCTCTAGACTCATGCCACAAGCCACCTGCAGTCAATCCCACCTGATCATCCTGGCAGACAACTCAAAGGCAGCTGGACCTGATGCTGACAACATATCTTACTTCCCTGCATGCTAATTAAAGGAACTGGCATGTCTTAACCGTACTAGCCCAATAAGCCACTAGATTTGGGCAAAACTTTGCTGCCCATAAATAATGCTGTTCTGGATAAATTTCTGAGCAGTTCTTTAAAACAGATCAAACAGATCTTAAAGCTGGTTGAAGTTGCTGTGTATCCCTGGGTTCAAAAGGCCCTGGGTAGACTTGTTAATTGTGCAATAAATTGTACTATGCCACACATTTAAACAATTTATCATACAATAACATGGCAAACCAACCAAAAAACATTCTACATTTAACATTTAATATGGAATATTTTTGTGGCTTTTTGAATATGTGTGGCCTGTTGATTTATTAATTTGAATGTGGGTCATGTTAAGCTTTGCCATGCAGCTCAGCTTTGAGATGCACAGTGGGGCTTTAGCCTGTCAACATGGGGGGAACCCATAAGCTGTACATAGAATCATAGAAGCAGGGTCAGAAGGGACCTTGTAGATCTTCAAGTCCGACCCCCCGCCTGAGCAGGAGAAAAACTCAGATGACTCCAGCCAGGTAGACATCAAGCCTCTTCTTAAAGACCCCCAGGGTAGAAGCCAGCACCACTTCCCTTGGAAGTTGGTTCCAGATCCTAGCTGCCCTGTGAAGTAGTTCTTACAGATGTCTAATCTAAACCTACTCTCCAACAACTTGTGGCCATTATTCCTTGTTATGCCAGGGGGCGCTCGGGGAAACAAGGTCTCTCCCAAACCCTTCTGGTCCCCCCTAGTGAGTTTATAGACTTTTTTTTTTTTCTTTTTCCTGTTTTTTTGCACCGGTCCTGGAAGCACTAATACCAGGTCAATGCATGGAGTGGATGGAACACGCTCCGGTTCCACCACCCAATACCAAAAAGAATCTGCTCAATATAGACCTCCTGTGGAGGACATATCAGAGGGCCAAAAGCCCCACATGAGCGGAATGCAGGGAGAGGCTGCGCGGTGAGTTTATAGACAGTCACCAGCCTTCTCTTGTGAAGGCTGATCAGGGTCAGGTCCCACAGTCTCTCATTGTAGGGTCTGCCCTGTTGTCCCCGGATCATGTGGGTGGCCCTCCTCTGGACCCTTTCAATGTTGTCCACATCCCTCCTGAAGTGGGGTGCACAGAACTGGACACAGTACTCCAGCTGTGCCCTGACCAGTGTTGCATAGAGGCGGAGGATCACCTCCTTGTCCCTGCTAGAGATGCACCTGTAGATGCACAAGGTCTAGTTAGCCCTGCCAACCGTGACCTCGCATTGTCAGTCCATGTTCATCTTGGAGTCAGTAATGACTCCAAGATCCCTTTCTGCCTCCATGCTCTCAAGAAGGGAGTTTCCCATCTTGTAAGTGTGCTGCTGGTTACTACTGCCCAAGTGCAGCACCCTGCACTTGTCAGTATTGAAACACATCCTGTTTTTGTTAGCTCATCCCTGTAACCTATCCAGGTCTTGCTGCAGTCTTTCCCTCCCTACTAGCATGCTCATCTCACCCCAAATTTTGGTATCATCAGCAAATTTAAACAGGTTGCTTTTCACTCCATTGTCCAAATCGCTGATAAAGAAATTGAACAGCACGGGCCCAAAGACCGAGCCCTGGGGGACTCTGCTGCCCACTTCCCCTCAGGTCGAATATGACCTGTCCACGACCACCCTATGAGTACAACCCTTCAGCCAATCTGCAATCCATCTGACTGTGTAGGCATCAATACCACATTCGCCTAGTTTTTTAATGAGGATGGGGTGGGAGACGGTGTCAAAGGCATTGCTGAAGTCCAGAAAGACTATGTCCATGGCGACACCTGCATCCAATCCTTTTGTGATCTGATCCTAAAAGGCAGTCAGGTTGGTCTGACATGACCTGCCCCTAATGAAACTGTGCTGGTTGCCCTTGAGCATCATCCCTGAAGCCAGCCCATCACAGATGTACTCCTTGCTGATCTTTTCAAAGAGTTTCCCTAGGATTGAAGTAAGACTGACAGGCCTATAGCTGCCCTAGTCCTCCCTCCTCCTGTTTTTAAAGATGGGGACCACTTGGCTATCTTCCAATCATCTGGCACCTGGCCCGAGCACCATGAACACTCATAAAGCTGTGCCAAGGGCCCTGCAATAACCCCTGCTAGCTCCCTCAACACCCTGGGGTGGAGAGCTTCTGGACCCGCTGATTTGAACACGTCCAGCCCCTCCAGAAGTTCTCTAACCTGGTCCTCCCCAACCTGTGGTCTGGAGGCGTTCCCCTCGAGTCCGTCTTGCATCATGGTGGGGAAGTCCTGGTCCCTGCCCAAGAAAATGGAGGTGAAGAATTGGTTAAAGAGGTCTGCTTTCTCCTCTGGCGCAACCACCAGATTGCCCAGAGGATCTTGCAGGGGCCCCACATTTCCCGGTGCTTTCTTCATCCTCCCTATATATTTGAAAAAGGGCTTATTATCTTTGATCTTGGTCCTAGCTTTATGTCCACCTTAGCTTTCCTGACAGCCCCCCTACATGCCCCAGCACCTTTAAACCCCTACCATGCCAAGCTACATGATAAGGTTTTAAACTTGTCAGCATGTGCAAAGCCTGAGATTGCAATTATTGGCTCCCAGGACCTTAAAAGGTATGCCATACAGCCTGATGAATTTTATTCCCACCAATTTTATTCAGGATCACAAAAATCACACATACTGTGATACATATCTGGCATGGTAAGACTCGTGATTTTCGGGATCCCAAATAAAATTTGTCCAATCCCAATTGTGCGGTTAAATTAACAACTTCCAGCAACCATGTCCTAGATTGCTACATCTTCCAGCAGCTATGTCCTAGATAGACCAACCTATTTGTACTAAAAGTATTTTCTGCAAACAAGAGGAATGAGTGATAAGTTTGCAGTAGGGTGGTTTGCATAGATGTCAAAGGAGCAACTTTGTGAAACCTGTATTGCCCCAAAAGTTGACTGCAATGCTGCAAAATACTTGCTTTTTGAAGTATGGGAAGAAATAAGGGGTGCAATTAACAGGTACTCTCAAGAGATGCATCTTTTGCTGCACAGATCTGAATTGTATATGAGAAAGACATCATCAGAGAACAGACAACGTAATTCTTTTCTCTTATTCTCATGCCTGGTATAATTTCCGGATCCCTTTGCCAGCATAATATGCCTAGGACTGTTCATACATTAAATGGCAGACCAGAATGAAATGTGCTTGCAGCAAGATATGAGCAGCATACTAATTTGGTGTAATGGTCTTCTGTATTGGCCAACAGAAATTATGCTATGTAAATATTTTGGCCTTAGCTCCTAGAGCTTTTTTTTTTTTTTTGACAGATCATACAGTTACCATTTTGACAGTTACTGATCCCAGCCCCTGCTCCTGAGTTTGCCATTTTGAATACACTTACGCAGTATAACTCCACCACCCCAGGCATTTCTATCCCATCTGGGAGCAGCAACTCATGCAGCTATTCTTAGTTCAGGGAATAATCAGTGAATCGAAACAGGAGGTCCAGGGAGAGGCTTGTCAGCTACCACCTGTTGTCCAGGTGTACAGGAAGGGTGATAAAGGGAAAGCAATAGTAATGAAGATGTAGAGAGGTTTCTCTACCATTCAAAGATATATCTGTCATCCAACTAATGGAAGTGTTTATAAGTACTTGGAAAATTATTCTCTTAGAACTGAAAAAAGAAATACAATAAGCTTATTCTGGTCCAGGCTACAAGAAAAAAATCCAGGAGATCTTCCACACTATTGTTCCAAATTCCTCCTGGCCCAAAGGCAACTCCCCCCAAGATCCAACCCTCCCAATAAACACAGGATTTTTGACTGTCATCTTCCAGTCAGGTTGCTCATCTAGTTGGCTTGCTTGGTTCAGACAGCCATTATCCTTCATGACCGGTTTCTTCATAATGCATTTGAATCCTACCTTTACTTTCTCAATCATGAGGACTTGGGAGTGGCAGAGTGTTTGGTAAGCAAGTATATAAAATAGAAAGTTATTATCCTTTTGTTTATATAATTCTAATATTATAAAAGCCTAAGTCTGTCTGTCCATAACATTTTATTCACACTCAGATTGGCGATGGAAACCACCAATCAGAGTGCTCCAAGCATGAGGGAGCATCGCTATGATTCTGAAGCAGTGCAGAGGATCAGACGGAGGGTGGGAGAGCCAGTGGTATCCATGGGCAGTCCGGGATTGCCGCTGGCCACCACCAACACTGCCAGCAGCATCTGCAGATAGCCGCCGACTGCTGGTCAGTATTCTCCACGCCCCCCTTCCCTCCTGCCACCCACAGTGCTGCAGCATCCTGCAGGAACTCCCCACTTGCTGCCACTGCCAACAGTGCCACCGCCACCACCTGCAGGAGCTCACCGTGCCCCGCCAGCCTCCAGGGGCACATGGCTTTCGTGCTTGACAACAATCTGCATAAAATGGTCACAGGTTCTGCTGATTTGGGATCACTCCCTCTGTCTGCAGCATGGAATATGTCACAAACACACTTTTAATTTATATGACTGGTGTGAATCAGAAGTAATGAAAAGTGACTTCTAGTGCAGAAAGATAGAAAACCAAAGCCAGTGGCCTAAAACTAGAAATGCTTTCTGTATCTGAGAAATTAATTACTTTTACAGTGTTTACTTCATTTACCTTGGAAAAGTAAAAAAAAACATTTAAAAATGGAACTTGTCAAGAGATGGTATGGAGAAAATTGTTCCATTACACAATTATAATATAAATGGGTCCCTAGAACTTCCCCAGATTATTTTGTAGATGTGTTAAATTAATTTTCAAAGTTCCTCTATTTACAGATCTATGAATAATGTGACATTCTCCACAAGGAAAAAGATGTTGAGACTACACGTGTACTTGCTATTCATCTGAAGCTCATTCCCAGACCGGTCTACTTCAAGAGCCTTGACTCATTTTTCAGTATAGTATGATATGCTGTTGAAATATTTATTTGTATCATTTCCCTGGCCCTTGAATTACAACAAAAAGGATTCTACATTTTACCTAGCCTATCCTGGAGATGCATCTGTAAATTACTGTAATTTCTAATATAATTAGCCATTAATCCTGTCCTACAATTTTTGTCCAAGTAAAACTGCAAAAATCCCACTTTGCAAATATATGTCCTCACCTTATATTAAAAGTAAACAAAAGAGAACTCTAGGAAAAATAATGGACAAAGCTCATAAGGTCATTCTTAGGGCCCTAAGCCACAATGCTTTACATTCAAAGCATAAAATCATTTTGCTTGACTATTATTTGAAAGGCACATTCCTCAATTCTTTAGTAGTTTCTTACAGGTGTTGGTTGTACACCAAAGAAGTCAGTCTTAAAAATTAAGGAGCTGTCATGCTACTTTAATCAATCGTTTCTTAAATACAGAAAACAGGAATAAGTCCAATGGCCACGAGAGGAGGAGGGGGAGGGAAAGGAAGAGTCAGAGGAGAGAAGGGCCTGGTTTTTGCCATCTTTTAATCTCACCCATTCTCGGTAAGAATTATAAACTTTTTGCCAAACTCTTTCTGGTCACTGGTCCAGAATTTCTCTTCCAAATTTCTTGGGGTATATCAATAGAGCACAAGGCAATGCCATACTGAGAAACACCACACTGGTTTAGCATGCACTACCTCCCGAATTGGAAGTGGTATGACTAAATTAGTACCATGCTGACCATTAGCCAATCACAATTCTGCCTTTCCACATTAACTTGGTTATGCTCAGAGGGAGATCTAGAGGGAGTGGAAGGGGGAGGTGCAGTGGTACAATCATCCTCTGCCTTGATTCCTGGTCCACCCAAAGTTTAAAATCAACTGCCTGGCAGTCATGAACACCTTGTGCCCCCTGGAGGCTGAGGGGGCACAGTGAGCTCCCACAGGTGCTGTTGGCAGCAGGGGAGGGAGGGCGGCGAGCACCGACCAGTGGTTGGTGACCACCTGCAGATACCACCAGCCGTGCTGGCGGCGAGGGTGGGGGTGGCGAGCAGCAACTGCCTACAGGCGCCGCCAGCAGGGTCAGCAATGACTTTTCGCAGGGGGTGCACCACCATGCTCGGGGTGCACGTGCACCCATGTGCAACTCCTACGCATTGCCAGTGCTGGCAATGGTAGCTGCATTTCTATTCAGGTAGCAGCTAGGGAGTCAATTAACTTCGTGGTTCATTATAACCTGATTCCTTCTAAAAATTCTTCATTCCACAAGTGTTAACAACACTTTCTCCATTTTAATGGTTCCACTGATCAAGCTTGCAATTCTTCTGATAACAGCTTCTGCTCATGTAGCTCCTATTTCACAGCCCTGGAGACTATTTTTAACTTCAGCTAGAAACATTAACTCAGATGTGATGTGGTCGGCTGTAACCGTGTAGGTCTAAGGACATAGGTAGACAAGGTTCTTTGGGTAAATGTGGTATCTTTTATTAGATGAACTACATAGTTGGAAAAGTTGTTCTTCACAAGATTTCAGGCACAAACGTCTTCAGGCATAGGGAAAGCCTGCTGGTAAATTGTGTGGTCTCCTGGGTAGATAGCAGAATTTGGGTCTGTAAAAATACAAAAGCATGGCAAATGAAGATCAGCAGGGTAGAAGACAATAGGTGTGAGACAGATAGGTGGAGGGAAAGAGGAAATATTGAACTGGTGATAGAAGAAGGTAGCTGATAAAATGAAGACAGGTTACCTGGGGTTATTAGATGGCAGGCAGATTATAATGTGCCATGAATCCAATGTCTATATTTAGGCCATGATTTTTTGTATCCAGTAGATTTATGAAGTGAAGTTCATAGGCTCATCTACAAAAGGTGTTCTGTAAATTCCCTTTGAGGATTAGAACTAAGAGATTAGAGAAAGAGTGGTTGTCTTGTGAGACGTGTGCACCCATGGGTAATTGGGTATTTCTGTCTTTGACAGATTTTCATTGTATGTTCATTCTGGTATGCAATTGTTGTCTGATTTCTCCTACATACAGAGAAACCCATGCTGACCTGTAATATCTAACCATGGAACCCTAATTGAGAAAATATCAGGTTTTATCAGATCCATCCAAATCCATCACCAGCAGACTCTTCCTATACCTGAAGAAGGGTACTTGTGCCCAAAAGCTTGCAAAGAACAATCTTGCCAACTATTTAGTTGGTCTAATGAAAGCTATCACATCTACCCAAAGAACCTTGTCTAACTCAGATGTGGAAATTTTAACTCAGGTGAACATTTATTTAGGTGCAGAAATAACTTTTAATGAAGCATTGGATGCACTGTCAAGATGCTCAAGAAGGCTAGATTTTGTTTAATGTCTCTGAAAGAGATGCTTTTAATGACTACAGAACTAATGAAACGACATCTTTTGATTATTTTTGCCATTTTGTTGTGTTTTTATACATATATGATAGAGCAGAATAATGCATATCCCATTTTTTTTTGCTTTGATCTTAAATTGAATTATATAGCCATAGGTGTCTAACTTTTTAGTAAAACTTCTTTTTAACTGGATAAAAATGTTTTGTGCTACATGCAATGATGTACCACACTATCTGCTTTTAAAATGCTAGATCCACCCATGGTTACACTGTTTCCATTTGAGAGTAAACATACAAAGCAAGTACAGCATATGTCAGCATGGTATTGTCTTGCACCATCAAAACACACTCTTTGAGATCCAGGAAAAGTTACTTGAGGGTTCAGTCTTACCAGATTCCAAGTACGCTGGTCCTGAATAAGATAAAATTTAACAGTAAACATGTGAGTCATTTGCCATCCAATGGAATGACTCAGGGCCTTGTTATACTGTGAGCTGTACAAATGTTGATCAGTTTAGTGCTTTCAAGCAGTCACACCTTCAGTTTGAGCAGCACATCTGGTGGGGAACGGCCATACCTTAATGGAACAGAAGCTAGGTTGTGCAGAGCAAGAGATAATCCTACCCTGGAGTGGCATAAGACCTATAACAGGTTTTTAAGACATTTTAAGGTGTTAATGTGTGGATAATCCAAGGGTTAAAAACTCCAGAACTGGCCAAAATTACCATGTAACAAGGCCCTCAGAAACTCAAGCCAATACTATAGATCTCTGATGCTCAAGAGATGCAGGATTGCACTGTAAAACTTACTACTCAGTTCCCTGTTTCTAAATGGACACCCTCATTCCGTCACTCTGTTAACCTAATCGCTTTGGTTAAAGACTCATCTCTTACTACCTGCTTGGTCAACATCCTGCAAAATGGAGTCTTGATCTCTTGCTGGGGCCACTAAGCATAACTGTAATAATCAAATGACACAGCAACAAAAGACACTTTCTCTCTTCCCTTCAAAAGAATTTCACTACCCTTCCCATTCTTCCCCTCCCTGTCTCCACTCCCCCCCCCCAAAAAAAAAAAAAAGAAGAAGATTAAGTAAAAGATGTGATCACTTCTTGTTAGCAAAGTTAGCAACTGTTGCTTGAGATGGACTGGCAGTAATTCTTTCAAGGACTAATTCAGACTGATAAGACAGCCTGAGACAAAACCAGCTCTTGAAGCATAATTAAAGAAGTACAAATTGTTTCTAAAACCTCATGCTGGCAGAATTTTTAGAATTAATGAACAGTTGTCACTGTTGGGGTTTGTTTGAGACAAACTGAACACTAACTGGGTCAGCAACCAATCATCTGTTTAAGAAAGGGAAAGTAAACAGGCAAATCTGTGCTACATCAATAAAGTATTAATGATGCTACAGCTCATTACTGCCAATAACAAATACTGCACTGTTGTTTTTAGGTAATTTTTTTCTAGTTTCCTTTAACTATTTTTTTAAGCAAGACTTTCATTAAATTCATATCAATAAATAGCATGCTTACCTGGCCTACTTTTCTCCTTCTCTATAGCTTCTCCCATAACAAATCTCCATGTTATAAAGAATATGTACAGAACCTGCCTATTTATACACCCAGAATATATGAATACTAAGACAATATCAGGCAACTTAAATAGTATGTTTTATTTTATTTTTATAGTATATTTTTATACAATATTGAAAAATAATCTTTACTTTTGTTACTAAGAAATGTAAAAGCAAACTCTTCCTTTGGAATCTCTAATAAGAAAATGTTTGCACTGTTTTTATCTATGTATTTTTTCATTAAAAATTAAAATTGATTTTAATTTTAAAAATATTGTTACTGTTTTGATATAAATCAAATGCAAGGTAATTCAAAATTTATGCTGACACACACTGCCCTTTTCTTGCCCTGCTTTGCCTACATTTTTCAAATACAGTGCATCCACTTGAAAGCGTGGTGGATCCTTATACACAGCAGGATTTTGCAGTCTCCTGCTGGACCCACCATGTTACAATAGCGTTCAAAGCTTTATAAGCTTCATTTAGTTTCAGAAAGCCTGTTTCAGCATTGTTTGTGCTTAAAGAGGCATTTAAAACTAAAGCGAAGCTTTGAAAGCATCAGAGACAATGACGCTGGACTCCCTAAACCCATGAGTTCGCTACGCTTTTTGAAGTGATAGCACCATGTAGAAAACATTATACACTGATCTAAGAGCCCTGCAATACCTGGACATAAAAGGGAGAACAGCAAATTTAGGATAGTTTCTAATATTTGATTGATATGTTATTGAATTATGCATATGCTTACAGGGAAGAAAGTAAACGTTCATTTTATGTAGCCTTTCTATTGAATCTTGGGCAAATATACATTTATTCTCCACATCCCTTCAGTTATTAGGATACTACTACTGATATGTATATGTCAGGATAAGCCTTATAGATCAAAATCAACTCCTTGAACTACATCAGAAACAAAGTAGAAGATAGTGCAGGCTGCAAGAAACTGGTACAATAGCCTGTAAGCAATAAGCACCATTATTGCATCTGAGGAGAAGATCAAGAGTAGCCCAACCAGAGTACAGTACAGTATTCCCAGTTTAAAAGCCAAAAATAATTCTGCTGGGGCCTGCATTCAAGATGAAATTGGTGGGGAAGGAGGGAATCCTGTCCATGTTGCTACATAGAAATTCAAAAGCAAGCAAGGACCCAAATTGCATATCTTTCTGATAAAAACTACATATACCCCCTTCCCACTAAAGAAATACATGGCACTCTGTCTTCTCTCCTGGGTGTCATCCTATTCTATAAGCTCTGAATAATGAGAAAGGAGATAGCCTGAACCCACTACAGTTAGTAAAATTGGCTTAATTTTTGTTGTTGTTGTTTAATTTTCAATTAAAATGGTTGCAGTATTTTTTAAGGTTTTAATTTCTTTCTAGATTAATTATTTTAATTGAAACTCAAAATAAATACATTAATTTCATCAATTAAATCAACCTAAGGCAGACAATTGGTATGGAAATTTCAGCCCAAACAGCCAAAGTTTTTCAAACCAAAAATAATGGAAATTTGAAAATCCCAGCTTCCACACTGGAATGGTGGTCCAATTCTGGTTAAGAGCTTTAAGTACTACCATAGTCAATGTAATAAAAATAAATAATAATAACGCAAAACTCCCAGTTAAATGAATGGACATTTTACCTGAGCAAGGATTCAGTACAGGATCCAGAGTGATAAAAAAACCTTGCAAGTCAGGATTTAAGGTTAATGCATTACAGACCTTCTCCTTTCTGCATTAATAATTGCATATATTTATTTCTTTGATGGTTTAATTCAGAGAACAATTAAAGGCACAATCAAAAAATGGAATTTGTTGCCATTTGATTAAATGACTAGTGTGACATAACATCAGTAGATTACAAGAAGCTCCTAGCTTCATTTCAGCAGCTTAATTCAGCTACCTCTACAATAAACAATGGTAACAGTTTAAAAGTGCAAAGCAAAACTACACCAACCAGTTTAGAACAGGCAGTTAGGTTTCATATCCTTCTGCAACAGCAGGGGGAATTTATATAAGCTAGAGGCAGAATGTAGTTAACCATTTTTGTGAAAAATACCATGGTTTTTTTTAAATGGCTACCAATTACAAGGCTCTTGTATTATGCAATCTAAAAGCCAGGACATAGCTACTCCCTACTGCAGTGCTGCAGTATTTGTTCTGCTTATACTCAGAAAGAAAAGTATCCTCATCTATGAAAATCAAAATCACTAATTCCTGCACTCAGGATTTTTGTTGGAGTTTTCTTTTCCAAGTACTGAGCCTGCTCTTCCTATAAGAGCTCTGAGAAGATAACTAGCTAAAAATGATAATTTTTTCTGTACTATTACATACTTATTGATCTATCCATAGGACTAGCCATTGACCTTGTTGTTTTACACCGATACTAGAAATACTGCAGGTCCCGCAATAAAATCTGTGATAGATGTTGAGTATTTTCTGATGCCACTGTAAATGTGAGTAAGGTTATAGCAACTCTTTAATGGATTCACTGCCATTCTCACTGAAATCAATGAAGTCTTATTATTGACTTCAATGCAGAGTGGAGAAATAGGCCCACTATTAAAAATAAATGAGAAAACCACTAAAAGACCTTCCAACTCCTAGAGGCATTAGCCATTTCATAGAAATGCCAAGTTTTCTCACCAAAATAATTCAAGGTTAAAAAAAAAAATGTATGAGTTTTGATAAAATGTGTTATTCTCAAATGACTTGTCTCTAACTTTTTATGATGTAGAGTGGTAACACACTGAAAATGTTTCAGCTCCTTCCAAAGTGCATTAAGGCAAACATATTCTGGATGAGAGGAGCAAAAGCACTGTTAAAGCTTCAGAGATATAACAGAGCATACTTCTGTTACGGTAAAAAACAGTTTTATCTGGCTGGGTTTTACATTGGTAACCTCATTTTTTTAAATGCCAAAAGAGGTACATGTGAAAATAACTTCCTCTAATGGGTTGGCTTAGAGCTGAATACTACAATGCAGGAGACTCAACTCAGATTTCTGTCTCAGACCACTCACTCCCTGAGCAAGAGAAAGCTATGGGAGAATTGTATTTAGCTCCTATGTAGATGCTCTGTCATCTTGTCCAATAAAGAAGTGCCTTCATCTAATTAAGGGACAACATCAATGAGATTCAAAGGAAGCCCCTTCCAATACTCATCGGATAAGCAAGCTCAGAAGTACCACGTTTGCCTTGTCGCTGTGTAGATGGGAGGGAGCACTGACATTTTCAAAGGTCCAACAGAAATTCAGGAAAACCTTTAAAGAAAAAAAGAGAAGTTAGCTTCCTCTGTCATGCTTAAAACTGGGAATCTACCTAGATCATTGGAGATTTTAACTTCCTACCAAACACACCCACATTGCCTCTAGAACTATTCAGTAGAAATAAGATAATTGTGCCATATGGAAGAATTTATTGCCCAGTAAAGTTTTAAGTTTATTTTTTCTTCCTTAAAAAAAAAGTACCATTCAATATAATCTAAGTGCTATATTTTTTGTTTAAAAAATATCATTTTAAATTCTGCAGCTTCCTTAAAAATAGGAATTCTATGAGGGAACTACTTTTTGGTGCGTGTTGTTTTCCTTCATTGTACCTCTGCTGTCCCTCCCCCCACACATACTTGTTAATTTGCCATGCCGACACTCTCTGGGCCATATCAGTTTGCTCACCAACATTATTTTCAACAGCACAGAAGGAACAGCTGTACAAAAAGAGGCATTTTGAGCACAGTGTTAGATGATTAGGCATGCAGCTCCTATTAACAACAGGAGCTGTGTGCCTAATTCCCTACATGCCACACTGAAAATTTTCTTCATTGTGCCAGAGGCTATATAATGCTGCTTTTTTGGATGTACTGTGCATTACGGGTAATAGCACTCAGATAAAGTGTAACTGACATTACTTTAATGGTCCTCGTAAATTGTCAAACAAGAAAACCTCTGAAAACTCAACCTTACACATTTTTTTCCTCAAAAACACATTTTACTTACTGTTATGAATTACTTGTTTATACTCCAAAACTGTCAGTTTCAAACTGGTTGTGGGGGGTGGGAGAGAGATGCATTTTTTCTGATATATATCTAATGAAATAGAAATGTCTATCTGTTTATTTATTTTACATACATACATACAATATATATGCAATATCTGCTACGGACTTTAAGACGCACATTGAGAATGCACAAAATATACTATTGTTTTTACTTGCCTGTATGAACAAAGATTAATGTAAGATGAAAATAAAAGTTTATATATCAAAATGTTAGCTATTTAACATTCAACTTTAGGCCAGTGTAGTCAGCTTTATATATTATGCTGACTATGCACTTGCACTTACATGTTTTCTTATTTTTTGGCTCACTGAAGCAAGCAGTCAGCTTTTACATCATTCCTGAGGGATATCAGGTTACAACTGATGTTATTCCACTCATATACTTACCAAATGGCTTATTAAAAATGCATATTTTCCATTTGATTTTCACCTCACCAGGGTCATTTTTATGTCACTTTTCTTTCACCACTTGTTAGATACTGTTAACAAGCTACTGGTTTACTGCATAAAAATGCAGACAATAACGCATACCATTTGTTAATGAGTTAGGAATACTGCTCAAATTAACTTGTGGTTATAGCCACTATTTCTTAAAAACGTGCAAGTTCATTTTTAAGCAAGTACATTTAAGATGCATCTCTGAAGCTAGCATTTAATTAATTAATTAATTTGGGGGTAAGTAAGACTAGCTTAGTGAAAGTCTCTGTAAAGGTACAGCACAGGACAACTACTAGCATTCCACTGCTACTGATTCAGGACAAATATTACTGCTTCATACCATGAAGTGACTTCAAATCTCCGTCTTTGGGGTATGGTATCTATTTCACTGCTGAGGTTCTTATACAGTGGATTATAGTTATCCCATTTATGATAAGAGAGAAGGGAACTATGGAAGAGCTTTGGATTTAAGGTTTCAATCCATCTACATTTGAATCTGTGCTTGCCTGTTTCTTTTAAAAAGAGTTCTAAGACAATGTGCAAACTAGCTGTACTCAGCAAGTTATATAATGTGTTAAAGTCTTCATTTAACCCACCCTTAGTTGAGATCATAATGGCTCTTTTTAGTAACATCTGATGAAGTGAGCTTGTGCTCATAAAAGCTCATGTTATGTACGCTTATCTGATTCGGTTAGTCTATAAGGTGCAAATCTACCCTACCTTCTTCCTTCTAGTAACACAATTTCACATTATCACTTGTTTTTTCAATTATGTCTGCACATGGGGACTCTTAAATTCCATGTGGAGAACCCTGGGACAAATCTTGGACTTTCATAAAGTTGCTTTGTGAAGCTCCAGCAGCACAAATTAATTTTAAAGTTTCCTGGGGATTTCTCTGGCCTAAGGGAAAGCACAACCCACAATTCCTCTAGCCTAAGGGGAAGCCCAAGTGGAACAAAGCCAACATCTCTTCATTATACTTCTTCCTGCTTGTTGCAGTACAGGGGGAAAACCAGTACTGGTTATCCCGTAGGACCAGTGCTTTGAAAAACTGCCCTCTTCTCCACTTGGAAGTGCACCATGCATAAAACATCTCATCCTAAGGATCTGACCTAATGACTTGAATCAAATTCTGAACCATCCACATGTAAGAGATGCATGATCTGGCTTCTAGTTTGTAAACTACTTAGGTCAGCAACTAGGCTTTGCTGGTCTTGGACAAAGCCATATTCACTTACTATGCTTGTCAATGTTAAAATTTAAAAAAAAATGTAATTCATGTTTTCTGGACTCCAAACACGAATCAAATAAAATAAACAATTGATGCACAAGCTATCAGAGGACAGATGCATTCTCTAACATTCTCTTGTACAAGAAAAAAGGAACTATTTAGTATAAATGTTAATTATGGTGATGTGAGGGGTATTTTATTATTTTATAAAAGGAAGTCATGAAAGACAGAGAAAGGAGTTCCAAACTTGTCTACTTCTGGCATAAAAATGGTGAAAGTTCCTGTCTGTGGCTATATTTTACTAATTATACTGCTCTGAAGGGCACAAGACTAAAGGACTAGCATTGTAAAGAGACGTAGTTAACTTAAAATCCACGTTGCACTCATAAAAATGATGGGTGACCACTTAGTTTAGAAATGCTATTTAAAAGGGATTAGACTGTTTTTGGCATAATATTTTCTCCATCCATAACGGAACATATAAAGAGGTAGCACATTACTCAGTTCAGACTTTTCAATTGCTGCCTCATTACCTGGATTTATTTATGGCCATGAAGTTATGGGTAGTCACAAAATAATTAAATGCTTTTAGTGAGTAATGATCCCTGCACTGGAAGATACAGTAAACCAACAAATGCAAATGAAAACAAGACATTTTAAAAGCTGGAGAAAAATTTCTAGTGAATGTTATTTATTTACAATTGCAGGGAGAACAATATGAGAATTCTAAAATGAGGGCTAGAAGATAAATAAATTTAGTTTTAATAATCATAAAGAACAGATATATTTGAGCTGTATATTTCATATAATGCTTAATCCTCAAATCTGATGTGGATGAATTATAAATCTTAACCTAGCCTGTGACATTTTTTTGGTTTCCCTGTTAAGTCTCATGAATCCTTGGCAAGATATCTAGCTAATGTTCCTTGCCTTACAGGTACGTAGGTATTTCATTTTTTTATGAAAATTCAGTGCAAGTAAAAATATTCTATTTAGGCTGGGGTCTGCCTGGCCAGGTGTAAGTGGCGGAGGCAGTGACTGCAGCTGGCAGACCCTGGCTGTAGTCCCCCTGGGGGGGAGAGGGGATGGAAGAGGGAATGAACCCACTCCCTGCCCCCTTCACCTTAGGGGGCCACACAGACTGGCATCTGGCCATGCCCAGATGGCAGTGGTGCTACCAGCTGCAGTGACAAAGCTGTAGGTGCAGCATGACCTTGTGTACCAGGCATGGGACACTATCCCTACAGCTTCCCCGCTGCTGCCTTCCCAC
The DNA here is from genome assembly GCF_052110815.1 of Crocodylus siamensis. Taxonomy (NCBI): domain Eukaryota; kingdom Metazoa; phylum Chordata; order Crocodylia; family Crocodylidae; genus Crocodylus; species Crocodylus siamensis. Next base: position 96,280,396 of record NC_143396.1, on the reverse strand, counting down.
CAGCTGACCACAATTCAGCAGCATGGGTGGTGTCTACCAGTACAGCCAGGGTAGGTTCTCCTGATGGCGACAGTGGCAGCAGTGGCAGGGAAGCTGTAGGGGTAGCACCCCATGCCTAGTACATGGGGACATTCTGTGCTGCCACCATTGCCGGGTAGGAGAACAGTGAGCAGATTATGCCTAGCTCGGTGCCTGGTGGACCACAAGACACAGGTAATAAGTCTCAGGAGTGAAGGGGTGAGCCCATGCTGCTGCAAGGGCCAGGGCCATCCTGGGTGCCACTCTTCAGCGGGTAGAAGGGGCCACAGGGCAGAAGCTTTCCATTTTGGAACTTTGCTCCTGGGCCCCCTCCTCCCCCCAAATTGGTCCTCAGCTCCTGAGCTGCCCCAAGTGAACCCCAGCTCTGGCAGCTGGGAAGGCGCAGTGGGATCACCCACTGCCTGAGAGGAGGGCTGTGGGGGTCCCAGGCCATGCTGAGCTAAGAAAAGTCAGGCAGATCCCACATGGGGCCCCTGCAGGCCATGGTGGTTGTTTAAACCCCTCCCCAGTCATACTTAGCCTGCTGGGGCTGGCCACACCCCACCCTTCAAGTCAGCTTCCCTCTACCCTGAAGGGAAGGGAAGGCTCACTCTAGCACCACCTCCCGGCTTCTAGCCTGAGCCACTGCAGGCATGTCCCATCACTTCCGGAATCAAAAGTGAATGTCTATTCACTTGCAAATCAGTTCAATCTATGCAGATTAGACTAATCTGAAAAGATGGAATCAATTCAAGCTCCAGTTTTTTGAATGTCTGTCCCTATGGCCTCTGTAGAGAGCGTGAGCTGGAGGCAGAAATGACATACAGAATCTCTCACTTTTGCTCACTCTCTTTCCAGAAAAATTGGGAAAGGACAGTGTTTTTTGAATGTTTTTGAGCAGCAATGAGTTGTGGACATACGGACAATGGAGGTTTTCAAGAAGAGGGTCCATAGTCACCTTTCTGCATTTGAGGTTCCTTTGCAACTCTATGATTACCAGATTGCCAGAATAGTGCTCTGAATCCATTTGGATGTCAATGCCCTAACAACAAGAACTATTTCATAATAATGTATTAAGAGTAAATGTATGAAATGAGAAATGATTCCACTTCAGTTAAAACAATTTAATAAACGGTTTGATCCCCTAAATCATACCATGGATTAAAAATGATATTCTTATATTTTTTGAGCCAATAGCACAATCACCTGAGCACAACTCTTTATAATAGGAATAGCAATACCCTTGCTAAGGTGCTTGCTGAATTACATGGTCCCCAGATGGGTATAGTAAAAATGACCAGTATGAATAAATGAATGAATAAATGAATGCATCGATCAATCAATCGATAGACAGATAGATAGACTGGTCGATTGATCAATGTGGTGACTAGTCTTGAGCCAAAGTATTAAAAGTGAAATTATATGAATTATATTCTGAGAGTTGTCAGCAAATAATGCTAAAAATTCTGAGGAAGTAAACTATTACGCCTTAGCACAGAGAAAACTAAGCGTACCTAATAGTAGTTGATACTTGTTCTCAGTAGTCAGAGCTGGTTTCTAGATTCATAGGTCTTACAGTTACAAGAAACTATTAGAAATCTAGTCTGATTTCTTGCAGACAACAGACCATAGAATTTCATCCTATTATTCTTGTGTTGAATGTGGGGTCATCAACATAATTAAAGCAGTTTGCTACAGTGCCAGAGGCAGGTGTTCAAGCCCTATTCTACACATGTACAAATAGGCTGAGCCCAGTCAATTCAGCTATAAAATGGGTACCTCATCACTCAGCTGGGGAGTCAAGGGTACCCAGATGTGGTACTGGCCACCTGTGTATACTGTCAATTACAGAAAATGGCACTTTTTAATCATCATAGCCTTGTGGGCTGCTAGGTTTGGGAGGATATCTGACCTTGGCTGTTGGATTGAGTCTGATAACATGTATTTAACTAAAAAAATAAATACCCCTAAGAAGGTATCCAATTTGGAAAACTCCTAAAGCTGGATAATTCTTCACTGCTCTTGGTAGCCTGTTCAAGCTGAACTAATAAAAATGTGTGCTTTATTTTTTCAAGTTAACATACTGCATATGCTTCTGCAGGTAAGACACAAGGAAGAGTACTTGCTATGGAACATTTGTTTGGAGAAACTATTTTGAAAAATTAATATTTGTTTTTATCTCCACAATCTCAACTTTTCCATAAGAAAAATTCAGTATCACACATAACCTCAGCAATGTAGCATTTAACATCATATGGATTAAGCTAGACATTTTCTGTGCAGACTCTTAGAAGTATAGCAGAGAAGAATAAAGTAGGGGCTGGAAACATTTTAGTACACATTTCTTTGCATTACGTAAGACCACAGATCTGTTACAGAGAACCCTTCATCAAAGTTTTTTAGTTTAGATAAGAATTACATGCGATTAAACAAGATTTAGCAAAAAAAAGGAAAAGTAACAGTGAGAACCTAACCTACAACATAAAATTGTTTAGTTTTTATCCTTGAAGAAAAAGTTACTGTCTTGAAATTGCAAAGAAAAGGGAGAAAAACAAAAACAAAACTTACTGACTAATGTCAAAGTTTCAAATAAAAAAGGAAATATAGATTGATAGTTACTGTCAAATTATCTGTGAAAGAAAATTGCTATGCTTTATGTTGGCAAGATGATTATTTCAAGTGCAGCATTACAATGGAAACTGATTTTTAGAATAAAGAATAAATTCACTATAGAAACTGAATCTTCAAAGAAGAATGACAACCAATTAAGTTATAGAGCTGATCCTCTTGGCTGGCACCTGTGAGCAAAACAAAGTCATAGCTCAAAAAAATAAAACATGGCATGGGAAAAGTATGGTGCATGGAACTGCTGTAACTTGTGTACCCCAGAGTCCTAGAGCATTTTGTATACTACATTCCAAAGAAAGGTGCTGGCTGGCAAAAGCTGCAGCTGAGTTAGCTGGAGCCCAAAGGAAGGAGCAAACCAGGGCTTGATGCTGTTTATATGACTGTGCTAACTTAATTACTTTCTTGTTAATTTATTTTCTTTCTTTTTTTTTTTTAACCTTACCCCAATTAAAGTCCTGTTACAGTTAACTAACATGCAGAATTGGCTGAAGGGATTTTGAAAAGCATAACAACTCCTTGGTAATGTTTTGATTTTGCAATAATATTTTCCTAGTTTTCTACTCCTGTATAAAAGGAGGACACACAGATGTGGCAATTGACAAATTTCTACTATAATGAATAAAATAATATAGTACCATGCTAGCTCTGGGAAACTGCAGAACAAGAAATCTTCCACAGCCAGATCTGTATTAATTATTGTCTCAACAGGATCTATGGATTCTTATCACATTACATACATTAGCTGTTAACTGGATCATTCTCAATTGATCTAACCAATCCACTTATTACCTCTTTCAGTCTTCTCACTCATCTCTTTCCCTTCAATATAAAATCTTTTCTTTTCTGTCACTCCATCACTAGTGTCTGACAAAGTAGGTTATTGCATAAGAAAGGTCATGCCTGTCTGAAGCAGTTAGTTTCTAAGGTCTTGCCCTGCCCTACCTTCTGCCTGACTTCAGACCAGAACAGCTGACCACCTCTGAAGAAAATAAGCAAACTGACTATGTACAAAATAAAATTGACTTGAGAAAAATGATATCTTTTCTTGCACTTGCAATAAAACTAATGTTCTTCATAATGCTTGCAGAAAAAAAGTAATTTAAACTGATTGCATCCTTTTAAACATTAGATGTAGACAAGTATATTGCCTTGGCTTGAAAAGGAAACACATTATTGCCTTAATTTAGGCCCTTCTCATTGAGAAGAAGCTAATTCGTATCTGTGTATGCAAAACAAAGGATCTAAAAAGTCTGACTGTGTATGGATCTGACGGGGATATTTTGTTATCTTTGCATAAGTCACCTCATCACTAGTGCAGCGCAGGTTAGAGCTTTCAGGCAACTGGTTCTGTGGCACTGGAGAAAAATCTTGTGGTATGGCAGCATGGAGCAAACCCAAACCTGGTACCAACAAATTAAATGTAATTATTTTATTGCACAAACAACTAAGGCTTTCCCACAGCACAACTTTATTTCAAACAACATTTTGACAGCCAGTTTCTTGGCAGACACTCAGATCTGAGATCCAAGTTGTCCTTGGACAAGTCACCTTAATAACAAATATTTTCCCAGCTTGCTTTTGAGGTCTTTATGGTAATCAGCTAACTGAAAGATCCACAGCACATTGAATAAAGAACATATTTCACACTACTAGTCTGATGATCCAGTCCATCTGGACTACAGACACAAATCCACAGGTAAAAAGGCATCATTTTCCAAAGCCCTCAGTACACAAACACGTAGTTCCTACCTCTTGTCAGTAAAAAGAACAGAGCAATTAACTTTTCATGATGAAAGAAATGAACGGGAAATTTCTCAGGGATAGTCCACCCCAAGACTAAACTATGATGATGAAGACAGAAAGATCTCCCAAAAGTGGGACTCCAGACAAAGAGTTAAAAAAAAAAAAGTATATTAGGCAGCATTTACAGCAACCATTAACACCTAAAACTGATGATGTCACAGACTGAAAAGACCTCACTAGCTGGAAATAAAAGGAAAGCCACTTGTACAACTTCCTTTGAAGTACTCCATATTCTAGGTCAGCCATTTGATACTGCAGAGGGACTAAACAGATTAATTCCCTGAGAAGAGGAGGGTGTATCTTGGATTTAGGATCCAAGTGTTAGGGCAGGCAGACTGAAAGGTGTTCTGCCAGTGTCACATAGCTCAACACCACAAAACTGGCTGTTGTCTTCAAAACAGAACCATCTTGTCCAAGGCACTCTTCTATCTTTGCTCTAGTTTGCTTTTGCTTTTGTTTTCTATTACTATTATCACAGAACACTGACAGGGAGAGAAATGGAGGACTAATGCATGTACATGTCCTAAATAATCTCCCAGAGTGAATTAATAAACTTAAGATACAGGTGAATACAAGCTTTAAAAACAGTGAGTAATATTACATCACGTATCTACATCCAGTTTTTCATCAAAGGATCTCAAAGTGCTTTTCAATTCATCAGGCCAGTTTTATACTGCTATTACAAAAGCAGTAAACTGAAGGTCAGTATCCAAGACCTAGTCTTTTCTAGGGCTCCACATCCAAAGCCCCTCTATGGCAACAGAACCCTCCGTTCTGATGATAGTTACTTCATTTCTGCCAGGTGGATTAAGGTTTCTGCCCCCAGGCAACAGAAGGCAAATGCATATACTTTCCAATGTGACTTCTGCTGCATGTGTCAGGCCTTTTAGTTGCTATTGTCTTTCCAGAGTGAACTTTGCATTCTGGCAGCACAACCACAGAGAGGACCTACACAGAGCCATGAAAAGTACCTTGGTGGGCCTATGCCAGGGACGGGCAAAATGTGGCCCGCCAGGCCATTCTATCCAGTCCACAGGGCCCCTAAAAAATGTAGAAAATGAATATTTATCTGCCCTTAGCTGCCTGTCATGTGGCCCTCGATGGCTTGCCAAAACTCAGTAAGCAGCCCCCTGCCCAAAATAACTGCCCGCCCCTGGCCTATGCTCCGGTAGCTTGGCAGTGGTGCTTGCCATCTGCTTGTACACCCAGAAGCTGGAGGGTGTAAAGGGAGAGAATACCACTCTATGCTATGAGACTTCTCCTGGGTAAGATACAACTGAAGGCACTGGGTGGGAAGTCAGTCTGTTCAAATTTTGATTCATTTCTAGCAGTCTAGCCAATCTGTAAGGGACACAAGTATTACTGAAATATTTCTTCAAAGCAGCACAATTTTATGCATAGAGTTTTTCCTCTACTGCGTTCTGGATCATTCAAATCTTGGCACAAGTCCAACTTTTAATTTTAGAAAGGCTGAAGCATATGTCCCAGAACGTCCTCAAAAGATCAGAGGAAAGGAGATAAAACACTAGCATTCCAGGTCACTTGCACTCAGTACCTAAGCAGTTGGAAAATGCAGACATCGACCATATTACATAAACTTAAAGTTTAACATATGTACCTTGTCATGAAATGGTTTCTTTTCAACCTCTGTGTAGGTAATCTATAAGCACATTGTATGTGTCTTGGTTGTAAATTAAATAGCTGTTTATACATTTGCATATTAGTTTATTATATGAAAAAAATCACTTTACAGTGTAATTATATAGTAAGGCTGTGCAAAGCTCCCTGTACTGATTCAATTCAGAGCAGACCGGCCCGATTTGGTGGCCGAATCTCCAAATGCAAATCAAATCAGGGGGGCCAATTAAAAGGTCCGAATTGATTCAAAGCTCTCCAAATCTTCAGAAAAAATGTGGAGAGCTTCGATGATTTGGACAGTCCCTCCCCACTGCAGCAGGGAGTTGGAGCCGGACTCGGAGCAGATAAGTAGGGGTTAGGGGAAGGGGGCTGGAGGAGGGGGGAGAGGACCATGGGGGAACCCCTGCCAGCTCCCATCCCTGGTCTGCTCCCCCAGCCTCTCAGGGCTGCCCCGCTCACCCCAGCTCCCGGTGCTTTAAAAAACAGCCCCACTCATGGGTACTGCCAGGTGATCCCTACTGCCCCACGCTGCATGGGGAGTTCTGCACGAGCCCCCTGCCCGCCCCCCCACCTGTCCCAGCCCTCCTTCCATGGCTACCCTGCCTGCCCCAGCTCTGGCCCTTTAAGAAAAAAAAAAAAAACCTGAGAAAAACCCCAAGACTCACCAGCTTCTGCAGAAGCCTCAGGGGGGCAGCAGAGATTGTCCCCCCACTAGACAGGAATGGTGAGTACAGGAGTTTTCGGGGTGTTTTTTTTTCCCTTTAAAGGCCAGTGCTGGGGTGGGCGGGGCAGCCGTGGGGGGGGGCTGGGACAGCGGGGGGCTCATGCAGAGTGCCCCATGCAGCATGGGGCAGTGGGGGGCAGCAAGGATTGCCCCCCGCCCAGCAACATCTGGTGAGTCAGGGCTTTTTTTTCCCAAAGTGCTGGGACCTGGGGCCAGCAGGGCAGCCATTGTCGGACTGGGAGAGTGGGTGGGGGATGGGCCTGGCCTGGGTGATTTGGAGATTCAGCAGCAGCCAAATCTCTGAATCCAAATTAATTTGGGGCAGTGATTCAAATCACCAAATCAAATCACTGTCCCCCGCATCAACCGAATCTGAAATGAATACTAGCTGCTCTGCACTGGCCTATTACATACTAACCCATTCCCATGGAAGACTACTTCCTAGTAGTGCTGTGTCAGGATGGAGCTGGGCTCCATCTTACATAACCAAAAACTAAAGAATTTCTATTAATACATAGATCTAAACATAGCTATTACTAGTGCTCCTTAAAGAACAACTGTTTCTTTGCAAACACCTCTATTAATTAAGGAGGAGAGACATGCCTACTAATAAAAAACCGAATAATATCACCACTGTTTCACAGAGACTAGTAGGCACACAAAACAAAAGATGAGGGAAATAGATGCTGGAGTGTGAGGGAGGTGTTTGTCTGAGAGTTCAGGGAATGTGGTATGTTTGCATAACAGTGTAGAGACTGATGTTTTTCATTTACATAATTGTAATTCTGGGATCTCAGTATAGACACAGGGTTCGGACAATTCCTTTCACTCCTTTAAAATGGAAGAAATAACTTCTAAAACCAGTCCAAAACAATGCCCAGGGGAATGCCCAGCCTGAAATTAAGAGAATTTAAGGGCTGGAGATAATTCATGGGAGTACTTCATTTTCTTAAAGAAACGTATGCACTGATTTAGCGTACAAATGAGGGAGCAAAGAATACATTACCTTTGCTACAACAAGCAAAACAATCCCCTAGGCCCCTGGTAGATACTACACTTAAGACATGATTAACCAGTTAATCACATCTTAAGTAGTAACCTAGCCACATGTTCATTCAATTAGTGGTGCAATAAAACAGGGACTAAGCCATAATGTTATTACAAAAAATGTGTGTTCTGGAGTGTTCTCATTGTTTAGCAAACATGTTGCTTGGGATCATCTCTCATGCTTCTCTGGTTATGTCACAGTTGTGATGCTGGTGCTGGCCACACTCCCTTCTAGGCACAGTAGGAAGCAGCCACAAAATATGTGCAATAACTTTGTTGCTGGTTCCCATCATGCCCAAAATTGATTATGTGGCCAGAATCAGCATCACAGCTTTGACATAATCGGGGCAGCAAAAAAGATGATCCCAACCAACACTTTTACTAAACAGTGAGACCACTCCAGAACAAACAACTAGATATGGTGGGCTGGTCTTCTGTAGATTAGCATCCTGAGTCAGTAAAGTCAGTGGACCACATGAATAGAGGTGGGATCATTTGATCTGTGGAAAAGGGCACACTAAAGTTATTTTCACAACATACTACACCACACAGCTGGCATTTGTTGCATGATCTAAACACTACAACAGCTTAGGAGCATTTCAATTTCCATTAGTTAGACTCAATTGCACAAAAAAGGTTGCTTTGAGAATTGAAAGGTTACCTGCACTCACAGCAGCAGCATACATACACAATATCAGAAAACCTCCCCTGCTTCCAGGCGGACTTACTGTTATGTCACACAACGTTAGGCCCCAGACCCTTGCAAAGGCCACTGTCAAAACTGTTATTTCTTCACTATAAGTAGTTTTTTATTTAGGTACTGTATAATAAAGTGCTGTTTTTTCCACATCACAAGCGTCAAGTCACTACCAACAACTCGCATGGTGCTTTTGGCACAAGCTACAGTGCTTAGCCAATGGCTCTGGAAGACAGCCCAGAGATCTAGGTGGCAGTGGCAGCTGGAGCAGTGGGGAGAATAGTGCCTGGGCAGGAACCCATGGGCTGCAATTTAACCCATCACAGGCAGCATGTATAACACAGGCCATGAGTTGGACAACCCTATTTTAAGTCATGCCAAAGGTCAAACACGTTTAAGCATTTGAGATCAGAACTATTCTGCTAAAGCCAAATTTGGCATGCAAGGAACTGAGTAACAACTATTTATCAATGCAAAGTCAAAATGTTTGGCTTGGTTGTGAACAAGCACTCAGCCTACCCTGAAAAAATATGCAGCAGGTTGACAAAGGTATGTAGCACTATGCATATAGGGTTCAATTTTGCTTCTGCTTGCAATAAGGGTTGGCCAATGCATTTGGTTATTTGACTTCCAGAGTTTGCCCAGTGGTAAGGTCAGCCAAATCATTTGCTATTTTATGTGCTTTGATGCCTGGGTTTTCAGCAGTGAAAGGAATTGATGCTTTTCTTGGAGGAAATAATTTTAGTGCAGTAATATCTACATGTATACTTGATTACTTGCATGTACATCTGATCTCACTTGGAGACCACATCCTCATCTACTGACCAACAAGTGTGCTCGTGTGAAAACGGCAGTTGCCAAGCCTCATGGGAAAAAAAAGCAGCACTGCCTTTAAAAACAAGCCCAAAACCCATTTCAAGCCCAAAACAACTCTGCATCCCAATGGGGTGTTAGGGCTTAATTATCAATTTAGTCTTTAATTATCCAAGCCCACCCCAACAGCGGCTCTCTCTGTCAATTAACTCTTTGAGAGGTGGGGTGGTTCTTTGCCCACAGCTTATCTAATCACCGCTTTATTAAGTAACTAAGAGAATTGATAACAGTACACAAACAAGATGGTTTATTATAACACTGACAAGAACAGGTAAGTATACAATTACACAAGAACACGCAGTCTAATTATCTATCAGATCCTAAGTACAACAACTAGAATACGAGGCTCTGGTCGCTGGAGTGGAGACAGACAACTGCACCTCAGACAGTGGCTTCTAATCTTCTTTGGACACACGCCAAGAAGGAGAACCTGAATACCCAGAGGGGAATGGGATAGCGCTTACCAAACAGAACAGAGGGCTGCTTCTTTGCGTGAAAGACACAGCCGGAGGGAAAAGCCCGGGGAGCCAACCCTTCCTGCTCCGGTGGCAGACAGATGATCTCTCACAGCGACTGGGCCCAGTACTGGGAACCTCCGCGGTCCACACAGTTAACCAGCCACTCAGGCTGTCTTTCTCTCTCTCTCTCTCCGTCCTGTCCACAAGCACCCTGACTTTTTTCCCTCTCGCAGTCCCACCTCAGTTCAGCCACACACATGCACCGTACACACTAAACTCAGATGCTCCCAGTCCCACACACACCCAGTTTCTGTCAATCAAGAGCCCTTTCTAAGGGTAGTGCACCCAGCACGCCAGGCTCTGCACCCGGCACGTGGGTGTGCGCACAGCACTCTATTCCAGGGTCTCTTGAGGCTGGGTCAGGTAAAGGTTATCTGTTGACCTACTTAACATAAACTAAATGAGCCAAGCCCCGATTTCCACCATTACAGGGGGGCTACGGGGAATTTTGGGTGGCTATAGCCCACCGAGTGCCACCCCTCCTGGCTGGGCGCATGGCTGCTTCACACCCGGGCTGGGATCTTGCGGCGGTGACAGCATGGGCCGGAGCTGGGTCAGAGCTGCAATCTGCAACCTACATGCAGTAGGTGCAGCTCTGCCCTGGCTCCTTGCAGTGGTGACAGCCTGGTCTGCTACCTGCACACCCCTGCCCGATGCACACAGGCTCCAGATCATGGGTCTACCCCAGCTCCAAACCATGCTGTCACTACCGCAAGATCCCAGATCGACTACAGAGCAGTTCCACACCCTGCCAGCGCTGCTGGGGCTAGTGTCCACAGAAACCCCAGCTCTGCATTATCACAGCATGGCTGCTCGGGTCTCCATGGAAACCAGTCTCATGCATGCAGGCAGGGGCGGCTGGGAAATGAAGTCTGGTTGCCAGCCGGATTGGCCATTTTGCCAAGCCTTGAACTATAACTTTTTAAGTTGCCTATTACAAGAAAGTCTAAAAGAAGCAACTTCCAAATAAAAGAAGTCCAAAAAACCACAACCTGCAACTCTCAAAAAATGAAAGCAACTTTTTAAAAAAACAAGCCCAATTCTGCTTATTATAAGAGGACTTGGCAACCTTGGAAAATGGACAGCTTCAAATTAGCTGTTTCACTTTGTGATGATTAGTTGCAGTTGTTGCAGGTATTATCCCCTTTGCCTGGAAGTACTGGTGAAATAATGCCTTGTGGTTAGAGTAGACACTACAAACCCATTTTACCAACAAACTCCTTACATTTACAAAAGATCCCAGTTACACTGAGTAAGTGTACTGTGCAAACTACCTGCACTGTAATCAGAAACAGTGCTTTAAGATTTCAGTCCCACATTTTTGTCATATATGCATCATTGCCACTAACAAAAAGTAGTAATTATGCCAAAAAGAACTCCATGTTTCTGGCCGTTCCCATCACCACCTCACTCACTGTTTTGACATTCACGATATCTAAACAAATGCAGTCTTTTAGCAGAGACTTATGTTCCACACATCTCTCCCCATCCCTGCAAAATGCCTGCAAAAGAATAGCACAGCACAGCTACAATATTTGGCATGTAGTAGACTTCAACATCTACTTTCTTATCTTCAACAAGATTATGCCCAAGATAATTTTTCAGCAGTTCTTTTAGTTCATGCATATGACTTGCAGAAAAGAAAGCTCTCTCAATGGATCTGAACAAGATGCAGCACCACAATTATCCAAAAATCTCTTAAACCAGCTTTTCATAGCAAGATTGTCTAGAAGGGAAAGCGTAACATTGGCAATGCAAAAAGACTTCTGTTCTATGACTCAGGGGTGTTGGTTGTAGCCATGTTGGTTTAAGGACTTAGGCAGACAAGGTTCTTTGGGTAGATGTGATATCTTTTATTAGACCAACTAAGTAATTGAGAAAATTGCTTTTTGCAGGCTTTCAGGCACAAATATTCATCTTCAGGCATAGGGAGAATCAATATGACATGCACATATGACAAAAAACTTCAACCATTCTCCGCACTGCTCCAGCTGCTACTGCCACCTAGATCTCTGGGCTCTGCCTCCCAGAGCTATCAGTTAAGCATTATAACTTGTGCCAAAAGCAGCACGAGCTTTTGCTAGTGACTTGCTGACACTTGTGATACGGAAATCTATGCCTGAAGAAGTCTCCCTCTGCCTGAAGAAGGGTGTTCGTGCCTGAAAGCTTGCAAAGATTTTTCCAACTTTTTAATTGGTCTAATAAAAGATATTGCATCTACCCAGAGAACTTTGTCTGCTTTCTGTTCTATGATGCATCCATTCTCCTTCTTTACAGAAAATACCTCACTCATCATTTTAAAACATGCCATCCTTATTTGCAGTTCACAAGAACAATGTGTGCTGTACAAGACACTAACCCACCACTTTCATTACATATCCTTTTGAGACACTTTTCACTTCCGAGGTTAGCATTTATATTTCCTATTTTGCTTACTCGTGCTCAGCAAGTGTCACAACATGAGTTTTTAAATTAAATTAAGGATCTGCTGAATTACATCCCTCGCTGCCCAGCCATGGTCAAGATTTGATGGGATTTCTGTGAATTGCATCAGCCCTGACAACATTATAGCCTTAATAATTTGGTAAGATTCAATATACAGTCATAAAGCTATTCAATTAGCAAAGGGCTCTTAATTTAGACCTGTGCAAAGCAGAAAGTATTTGCTTCGGGTTCGACTATTCGGAGGAACAGTGATTTGAGGTGGTGATTTGAATCACTGTCCCAATTTGGTTTGGCTGAATCTGAAGATGTTCGGCCATAGACCATACAGGCAGGCAGTGCCGGTGGGAGGAGCTGGGAGAGCAGTCAGATGAGCCGTGGCTTGAGCCAGCAGCCCTGGGAAAAGCTGGGTGGAATGATTGGGGAACTGGGGGATCAAACCAGGAGCTGAGGAATACGAATCAGGAGCCATCGTAAAACCCCTGTTCATTCCCCCAGCCCTGATCATTCCCCCCAGCTCCCGGTTTGATTCCCCCAGCTCCCACAGCTTCTCTCAGGAGCTTCCAGCACTGCATGCTTCACCCTGGGGGAGCAGCTGGATGAGCCGCAGCTTCTCCTGGGGATGCCAGCTCAACCTGGGGCTCCCTCAGCTGTTCCCACTGGCACTGCCTAGTGCCTGCCTGTACAGTCTATGACTGAATCTCTCTGAATCTACTCGGAAGCTTCTGACTTGATTCGGAGAGATTAAAGGGTCTCCTGATTCAATCGGATTCGGAGATTTGGCTGCACCAGGGGTTGTGAGAAGGTAAACACTGGACTCTACCCCTGCTTTTTGCAACCCCATGGAGAAGTGGCAGCTATCTCAGCAGCAGTGAGTCACAGTGTCTGCTTGGCCTATTCTACCCTGCTCCCATTCCAGCAAAGAAAAAGAAGTCTCCTTTAAAGCAAGGGCAGGCAATTATTTTGGGTGGAGGGCCACTTAATGAGTCTTGGTGAGCTGTCAAGGGCCTCATGGGTAGCTCTGCCCCTTGGTGGTAGCCACACCTCCTGGTTGCCATCTTGGGCCTGGAAGTCCTACCCTAACCCCTGACCTTTGTCACTGGAAGTCCTGCCCCGCGGGAAATACTCCTTATTACGAAAAATATTTTTGTCATGATTTGTGATTGCGTACTGTATATTGAAATGATTGCATAACTCAAAAATAAATTCTTAGTCGTGTGTGTATGGTAGGGTGTGGGGGGCATAGGGTATTTTGGGGGGTTGTCTATATGTTGGTGGTTGTGGGGACAGGGTGTGTGTGTGTGGGGTTTGTGGGATGTAAGGGGACCCCCCCATGGTGCAGCAGCAGCAGGCGGGGCATTTATGGTACAGACATCTGGTGGGGCATGGCTCCAACACTGCACATCGCAGTAAGGGATGCAGCCTCCTCTGAGCCATCTGTATCACCAGTGCTCCCCACCACTCGTGCACAGCCCCTACACTCACTGGGCAGGGGAGCATAGGCAATGCATAGGGGGAGGATGGGGGGGCATGTGCCCCCCCCTAAAATTGGCTCTTGCTGGCCAGGGAGTGGGGAGCACCAGCTGATTCCCTCCTTGAGAAGCACCGGTGGCACCTCTGATTTGTTGCCAGCACTTCCACTGGTGACAGTGATCAGTTACTGGGGGCCACCCCCTGCATTGGTGATTGGCACCAGAGCCCAGAGGCACCAACTGCCCATCCAGCAGGGGAGGGAAGCCCCATGCGCTAGAGGCAGCTCCCTTCCCTGCCCGCCAGGGGAAGGCACCTGAGGCTTCCATCCCCTGCAGTGCAGTCCCAGCAGGGAAGGCAGCCAGCTCCAGTGACTGGGGCTGTGCAGCATTGTGCAGTGCTGACCAGAGCTGCACCCCACTGGGAACCTGTGCCTTGAGCACCCTGCCTGCTGCTGCTATGTCATGGGGGGAGTGTGGGGGTCTCCACACCCTTCACCCTCCCTCACACACACTGCTCACCCAAGATCCATGCTGCCACTGCCCTTGTGGGTGTAGGCTCTGTGCTGCCACTAGCCCCAGCCCCAGCTGCACGGTCTGCTCAAGCCCAGCTGTAGCCCCAGTCCCGCAACTTCCCTACTTGCCGCCTGGAGCCAGCAGGAGACTGGGGAAGTGCAGCAGGCCTGTGGGTGCTGCAGCAGCAGCTCCACCCAGAAGCTGCATGCCGGCCAGACTGTGCCCTTCCACCCATGAGGGTGAGAGCGAGGCCCAATAGGATATGTCTGGGGCTGTGTATACTTGTGTGCGCTTTGCTCCATCCTTGTGCATGGGTCAGGTGCAATTTGTTGGGAAGTGCCATGGGACGTATGAAAATGCATGGCAGGTCAGATCTGGTAAGGTGCAAAAACACAACCATAAAGCTACTCAAGTGGCAAAGATCCACCTCACTCCTGCCTGGCTCCTGTTTCTGCCTCCCAGGGTCTCCTTGCCTGCCATAAGGGGATGTTATCCTTGAAGGTAGGTGAGCCTGTGGTGCCCACTCTCCCTCTCTCTACTCACTTCCTCAAGCCCTACTTGCCTTAAGGGCTAAATTAATGGGCTCCTTCCACCCCTACAGTCATGCCCATGACACACACACATATCACCAGTTACTTGCTTTTATGAGGCACCTTGTCTCAGTACCATGTCTGCCCTCAAGCCTCCAAGCCCATGTAGGAGTTTCAGCCTTCCCAGCTTCCACCCTTTCCTCTCTAGCTAGGCTCCTTTAGCCTAGGCCCACTGCCTGCATCTTGGCTTATGAACTCTAGCTCATGTCTTACCTTCTCAGTCTCTGGGCCCCTGGCCCTAGTTTTGCCCCTCTTGGGCTATGGATTTAGCCCTCTTGGCCCGAGGCCATCCCTGGCTTAAGTCTTGTCCCAAGCAAGACTCTAACCTTGTTGTGCCCCTTGGGCACCCCACTGTGGTCTCATTTGTCCCTTATAGCCACACCCAGTCCACCAGTTTAAAGCTTAGATTAAAAAAGAATACAAGCATGCTGGCTGCAACCAAAACCACCCCCAAGGTTCTTTGCAAGCTATAAGCCCTTTAGTTGCAGCTCCTACAGCAGCTCCTGTGCCAGTCAGTTCACCTCCATCTTGCTCAAGGAACAATTTCCCCTGCTGCTTGCAGGGCCAGACTGCCCTCCAGCTTAAGCCTTGTCCTTTCTGTCCAGTCTGACCTATTAGCTGGCCTGTGTACAGGGGCTGCTCATTAGACCCTGCCTGACCAGCTGTCGTCATCCAAGCCAAAACAATTCTCCCCTTAAAGCACCCTTGCCAGTTCTGCTGGCTTTGTAGCCCTCTCCAAGTAACAGGGTGATGGCTCCCTGTAACACTTCCCCACTTAAAATGCATGACTCAATTTTGGAGGGTTGACTTGGGGGAAAAGCTGCACATGGTATGAGAATAAATATTCTTTTCATAAGTTTGTAATTCATTGAAAAATATTGACTGAACTGCCTAAAAATTCTGGTGAATGAAAAACAAATTTAAAAGGCATCTTCCATCTTCCTTTAAAAAACAGCCACTTCACAGTACCTAGAATGCCTAATATAATACCTAGTAATTTAGCATGTCTTTGGGGGTTGAAGCCTATTCTTTTGACCATTTGCAATATTTGTATTTCATTCATGTCCTTCATTTAAAATGGACTTTTCCCACAAGATACCCAAGGAAATCCATGTGTGCATTTCTACACAAAAGTCTCCCCTTTCATGCAGCCTTCAAAATGGCATAGGTGCTCAGTTACTATGAAGCTGATGACCACATAAATACCTAGGAAGTGATAAGCAGACTCAAAAAGGCTGCAGAGAATGATGCATTTTAAATGCTGAAAATTTCCAGTTAAATATTTGTTTTTAGCAAAAAAATGGGTTTTCAGCTAAATTAAAATTTTCAAATCTTTGATTTCTTGTTGGCAACTGAAAATGATTTTTTTTTCTGGGAAGTTCTTAACCATGTTTGACTACAGGTTTTTTTTTCAATAAAAATAAAAATATTCTAAAGAAAAAAAGCGGTCCTTAGTAGTATCTGTACTGGCCAGCACGTCACTATATTATCTACAAACTAAGATTAGGATCATTTGTTTATGGAGCATTTCAAGGCTTTCAAGAAACCTTGAAGAGAGAAACAAATATAAGTTAGTTTTCTCAGCTGGTTTTGCTCTTTAACTTTTGTGACATGTAACCTTCTATATATACAGGTTTAAGGATGTATGTATATACACAAACAAAACTATGAAATGGTATGTGTGCTTGTTACTAGCACGTCTTTTAAATGGCATACCTGGTTGTTTCAGCTTGCTATTAGAAACCTTACCTTTAGTAAGAAATGGGGAAAAAAGGGAAAACAAACAGGGAGGGGGGAAAAAGGAAAATGGGGAAGAGAAAAGAAATGAGTATGAACAGTCTCTGACAGTGGTGACACTTGTAATGATACAACCCCATAAACCCATGAATATTTGTGGAAATACTAAATCTCAGTTAGCAGCTACAAACAAACTTTCTATAAGGTATTTGCAAGACATTAAAGAATAGCCAATATGCTTCCATTAAGGAAGACATCTAGAAATGCACTTTCTGGTACTCTCTAGGGCAGGCTATGTTTCTTCTCACCATCATTATAAGCCCCTATGTAAATTAACAGTGCAACAAAAACAGTAAATAATTAAAAACCCAAACCAGTAACTCAAAAGTGAGTGGCTCACCCTCACTCTTAGAAATCTTTCTGGGATGGGGTGGAGGAATGGAAACTTCACATGATATCCTCTCCAAATTTTCTACTAACCATTCCACGATGGAACAGGCAAACTTTGCCTCCCTGCAGGTCAAGCCATGGTTTTGTCCCATGGGCATCCTTCCCAACACTGCCAAATTCACTGCACAGGTAGAGATAAGTGGCCCCTGCCTCCATGTTCCAGATGTCCATCTGGAACATGTCTTTTATTATTCCCTAAACTTGGCAATATGCTAATTAAACACTGAAATGGAAGTCAAATGCAATGTTTACTATACTGAGCATTTACCTCACGGTGTCTAGTCGTACCATACCTACTCAGGCAAACTCTTTGACAAACATTTTTCTGGGGAAAGGTTGTCTGAGTAAAGATTTGTCTATCAGGCTCAGTGTCTTGGCTCTCTAAAACATTCACATTACAGTCATAAGAAAAGCTGCAGAAGCTTTGATTTCAGATAGCATAGCAAAAAAACTATAGCTAGAAATAATTGTAGCTAAAGATCATTTCATTAACTTTATTCTTTACTTGGTTTTGCTTTTAAGTCTCTGATTAAAATCAGTGCAAAATAGCAGACTTGCACCAAGTCTGGGCCCCTGATTATTTATTTATTACTGCACTTTACATGGAAAAGCTATGTCCAACACTATACCAGATGTTTGTAAACATGATGGAAAGCACTGATAAAACACACATTTAATTCATACAGTGACTACTGGTAGCTGTTTAATGTTAAGACAGAAACGCAGTGAAAGCATGACCTGCTGACTTGGTTACAGCAACTCAAACTATTTACCTTACATGGGCAAAGACATCTACTAAGCAAGAAAAAAAAAAGAAAGAGGAAGGCTTACACAAAATATAGCAGCAACATAACCACAAGGGTGATTACATGAGTGGGGTTTGGGGGTTTTTTTGTTTTCTTAGTTTCCTTTTTGGCTGATCATTTTAAAAAAACTTAGATTTTTTTCTTAGGAAAGCTCAAGGAATGTATCTGGGACCCAGGATTTGCAACTGGCTACTTGAGCTTTTATTATGCTTGCAATTAAACAGCATACCTGCCAATTTGTTGAAATAAATGGAATACAACATAATTAAATAATCCTTGGAACACACAACAAATGTTCACTCTACATCATGTAGCTGTCATTCAGACAAAACTGTGATTTGCAAGTTGACTATTTCGTTTTAAGAAAATACTGATTTCTGTTCACATTTACAGATCTATCTTGAGCCTTGCAAGCAGCATGCAACAGCCAAAAAGTGTAAGTTATTTCCGTTTTTCCAGCAAGGCACTGACTTAACCTTCAGAGTTAAAATTACTTACTTTGGAAATGCAGCATCATAAAAGGGAGGTAATAAAAAACATGCTATTTATACTAAAGGAGAAAGCATTTTGTTTCCTGCATGAATAATCTGTCTCCTTTCTTTTAAGTCTGTCGCATTGCATCCTAAATCTGGGCATTGGCAGGTTAAATACATGTTCACCTCTATTTTCCCTTCTGTCCTCCCTCTAACTGGTCTTGATCAAGACCGAGATTAGAAGTAGATCAGACACAGCCTGCACCTATCTGTCCACATTTTATCTGCTACTGTAGCTGCAGTAAGCAAAAGAGCAATGCAAAAAACATATTGCTAGGAATTCCTTGAGCTTGCAGTACTTGAATAAAGCCTGTGTCCACTGTGCACAACAGCTGTCCTTGGCATTTAACAAGCATTGATTGTAATGTCTGGCTGCAACATCCCAGAGCAAATTTTCTCTCAGGTAGAGCTAAATTGGTCAGTGTGAAATTGTTTCAACACTGACAGGAAGCTACAAGCATTGTGGCTAAACTTATTCAGCCAGTTATCTTAATTTCTTTCTTGAACCTGGAAGCTACCCAGAAACATTATTTAAAAGTCCCTGTTCTAAGCAAGAGTTCCAGGCCCCAAGGGAGAGATACTTCAGCTGCGCCAGAAAATTGTTGCACAAAAACTTATAAGCTATGTACAGGCATCAAAATATGTTGCTCTATAAGAGCATTGGTTTGTTCACATTAAACTACTGTAAAGACAGGCAACATAAATCATTCATGCATCTAATGTCCTTTACTACAGACAAGCACTTTTATTCATAATCTGTAAAGTGGATATATGCTCTTAGTTGTAATTACGCAAAACATTTTGTAACGCTACTTAGGTTTAGATAACAGCTTTTTATTAATTTTGGCATTTCCCAGCAAAGATGTCACTTTTCAGATAAATTCAGATAAAGAGCAGGTGAGGAAAATATCTCTTAAGCTCATCAATGTCCTTGTGCACAATACAAAATCCAAGAGAAGAACCACTCACAGCCCTGCAGATAAACCATGTGTCATCACTTTGTTTGGACATTATCAATTAGCGATAATGGAAGGTATGACACGGACTGGGCTAAAAAGCTGGCCTGGTGAGAAAAACTGCACTCTGTTCTAATCACTTCTATCTAATTACATCAACTCTGATATTGGCCTGATATATTTAGTATGCAAAGTGTTACATACTAATTGCATTAAGAATAGAATCACCTCTTTCAGAAATTCGAGCAGCTGAAGAGACTTGAGCTTTTTAACTTTAATTAAAATGAACTATTATTCATAAAGACAGAGAAATTCCTGTATGGGCAGTCATACAAAAAAACAGAACACTTGGTTCCAAAATTATACCTTTTATTAAACCAACTGGGAAATTGCAAGAAAATTGTCCTTTTCTGCAAGCTTTCGGGATCAAAGTCCCTTCGTCGGGCTCCGGGAAAAATATAGATGGTACAAGATGGTAAAAAATCCCTGTAGGTAGGAAATAAACTTCATTTTTGCACAAAGTACATCCCTGAAAGGCTGTCGAAATTTTGGATCTTCATCTTCAGACAGATGTATTGGTTCAACGTTACTTTCAGTGTTTATTCAGCAACCGTATAACTGAATTATACTGTAAGTGAAATGACAACAGTTTAAACACCAGGCCTCAAGCCCAGGTTATTACAATTATGTTGGTTCCTAAGTTTAGTTATGAAGATAAGAGATGAGATCCCCAAGGAAGAGAAGAATGCTCTAAGGAAGAGATTCCCCAAACCCAAAATTCACATCTGCCTCCTCCTCAAATTCAAAGAACTGAACTATACAGCTCCTCTGTGAATAAGTTGCTTTTCCTTTTGTGAACTTGCCCAAAAACACCTGGAAAAGGAACTGGCTTTTACAGAGAAGGTTCTTTTCCAGGTGAATAATCCTTCAAAATTGTCTGACCAGACTTGTAACTGCACAGGCCTCTATGCCACTGACAACATACAAAGTTTCAGACAAGCCTGAAACTGATTCTTGTCATGCTGATTTCTGGGGAGACATCATCAGTTTTTGGCTGAAACTGGGACAGAACTGGGTACTTACATAACCTGCTACAAGGCAAATGACATTTGTGTCTCAACAATTTATTATTCACTTCATACACCGGTCAAAAAGGTTGAGCGGGGCTTTGTGCTGCAAGCAAGTACTAATGACACAGGTCCAGGCTCTGTCAAAGGTGCAAGATGGTTACGCTCAGCTACTCTTGCACTTCATGCAAAGTAGCACAAAAGCAGAGGGACAAGGAGACAGAAGTGCACTAGAACACCAGTGCTACAGGTAATAGAGCAGGGGTGGGCAATTATTGTGGCTGGAGTGCCACTTAACAAGTTTTGGTGAGCTGTTGAGGGCTGCAAGGGTACACCTCTTGTCAAACTGTTAAGCCCAGCCAAGGCAGGTAGGTGCCCCACCCCGACTGCCATCTTGGGATCAGAAGTCCCACCCCAAACCCCTGACCTTTGCCACCAGAAGTCCTTCCCCTTGCCCCGGAAGTACACCTTTTGGGAAGGGCGGGGGTATCTGACACCACAGATGCATCCGATACTGCCAGGTGCAGAAGCCTGAGCTATGTACTTGGTCTTTGATGAAGACAGCTTCACCTGAATATGTACCTCACCTGTGAGCTGCCCTTCTGTTCTCTCCTGCCATATCTTGACCTTACTGGATAAGCAGAAGGTTCCCAATGTCCCTGCGGCTACGCTTGAGGAGCCATGGATCTTTCCCACGGGGTTCCTGCCTCCCCTTCGCCCCGTCCACACGCCAACCAGGTGCTCCCAAAATGAAAACTTGATTGTAAATCAAGGAAAAGAAATAAATTTCATACACCTGACACCCAGCCAGGGTTGTCGCAATGTCTCAGTGTTCTTTTAAGGTCTCAGGGTGTGACCCTCTGTCAGGTCCACTTCAGCCATTCTGCTAGTTCTTATATAGTCCTCAACTCCTATTTAGGCGGAGCAGGTCTGCTCCAGACAGGTCCTTCCCCATGAGCAAATGGTTCAACTGAAACAATAAAGAAACAGTAACACAAAACATAATGCACTTGGACCTGTCAATCCTCTCATGAACATTTGGGCTCCGATCCTGCCATGCTGGACTCTCTCTACCTTCAGATCTGTCCGTTTCTTGCCCACTCCTGGCCACGGTGGGTCCCCATCAGCTGTTCCAAGCTTCAGGCACCTTCTGCCAGGGACTCCTCTGAGTGCCTGGGCTTCACATGTGCTTTCCCTCTGGTGTAGACTGCCTACTGGGTGCTGGACCACAGACTCTCTGGACTGCAGACTCTGCAGTCTTGCTTCTGCTCCTAGGTGTCTCCCTGTTATACCAGCCTTCCTCTCTAGCCAGCGCCAAGCTTCCAGTTATACTAAACCTAGAAACCAGCATAATTGTAATAACCTGGGCTTGACCCTGTTGTTTAAACAGTTGTCATTTCACTTATGGTATAATTTAGTTATACATGTCGCTGAATAAACACTTACAGTAATGTTGAACCAATACTGGGAACAAGTAATGTTGTTATAATCCTAATATTAATGTTGAACCATAATGAGAACACGGTCAGTAGGGCTAACCGTACCTTGTCCTGCATCCACAGATGCATCACAAGCAGGGCCAAGGAGGTGATCCTTCCCCTCTATGAGACACTGGTCAGGCTGCAGCTGGAGTACTGTGTCTAGTTCTGGGTGCTGCACTTCAGGAGGGATGTGGATAGCATTGAGAGGGTCCAAAGGAGGGCCAGTCACGTGATCCGGGGACAGCAGGGCAGGCCCTATGAGAGGCTACAGGACCTGAACCTGTTTGGCCTTCACAGGAGAAGGCTGAGGGGGGACCTGGCGGCCGTCTAGAAACTTACTAAGGGGGGAGCAGCAGGGTTTGGGAGAGATCTTGTGTCCCTCTCCCCCACCACCGAGTGCCTCCTGGAGTAACGAGGAATAAAGGCCATAAGTTGCTAGAGAGTAGTAGTTTCATAGTTTCTAGGGTTGGAAGGGACCTGAGCAGATCATCTAGTCTGACCCCCTGCCATGGCAGGAAAGAATACTGAGGTCAAATGACCCCAGCAAGATGTTCATCTAACCTCCTCTTAAACACCCCCAGGGTAGGAGACAGCACCACCTCTCTTGGAAGCTGGTTCCAGACCCTAGCCCCCCTGACTGTAAAGTAGCGCCTCCTGATATCTAACCTAAACCTACCCTCTGCCAGCTTGTGACCACTATTTCTGGTCACCCCTGGCGGTGCTCGGGGGAACAGTGACTCCCCCAATGCCTGCTGATCCCCCCTGACTAGTTTATAACAGGCCACAAGATCCCCCCCTCAGCCTTCTCTTTTGGAGGCTGAACAGGTTCAGGTCCTGTAGCCTCTCCTCATAGGGCCTGCCCTGCTGTCCCCTGATCATACGTGTGGCCCTCCTCTGGACCCTCTCCATGCTGTCCACACCCTTCTTGAAGTGTGGCACCCAGAACTGGATGCAATACTCCAGCTGCGGCCTGACCAGTGCCGCAGAGAGGGGGAGGATCACCTCTTTGGACCTGCTCGAGATGCATCTGTGGATGCATGACAAGGTGCGGTTGGCCTTCCTGACTGCCTCTCCACTCTGCCGACCCATGTTCATCTTCGAGTCAATGATGACCCCCAGATCCCTTTCCGCCTCCGTGCTGACAAGAGGGGAGTTCCCTAACCTGTAGGTATGGTGCCGGTTGTTCCTCCCGAGGTGCATCACCTTGCACTTGTCTGTGTTGAAACCCATCCTATTCTCGTCCCCCCACCCTTGTAACCTGTCTAGGTCTGATTGTAGCCTGTTGCATCCTTCCAGTGTGTCCATATCCCCCCACATCTTAGTGTCATCAGCAAATTTGAACAGGGTGCTTTTTACCTCCTCATCCAAATCGCTGATGAAGATGTTGAACAGTGCGGGCCCGAGGACCGAGCCCTGCGGAACCCTGCTGCCCACGTCCTTCCAGGCTGAGAAGGACCCATCCACTACCACCCTCTGGGTGCGGCCCTCCAGCCAGTTGGCGACCCATTTGACTGTGTGGGTGTCTATACCACAGCCCCCGTTTCTTAATGAGAATGGGGTGAGAGACAGTGTCAAAAGCCTTCCGGAAGTCCAGGAAGATTATATCCACTGCTACCCCTGCATCTAATGATCTGGTGATCTGATCGTAAAAGGCCACCAGGTTGGTCTGACAGGACCTGCCACTGATGAACCCATGTTGGTTGCCCCTACGCATGCAGTCCCCTGCTGGCCCCTCCTGGATGTGTGCCAGAATAATTTTCTCGAACAGCTTGCCTGGGATCGAGGTAAGACTAACCGGCCTATAGTTTCCCGGCTCCTCCTTCCTCCCTTTTTTGAAGATGGGGACCACGTTGGCCCTCTTCCAGTCCTCCGGTACCTCACCAGAGCACCACGAGTGCTCGTAAAGTTGTGCCAGGGGACTTGCAATGACCTCGGCCAGTTCCTTTAGAACTCTAGAGTGGAGATCATCCCGGCCGGCTGACTTGAATACGTCCAACCCCTCCAGAAGCTCCCTAACTAAATCCTCGCTAACCCGTGGCCCAGGTGTGCCTCCCCCGGGGCCCGAGGGGGGCCCAGCAATGAGGTGGCTGTTCTGGTCCCTACTTAGGAAGACGGAGGCAAAGAAATCGTTAAACATGTTAGCTTTGCCATCTGGTGTGATGACCAAGTTTCCCATGGCGTCCTGCAAGGGCCCCACATTACCCAGGACCTTCTTTTTACCCCCTACGTATTTAGGAGTTGCCTCCTCCCCGGTTTCGTCCTCTCCGTCCTCCTCCTCCAGGGCTGCCAGAGCTTCGTACCTGTTCTCCAGCTGGACTGTAGGAACTGATGCTGCTGTGTCTCGAGCAGCCCTGGCACGGGAGGTGACCGTCTGCCACTTAGCAGTGGAGGGCTCATCTTGAGGTGCATCCTCCTTGGTCGTACGACCCTGCAGGGAAAGAAAATAGCTGTCAATTTCTTCCTCTGCCTCCCTGATTCCCCTCAGCCTGCTAACCTCCTCCTGGAGCTCCCTCACCTGTGCCTCCAGGGCCCTAAGGCGGGCACCTGCAGGACAGGTGTGGGGGTCTCCAGTCCCTGCCCCCCCAGGCCTTGCTGGGCAGCTCCCGCAGGCCAGGGGTTGGGGGACGCCAGCCCCCCTGTGGGCTCCGTCTGGGTGGAGGCCTCAGACAAGCCCCAGGAAGGCCGCGCCCCCCAGGCAGGGGCCCTGGCAGCAGTCTGTGTCGACACCATCGTAGGAGTTCCTAGCTGAGTTCGGGTCCTCTGCCCCACACTAACACGAGTCAGCCTCTGGGCCCCTCCTGCTCCCCCTCCGGCGCAAACGCCGGCGCGCTGTTACAGACTGCGCCTGTTTGCGCGGCTTGGGAGCGCGGCTCCCTACTGGCTCAGCTAAGAGGGATCCGGGGGGCTTCCCCTCCGGATCTGGCTCAGCTGTGTCGGCCCCTCTGCCCCACTTACCTTAGGGGGATCAGCTGCTGCTGCCCCCGCTGCTGCTCCGTTCGCCTCTGCTGCTCTCGCCTCTACTCCGGGTCAGGTAAGGGGGCACACGTGTGTGTAAGGCACACGTGTGCCTGTGTCCTTCCTCTCCCCGCTGCTCCTAGCTGCCGAGTGCCGGAAGCTACGTCAAACCGCGGCTTTTAAAGGCCGTGGTTTGAATTTCCCGCCTCCGCTCTATCCGCCAATCAGGCGCTCCGGACTTACCGGAAGTGCCTACCGGCGATCCTGCCCCCCTGCTCTCCCTCGCTGGGGGGACCTGGTGCCTCCCTGAGGGATACCCCCAGGGGTGCTCCCTGGCTTGGGGGACAGTACCCCCCAGCCCACCCAGTTTGCGCGCTCTGTTCGCGCGGCTCCTTACCGGCTCAGCTAAGAGGGATCCGGGGGGCTTCCCCTCCAGATCCGGCTCAGCTGCGTCGGTCCCTCTGCCCCACTTACCTTAGGGGGATCAGTTGCTGCTGCCCCCGCTGCTGCTCCGTTCGCCTCTGCTGCTCTCGCCTCCGCTCCGGGTCAGGTAAGGGAGCACATGTGTGTAAGACACACGTGTGCCTGTGTCCTTCCTCTCCCTGCTGCTCCTAGCTCCCGAGTAGGTTTAGACTAGACATCAGAAGGCACTACTTCACAGTCAGGGCGGCTAGGATCTGGAACCAACTTCCAAGAGAGGTAGCGTGCCTCTTACCCTGGGGGTCTTTAAGAGGAGGCTCAATGTTTACCTGGCTGGGGTCATTTGAGCTGTATTCTCTCCTGCCCACGGCAGGGGGTTGGACTAGAAGATCTATAAGGTCCCTTCCGACCCTACCTCTATGAATCCCAGAAGCTGGAGCTGGTTTGCCTATGTGCAAGCACACACTTCTAAAGCGTGGCTGCTGCTGCGCCTGCTGCTTTTGGTGCTCCCCCACCACTGATGAAGCTCCTGCCAGGAGATAAGAGGCATGATTGGCCCTTACCAGTCCCAGTAGTTCTTCCCTGGTGCCCCAGGATGGGTTCCTGAGGTCTCCATGTCCTGTGTTTCTCAGAACAACAGGAGCCGATCTCCTGCAGGGAGTTTGCAGTCTTGGAACTGGAAGTGCTGCCCTGTCACCCGGTCCATAATGTAACAAGCCCTGCCCACCCAACACTAAACTCTGTCCCCCTCGCCACCATGTTGACTGCCCTGTTGAGCCACCATGTTGGTCCTAGACCCTCCTGCTCCCATCACATGGTCCCTGACATCAGAAGGTCCACCCTTTGACTGGGAAACACTGCCCCTCCACAGGGCCCACTGTCATGGTGCATGGCCTACCTCTGGAGCCCCACAAGTTTTGCCCCCTGGGTCATGCCCGTGCCTCATGAGCTACCAGGTAGTGAGGGGTTGTGACCTCTCTAACAACATGACCCACTGCCCTCGACCAATCGGGGATTCCACAAGCACCAGACCTCCCCCTGAGAACAGCACCGAACCAACTGAATCAAGGTTCACACCTATAAAATCTTTCAGAAGGTATCATTTTAACAATTTATAGAAAAAAATCATACTTAAAATAACACTTCTGTGATATTTTAATTTTATTTAAAAAAATAATTTTTGTCCTTGTTTATGGTTGAGTAGTGTATATAGAAACAATTGTATAATAGCTTAAAATAACTGAATATTAAGCCTTGGTGTGGGGGGCAAGCAGAGCTTCCTTGCCCCTCAAGTGCTGCAAGTGGGAGAGGAACAAGGGGAAGGACACTCGTGGACCCGGGGTCTGAGCCAGCCTAAGGTCTCGGAAGACCCTGGCTCCCACTATGAGGCAGCAGGAGCTCCTGCAACCAGTGCCTCTGGACCAAGAGGTAGCAGGTGCTGATGCCACTACACAGCTGCAGTGGGGCAGCCTTGCAGCCCTGTTCCTGGAGGCAGCACCTCCCATTTCCTGCCCCAGCAGGTGAAGGGCTCAGGGGTTATTGGAGATGCTGGGTGAAGGCCAGGGTTCCACTTCAGGCCTGGAGTAGAATAGTCTCTCCTAGCGACTTTGGTGGCACCCCCAACCCTGCTGCAGGCAGGGCCACATGGACACAGAATAGAAAATTAGGGTTGGAAGGGACCTCAGGAGGCCATCTAGTCCAACCCCCTCCTTAAAGCAGGACCACCCCCAACTAGATCATCCCAGCCAAGGCTTTGTCTAGCCAGGTCTTAAAAACCTCCAAGGATGGAAAGTCCACAACCCCTCTGGGTAACCTTGTCCAGTGTTTTACTACCCTCCTAGTGAGAAAATTCTTCCTAATATGTAACCTAAACTTACTTGCTGCAACTTGAGACCATTGCTCCTTGTTCTGTCATCTGCCATCACAGAGAATAGCCTAGCTCCATCCTCTTTCGAACTTCCCGTCCGGTAGTTGAAGGCTGCTATTAAATCCCCCCTCAGTCTTTTCTTCTCCAGACTAAATAAGCCCAGTTCCCTCAGCCTCACCTCATAAGCCATGTCCCTCAGGCCCCTCACCATTTTTGCTGCCCTCTACTGGACTCTCTTCAATTTGTCCATATCCTTTCTATAGTGCAGGCCCAAAACTGAAGACAGTTCTCCACATGTGGCCTCACCGGTGCTGAATAGAGGGGAATAATTAATTCCCTTGACTTGCTAGCAACATTCCTATCAGGGGCCCAATTACATGAGAAATGCCACTTGTGGCATTCAATACCCTGAACGTTTGGAACGGTTCCTTCTGTAGCCAGATAATGATTAGGGCTGGCTGGAAAAAAAAATTGACATTTCAAGAAAAATACTCAAGTTCTGAAATTTTCCATTTTATTCTAGAATAGGAGAGCTTTACCTTTTTGGATGGGGGGGGTGAAGAGAGAGAGAGAGAGAGAGAGTGTGCATAAGTGCATACTATGTATGTAGAATATCTACATCTGCATCATTGAAACAATGGCTTGAGTATGGTCTCTCACATGCTAGGTGTACCCTCATCACTGAATTATTTTGGGACAGATTGTTGTTTCTCTTTCTTCCTCCCCTAAACTTATACCTAGAACTAGAGAAGGCTTCTCAACAAGAATTTTGTCAAAAGCAAGCTGTTTCTCCAAAAAAGTTTCAGTTTTCTAAATGGAATTTTCTAGCAGGGAACATTTCATTAAAAAATTCTCCAAGGAGTTTTAGCAATAATAATTTCTATGGACTCCACCACCAAGTTCATACATCTTTCTCTAGACATCAGGTCCTCTTAGTCTTTTTAATGGATTGTGCCTGCTGCATTTCAACACCCAGATCAAGAGAAACCTCTTCTCTCCCATATACTCCAATGTTACTGGTACTTCCATTTCATAAACACATTACAGAAATCAAAACTGCCAAAAATGCATAGTTTAAATAAAACTTGCCAAAAATGCATAGTTGAGAGCTCCCTGCAGCTTCTGCTCCTCTTTAGATTGCTGATCATAAGATCTGGGAAGAATCCAAGCAGAGGACTTACGATCAGTGGCCACAGGGTTTTGTGACAACTATGCCTTAGAGCCTTCCTTTCACCATACTTAATCTCTCTCAACCTGATACATTGTGATTTGCGGTCAAGGGCTCTGAGAGGGGACAGCAAAAAGGAAACAGAACATGTGGGGTTTATATTTTACTGACGAAAAGTGCAACTACTACAAGCTGGGTTGGTTTCTTTGAAGGGAAACCAAAAAGATAAATGCCAGCTGAAACATATTTAACCAGTTATATACAACTGTGCCATTAATTATTACTGAAAACTAATCAATGTAGTCAAAATCTTCTGGAATCCCAAAGCTTTTGTCAATTCTGTTCTCTTCAAATCCAAATTTCCGTTTGGCCCAAGATTTTACTGCAAAAATGTTATCTGTGAACAGAGTGAAGAAAAATGTAAGTTAGCAATCAGAAGAGGAGAGTACCATAATCCTTGGCACAGTAAACTTTTCATCACCTCTATTTGTTTCACCTTTGGAAAGATCAAAAAACTAAGACTAGCCAACTTGCTTCATACCATTTAACAGGTAGGGATAAGAGAGGAAAGAAAAAGCCAAATACTTTTTCTGTTTTTAGAAGTAACTGAGCTACAAATACTAAAGGGTAACTGCTACAAATACTAAAGGGGCAATCAGGATCAGTAAGAGAGTGTACATAAAAGTAAAGCTACGCTCAAACTAAGTTGTTGATTACTTAAGTCATTATATGCAATATGAAATTCTGCCCATATTTTATTTACCCTATCAAAAATATCACTTAAAAGATGAACTGAAGAGATCCTTAAAAAAAAGAAAAGCTTGGCTTGTGCCAGTTGTCATTTCAGCAGCTTTTTCAAACTTCAGGAAGAGTCAGATGTAATTAAAAACTACTGAAAACATATCAACAAGCCTGAATAAGATGTCCTTCCCAACTTGGGTGCCTAGCTTTCTTTTCACAGTTGAAGTCATCATGTAATAATGGCCCTCTAGTCTTGTTAGGCCGAGAACTGAATGTATGCCTCCGAAATGAGCAGTTTTAACTAAACCAGATGGACTGCACTGGTGTAAACAAACAGTCTGGTACAGCCACACCAAAGAATCTATGGAAAGTCTATTCCAGCTCTGCAACGTGCTGTTTTAAAAAAAATTCTCACTTAAAATGTGAAAATTCTCACTGAAAATACCTACTCTAAAGTTCCCAATGCAGTCTCCCATCTGTAATGTTTCAAAAGACCAGTGGTGCACTGTGGGATAACCAGTGAACCAATTTAAATACTGGCCTTATGGAAAATCACCCCAAATACCCTGTCCCATTATTATCCCCTTCTTGAATTAAGTTTGCTGACATGAAGCTGAACAAATTCCTTTACACACACACAGTCTGCCAAACAACAGTCAGTAGTGTTTCACTGAACTCGAGTAAAGAATGACTGGAAACATGCAATACATTTTTGTAATATAGAACACCATTTTTGTTACAAATTATTAAAAAGGACACATACCCATGTTTTCTCCTTTTGCAGCTCACTGGAGATTTTTCAAATACAGTATTAAGAAAGCAACTGTTGTCAAATATATTTGTCTTTAGCATAATAGTAGCATTTTACCTTTCAAAGAATGTTAAGCTAATATTACAATAATTTGAGACAGTGTTAAATCAATTCTCTGCTGAAGTTATAATTGTTTTTTAGAACAAAGAAAAGACATTTCTACTCTTTTTGGGTTGTAGAACATATTTTAGTAGAAAAGATGGAACAAATGAAATATACCAGCAAATGGGAAGGTTAAAAAAATAGGTTAAAATAATTTCACAAGAACATCAGTGCAATGACCACCTTCAAAACTGTAATAGCATATAAACTGGAGAACAGAACAAGTGAAATTATCTCAGCCAAAATAGTAACTTTATCATTCCAAAAACACTGGAATTCAGATGCAGAGCAACAACAAAATCTTTACAAAGCATTCTCAATAAAAACAGACAGACAGATATTTGGAAAATTTAAGGTGGATTACAGTTAGAAAACAACTCATACAATTTTTGGGATAGTCAGGGAAGTGTGACTGTGCTACTCTTACTACTAGCACCAGGGAAATTTGCTGACCTCAGGAGTTGAATTCAATTGCAAAAATTAGTTCAAGGTTGAATATCTGGTTTATACCACCTGTACTAAAAGAGGAAGTCTGCTGTGCATTTTCATATAAACCAGGTAAGATTTTGAGTAATTTGTGAGAAATACTTCCATGAATCTGCTTCAAAATCATAAGGAACTGCATCTGTACCAAACCATTTTTAGGGATTTTTATTTTCTGCACTTCTACTACCCAGGCCAATCTTAGGTTAAAAATTAACTGTAATTAAGAACACCTCGTAGGTTACAAACCACCACTTTGAACTGATTTTTGCTCTAGCACTATAATTGGAAACTGTTTACCAGTGTAAATGCATACACACCAGTCCATCTGTTGGCTGCTTCCTTGGCTACTTTGTTTGCTTGACCTGAAAAAAAAAGAAAACATGTAAGAACAAAGAACAGTCACATAATGTAGCAGGCTCAAGGTGATGGGTTTTGTTTATACTGAAGAAACCTTTCCTCTATATTTTTAAGGCTCAGCCAAGCCCAAAACTAGGTGTATGAAAAGTCACTGGCAAAGGAACACAGAAGATACTGTTTGACGTGCCCTGAGTTTGTAAAAATGAAACAATTCCAGTTGAATCTGTGCAAGACTCACTAACTGCCTTATAGGGAGATTCCTGGCTTGGGACAGTGACAGAGATAACCGTATTGGTTTGGAGAAAGCACTTGGCTTAAGTACTCTTACTTCTATAGCATCACAGGTGTGCATAACTCTTCATACACATGAATCAAAGGGGGCAGAAGGGCGCAAAAGCCCCCATGGCTCACCAAAAGCATCTGGGAGTGTCTCTTAGCTAAAAGGGAGGCGTACACCTAATGGAAGGGTGTACGCCTCCCTTTTAGCTAGGAGATGCTCGGGGATGCAGGGAGGCAGCAGGAAGGCCAAGGTGGAGATGGAACTGGGACTGGCTTCCCAGATCAAGGACAACAAGAAGTCCTTTTTTAAATACATAGGGGGAAAAAAGAAGGTTCCAGGTAATGTGGGGCCCCTGCAGAACAAGCTAGGAAATTTGGTCGTCACACCAGACGACAAAGCTAACATATTTAACGATTTCTTTGCCTCCATTTTCCTGAGCAGGGGCCGGAACAGCCACCCCCACTCTGGGCCCCCCTTAGACTGCAGCAGAGGCACACCTAAGCCAAGGGTTAGTAAGGAACTAGTCAGGGAACTTCTGGAGGGACTGGATGTATTCAAATCAGCTGGTCCGGACAATCTCCACCCCAGAGCACTGAGGGAATTAGCTGAGGTCATTGCGGGACCCCTGGCACGGCTTTATGAGCACTTGTGGTGCTCTGGTGTGGTGCCAGAGGACTGGAAGAGGGCCAAGATGGTTCCCATCTTCAAAAAGGGGAGGAAGGAGAAGCCGGGAAACTATAGGCCAGTTAGTCTTACCTCAAACCTGGGCAAGCTTTTTGAGAGAATTATTCTGGCACATGTCCACGAGGGGCCAGCAGGGGAGATCATGCTTAGGGGCAACCAACATGGGTTCATTAGAGGCAGGTCCTGTCAGACAAGCCTGGTGGCCTTCTACAACCAGGTCACCAAATCCTTAGATGAAGGGGTAGCAGTGGACGTTGTCTTCCTGGACTTTCGGAAGGCCTTCGACACTGTCTCTCACCCCATTCTCATTAAGAAACTGGGGAATTGTGGTGTCGACACCCACACAATCAAATGGGTCGCCAACTGGCTGGAGGGCCGCACCCAGAAATTGGTAGTGGACGGGTTATTTTTGACCTGGAGGGATGGGGGCAGTGGGGTCCCCCAGGGCTCGGTCCTTGGGCCCGCACTGTTCAACATCTTCATCAGTGACTTGGACGAGGGGGTAAAAAGCACCCTGTTCAAATTTGCTGATGACACTAAGATGTGGGGGGATGTGGGCATGTTAGAAGGAAAGAATAGGCTGCAATCAGACCTAGACAGGTTACAGGGGTGGGCGGATGAGAATAGGATGGGATTCAACACCAATAAGTACAAGGTGATGCACCTGGGGAGGAACAATCAGCACCATACCAACAGGCTGGGGAACTCCCTTCTCATCAGTACAGAGCCAGAAAAGAATCTTGGAGTCATCACTGATGCCAAGATGAACATGGGGCGGCAGTGTGGGGATGCAGTTAGGAAGGCCAACTGCACCCTGTCATGCATCCACAGATGCATCTCGAGCACATCCAAGGAGGTTATCCTCCCCCTCTGCAGCACTGGTCAGGCCGCAGTTGGAGTACTGTGTCCAGCTCTGGGCACCACACTTCAAGAGGAATGTGGACAGCATGGAGAGGGTCCAGAGGAGGGCCACTCGCATGATCAGGGGACAGCAGGGCAGGCCCTACAAGGAGAGGCTACAGGACTTGAACCTGTTCAGCCTCCATAAGAGAAGGCTGAGGGGGGATCTAGTGGCCTGTTACAAACTAGTCAGAGGGGAATAGCAGGTATTGGGGGATTCCCTGTTCCCCCAAGCACTACCAGGAGTGACCAGGAATAATGGTTACAAGCTGGCAGAGGGTAGATTTAGGCTAGATATCAGGAGGCGCTACTTCACGGTCAGGGCGCCTAGGATATGGAACCAACTTCCAGGAGAAGTGGTGCTGGCTCCTACCCTGGGGGTCTTTAAGAGGAGGCTAGATGTACACCTTGCTGGGGTCGTTTGACCCCAGTACTCTTTCCTGCCATGGCGGGGTTGGACTCGATGATCTGCTCAGGTCTCTTCCGACCCTACCAACCATGAAACTATGGAAAAAGCACATAGCAACCGCAATAGTCTGTGGAAAATCTGAGCGCAGACTATGAAAACTTACAAGAAGACAGCTATGAAGGTTCTTGGGGCTTCATTTAAGAATTTCTTTGATAACCTGGAGAGAGAATTATGTTTCTAGAGAACAAATGTTAAAACAAGAATTCAAAACCTTTAAAAAAAGGGAATTCCACCTAGGAAAACATTTTACAGCTATTTGCATGAGACATCAATGGCTAAAAAAACTAGTCTGTTAAGTCTTCTTGCCCTCATTGGAAAAAAACAGAATCAAATAGGTTAACTTGAGAATTTATCAGAATCATTACATTTCTTACACATACATACACTTTGAATATTTCTAGTAGGCTTGTCAGTACTTGCATAATATTCACTTACATTGGTCAGCATGAAACCATGCTGGATACTGCAAAGGGAACACACACACACACACACACACACACACACACACACTATTCATTGTCAAAGATAACGCTGTGGGCAAGATTTATTTAATTATCCCATTGCTACATTTGTCCAGTTCCATCTGTGATAGTGCCAGCACTGGCTGCACACAGTAGAGAAATGATGATATCATAAGAGTATGGGAATAAAAGGTTAGCAGTTAAAATGGGGAAAGATTTTTAGCCACACTGTTTATGAACTATCTGGCCTTTTTGTTTTGCTTTGCTTTTTATTAAAGTCTATTCCAGGGATTGGGAACCTTTTAAGAAGCAGCAGGCCGAAGTATCACAGCTAGCTCCAAATGCAGACCGCTGTTTGAAACCCAGTCATCTCAACAACCAAATGCTTTTGATTGTCCCATTGCCAAATTGCCACTAATGTCCCAGTTCTGTGGGCTGGATGGAGTCACTTGACAAGCTGGATCTTCTAGCTCTTGGGCTATTTGTTCCCAACCCTTGTCTATCCAACTTTAATTTTAAAGAAACTTTATATTTGTTAATGATTCAACAGCCCAATCCATTCAAATCAAGTATGCCAAGTCACAATTTGAGTACAACTGAAAGCTTTTTTTTTTTTCTTGGAAGGGAGAGGCTCCCCAAATACTCCAAAACTATCAACAGCCAGGTGGTTAGGTCCTTCCCTGGGAACACCAGTCTATATAGGGAACACCAGTCTATATAGGAGTTTCTCTCTCCTTCCCAGTTTGTGAAAAAATTCAAGGTCTTGGTTTGGATCAAACTTTTGAAATGTCAAATACTTTCATGGAATGGGAAGCCCATTCCCTGTCTGGCTCTAAACACAATATATGTGCTTTAAATCATCCAGTAAATCTCTCCAGCAAAAGTAGAATTGACATTCCTGATATTTCCTTGGCTTAAAACAAACAAACCTCAAACCAAAACCAAACAAAAAGCCACTAGCAAGACTTTAAATCTCCTGTCAGGCTCTTGTTAGACATAAAGCAATGAAAAGGGAAACAAGCCAGTTTTTTGTTTGAATTCCTTCTTGTCACTTGTAAGAGCTACTGTGGAAACAATAACCCAAATATATACAAAAGTGTCCTGCAAAGGTAACTTATTCCAACATTAGTAAATACACTATGGCATGTTGGAGATTCAGCCACCAGAACCACTTAACTGTCAACTAAAAACATGAAAGAAGAAAATCAAAGAAAGAACCATACCAAATTCCCTTCCTTACCCTAACTACCTAAGCTTACCTTTCCAGGACACATTTAGGACTTAACTAATTTGTAAATAGATAAAAGAAAATGTTCACAAGCAGGAAGCTCAAGATCTGTCCCTTTAGCATAGCAAAGCAGTTAAATTTACCAAACAAGAAATGTCTAGTATAAGAGCAAGCTACTTGGTAAATGCAGCAAGCAGGATTTCTTAACAGAAACAATCGTACATCAGTGTTTCCTAACCAGTATGTCACGGCACAAAAGTGTGCTGTCAGAAATGAACAGGTGTGCCACAGAATTTTGCCATGGCAATGTGTTACAGTGGGTATGAGGATGGGGAATGCCTCAACAGGTGTGCCACAGAAAAAATGTATTAATGCAAGTGTGCCTTGTGCTGGAAAAGGTTGGCAAACACTGTCATCGATCACAGAGAATCAACAGGCTTTCATGGAGATAGCTGCCAGTCAATCTGGAAAACTGCTACCAGGTAGGTGCAACGTAACTAAAACCCAACCTTTTCAGGTAAGCAACTTTCACAGTGTGAAACATAATTCAGCTCCATGAAATAACAGCTGCTGCAATACGTCTCACAAGCTAGCAACCCTTAGTTCAAGAATTCTTAAGAAAGAGCAAGTACCCTCTAGTCAGAGCGCTGCACTTGGGATTCTGATAATCAGGTTTCTTTTGTATGTTGCAAGAGTGACATTAGCTATAAACATAGCAACTATAAAAAGAATCATAAATCCTAATCTCCCTATTCAAAGAACGAAATAGGGTATGCAACATTTTCTACTGTCTTGGCTTTAAGCTTTCTGCAGTTGGAAGACTTGTTTCCTTCACCTCGAAAAAAATAATGGACCAAATGTTCTTTCCACACTAAACCTTTACATTTCTACAGCGCAGAAATTATACACTTGGCATTCAGAACAGCACAACTGCAAACCTCGCGGTCTAAAAACTCTTCCCGACATAACGGGGCAATCAAAGAGAGCAGGGTAACAGCCCATATTTTATGCATATATAAATGAGGTGGTGAGAGGTAGTTAGTCATGTTAAGTCCAAAGTTAGACAAAAGGCAACAGAGGGTGGCACTTTCTAGACTAACTCATGCGGAGAGGGGCATGAACTTTCGCAGGTTGAATGAGTTAGTCTATAACAGGGGTAAGCAAAATATGGCTCATACGCCGAAACTAGCATGTGGAGGGACTTTGTCTGGCCCATGGCCGATCTCGTGCTTGCATTTGGCTCATGTGCCATCCGGCCCATGGCATGTCCCACCACTCCTGGGCACCCAGCAGGGCTGGGGTGACTCCATGGCTGAACGCCATTTCAAGGCAGACCAGACCCTGGCCCCATGGAAACTGGCAGGGCACCCATGCACACAGCCCTAGCCCTAGCTGCGCCTGCTCCAGACCCACCCTAACTGGAGCCGACCAGCTCCAGATCAGCTGGGACCTGCACACACAGCCCTGGCCCCAGGCTGCCCTGCACCCACTCCAGACTCACCCATCCACCCACAATGAGTAGTCCTGGCTGCAGTGGCAGCTAGGCAAAAGCTATTGCTGGGTGTAGGGGAAAAGCGACCACCTTCCCCCTTGCCACTGCTGAGCCCTTCTTGCTGCAGCTGCCCAGAGCCTCCACCCAGGCTGCCCTGTGGCTCTTCTCCACCACTGTCACCACAGGGCATCCCAGGCATGGGCTCTAGGCAGATTCAAGAAGGGCACAGCAATGGTGAGGAGAAGGTGGCTGCTTTTCCCCTGTGCCCAGCAGCAGCTTCTGCCCAGCCGCTGCTGCAGGGTGGGCCAGGGTCAGGGTCAGGGCTGTGTGCTTTGGTCCTGGCTGGTCCAGAGCTGGTCTGCTCTGGCTGAGGTGAGTACAAAGTGGGTACAGGACAAGCCAGTGCTGTGCACTCAACTGCTGCTGGGCACTGATGGCAGTGAGGAGTTGCAAGGTCTGGGCTGCTGGTGTGCAGGGTCTGGGCTGCTGCGAGGGGGCAGGGTGATGACCGACCCGTAACAGCTCCCCAAAACTACCTATGTGGCCCACAGTCCCAAATAGTTGCCCACCCCGGTCTATAAGGTGCGACTGCCTTGCCAAATGAGATGGTGCTAACTAGAGCTTAACCAAAATCATTTTAGAGGATATTTTGCAATATTATTTTGCTAGTTTAATAACAGAACCTTTTTATCACTCTAAAAGGAATCTTCCATTTTAATCAGAGTGAAGAGCATTTCTTAAAAAAATATGTAACTACATATTACAAAGCTATCAGCAACCATAAATCGCACACCACCCACATTTTCTGATGATCCCATTGTGCCCTCTAAGAGTCCTTTGCACTTTGTTACATTTCAACTGACATAATAAAACATGTTGCAATACTTCTAAAGTTCACAAATGCCATAAACTCAAATTCAATGGGCATAAATAGGATTTGTCATTTAAATGACATTAAAACAATTTACAGCAGCTGTCTACATTGATAAATTTATCTTCACATAAGGAAATATCTCCTTTCAAGTGACAGTGTAGACACAGTAGAAAATTTTACAGAAATGTTACCTTGGTGGATCAACCCCTAGCTTCAAGACATGGGCAGATGAACAAATTATACTGAGTTGCAATGAGGAGGTGAAGGGAGAAGAGGGCAGGGATAACACTGTACTTCAGCTGCTCCACAGTAACATTTTCATACATTTACTTCTATTCCATGTTATGTAGAAGTTAAAAAACTCCAGGTAACTTAGCCTGTTCCTGGATACTTTATGTTCTTAGGGCAACTTGTACTATGTCACACAAGGTTAGGCCTCAGACCTTTGCAAGGGCAGTAGCAAGACTGCTAGTTCTTTACTATAAGTAGGTCTTTATGTAAGTTATTGTAAATAAAGTGTTGCTTCCACATAGCAAATCTCATCAAGATACTACCAGCAAGTCACTTGCTGCTTCATATAAGAGCTATAGTGCTCTGCCAATAGCTGTGGCGAGGCAGCTAACACAAGGACTTCATCTTGGCAGATGCATGGCATATACAGCATCTCTAGGCATGCTTCTTTTTCAGCCAAAAATAGCTTAGCTGCTTAAAACATGTACCCCAATTTTGGGAGGCTGATTTTGCAGGAAAAGGTATATGTTATATGTAAGAAAATATGGTAACAAAGTGTGTCTAAATGTATAAAATTGTGCTTCCCTCTTTCTATATGGTGAGGTATAGCAGCACTTGAGAAAAAGCTATTGAGAAGCTGATATATCTCTCTGGTACTGTGCTTTAAAGAGCCTAAGACCTTTATCAGTTTACGTTTAAAGAAAGAAAAAGGAAAAGAAGGTTAAGTCTCATCAGCACAGGCTCCCATGCCCCTTATGAAAAGGGTCGGACTGCCAGATCTCATCTCTGGGGGGAAAAAAAATGTCTGATAGATTTTGTCAGGACCAGTAAGTAGCAAGATTTCTATAACCCACACTCAACGTACATAAAGAGAAAACCACAAATACTAGATTTGTGTACATACAAAAAAGTATATTTAGCTTTAAAAATTTTATACTCAAAATCCCAGTATATAATTCCTTCTTTTGTAACCAAGAATACACTTGTTCTATTACCCAAACATGAGCAGGAGAAAAAAAAAAAAAGCAAACAGGAACCAGTATACTTATGAAGGAAAAGTGACCACACTGACTAAGGTCTGATCCAATGCTAAGTAAGAGTCCTTTTTTTCTTTCCTTCAGAGGACAGAAAGGTTATTCACTTGCAAAATCCAGTAACTGTATCTCCCCCCAGAGACAATTACTGCTTCCAAAGATCATCAGTGTTTGCCTGAAGCTATTCCATATCCTTTTCTTAAATATTTTTATTAGTTCCTTATGTCAGAAATACTGTAAAATGGCTCCCTCTTCCCTCAGCTTTGCACGCATGACACCAGTCAAAGGCAACCTTTCAAAACTTTTATTCTGTTATACTGTATTTAGAGACTATGCTTAAAAGCGCCTCCTGATATGTTTTCCTTCATAGGTTATTGGTCTGGTCTCAGTCTAGCATCTTACTCATTTCAGTAAAGTTGACCCATAAATGGGGAAAAAATAATACCAGTGCAGTCTAGAGCAAACGTACAGTACTACTGTAAGACAGGACTTGCCTCAGTACGTTACTGGGGTCAAGTACACACAACACTTGGTGCTAGAGGTGTACATACATTGGTTCCATATTGGATTGGCACCAAGATAGGAAAAATTGAGAGCATCGACAATCAGCTTATTTTTGCCTGATGTGGCCAATAAATGCCCCCAGTGCATGCACAGAGCTGCAGTACACACACAGCCAAGAGTGCAGCCCAGTGGCTTGGAGAGCAGCATTGGCTGGTAAGTCTGTTGTGGTGGAAGGGGCACTGGGGAGGGAAGGGGAGTGGGGGCAGGCAGACTAAGGCCCCTGTGCTGAGGGAAGAAGTGGGGCCAGTGCAGGCGCTGCACAGTTGAGACGGGACAGGGCATGAGATGAAACTGCAAGCAGCTTGTCTGTGGGGCATGGGACAGCTCCCGCTGCTGTGCATACCACTGGAGAGGGGAATGGGGACATATGCTCCTGGATCTGTGCATGGGATGGGGCAGGCTGCTGCTGTGGGCTGGGGCCAGGGCTTTGCTGGGCATCATTGAGACTGGGGCTATAGGGGGGCAATGATGAATTTTGGGGTGGCTGCAACCTCCCCTGGAGCCCTCTCCTAGCACCAGTGCCTCCTGGCCTGAGCACAGCCCAACCCCCCGCCAGGAAGAGCTCAGCACAGATCCAGCCCTAGCCCACAGCAGCAGCCTGCCCTGTCCCACATGTAGATCCAGGGGCACCCCCCCCATGCCTTCCTGGGGTGCATGCAGTGGTGGAAGCTGCCCCCCCACCCCCTGAACAAACTGTTTGCAGCTCTGTCCTGCATCCCACTCCACCAGAGCAGCATCTGTCCCTGCCCCACTCCCTCCCTCACCGTGGGGCCTTGATCTGCTTCTCTCCCCCCACAAAAGACTTACCAGCCCAGCACTGGTCTCTAAGCTGCCCAGCTGCATATCGGAATCAGACCGGTATTGGCTGATATGGCTTCTTAAAAACTGGCCATCAGTCCGAAAAATCTCTATCAGTGCACCCTTACTTGGTGCTGTCTACAAGGACAATTTACATGGACAATTTTCTCTAATCAAGAGAATCCCAGAATTAACTCAGGAGATAAGAGTTGAAGGCATAAGAAAATTCAACATGTAACGCTGTCAATCTATTTCCTAATCACATCAGATTTCTACTTTTATGCTAAAAAAAAAAAAGACTGAGAATTATTTAAAAATGAAAAACACTTTTCCAGGTAATTCTTTATAAAGCATGAAGGAACAAAAATGGCAGTAAACCAATATTTAAACTTACAAACCATCATTAAGAGTCAGTATTACCTCTATTCAAAAGGGACAAATGAACAGTTTAATGGAAAGTCAAGTAGCCTAGGATGTTCCATTAATTAAATAAACATTAGGAAAATAGAAGCAAAGCCATCAGTTTCTTCAGAAAAACAAACATCTTTTCTCTTTTCTTTAGTTTTTTTATGATAAATCTTACACAAACTGCTGCTGTGTGAGGTTTCCATGGCAGAAAGAGTCTAAAATACCACCACATGATTGAGATGCGATTCAAATTATACTCACAGTTTAACCACTATTGGCCATTTTTCCACATCTCAAAATTCCTCTGTCCACAAAGGTGACGTGTCATAGCAAGTACAATTGTCCAGAATCAAAACAGCATGATGCAGTTGCTAGTTTTAAAAGCCTAATCCTGTAACTAGATCCATGAGGGTGATGGATCTAAATACATGAGCCAATTTCCTTCAAAGGAGGAACTTTATGGAAACTCATCAACAATAGCCCGCCCACACAGACTGGATTGCAGGATAAGGACCTAAAAAGCAAATCCATTGCAAACCCTTGTTTTCAACTGCTCTTACAGTATCCAAAAATAGTTCCTTACAAGACAAATTTCTTTTGCCTTCTTTCACAAGAAAAAGTTTTGGTGTTCTGAAGTTGGAACAAAACTCGTTGAGCCAATTGTTGGCTACATTACCATGAAAAAAGCATGCATGTGCTTAAAACATGGTGTTGTGCATAACTAGCTAAAAAGTAACCTCATTCTAAAATAAACTCGGCATTCATACAATCCTCAGAGAAGACGAGGCACTTGATTTTGTCTGAATATATGAATACGACGCATGCTATCAGGGGGTATCTTTACAGCTGGGTTAACCCAGGGTTTAGCTCAACCTCTTTTACAAGTTGCAGAGAAAACCCACCAGAAAAGCGGTGCATGTACTTTATATATACTTGAGCTGACCTGTCTGACTATAGGTCCACGTCAGAATGTCCTTTATGTTGTAAGGCAGGTTCCAACACATCCAACTGGCATCTTGGATCCAAGGTGAAGGCTAGGTTACAGAATTCTGGTTTTGACAAACTTCCAGTGCCACCCCACAATTCCCTAAGTCTGTATTTCCCAGCCCTTCTACATACTCTCTTCCCACTCTCCCCCCATGCACCAGACGCCACATACCATTTTGTTTACACCTGGTCAAGCCTTATTCGGCACAGCTCAGCTCAAACAAAAAGTTAAAAATGCCACTGCCCAGAAGATTTTCAACAAAACATGCTGCTACTTAGGCAGAAGTGGTTACCTAAAACTTGCAACAACAACAACAAAAAAAGAGAAAAAGAGAGAGAGAGGGAATTTTAAGATGCACCAAAAAGCAGCATGTATGGTCTCTGGCTCACATTCAAAGGCAGGCTCCCCCTCCATCAGCAAGATAAAAGCCAGGTGCCAGGAAGCCCCACAGTCAATAATCAGCTATTATCAACCCTCAGACCATTCAAGGGCTTCTTCTACTGAGGGCTTTAAATATACCATCCAGTAGTTCCAGCAGGAGCAATTGGGAGCTCAAGGGCTTTCCCCACCATGGACTCCAAACCAAGAGCACAAGGTTTAAAGTCACCAGCAGAGAAAATCCTATGGCTTTCCCCACTAGGAGTCTCTGATCCTCTGTGCCTGGCAGCCCTATCGGATCTGCAAAGTACTGACTTCAGAGTCTCCAGTTTTGGAAAGCCCCCTGTTCAGGAACCTCAGACCCCACATTGCACAACTCTGCTCTATTTTGGAATGGGGTTTAAACCCCTTGGCTGGGGAGCCCTCCTGGTCCCTCTGCTATGAGCCCACAGAGCAACCCCATGCCCAGAACTGGGGCTGCCTTGAGAGCCACTGCCAACAATTGTCACCTACAATTCTGAGACAGCCTCAGGCAGGTTGGAAATTGAGGGCTGCTGTAGGCCAATGCAGGCAAAACTGTCACCACACCTGTTGGAAACCCTAGGCTATCCAGGGCTGATCCAACAATCAGCTAGCTGATCATCAAGCATCTGCCCTTGACAGCCCCAGCTCATGGACAAGCCACACCTTCAATTTAAGGCACTACACAAACCAGCTATAAACATGTTCTACATAATATGTGGAATGTTTTTATGTCTGGTTTGCCACTTCATAGTACACGTAGCACCCTTGCCATTTATGATGCAAATAACATTTGTAGAGAGGCCCTACATGACAGCCTATAAGCAGTGGTGGAGGAGGGTATTGAGCA
This sequence comes from Crocodylus siamensis, assembly GCF_052110815.1. NCBI lineage: Eukaryota > Metazoa > Chordata > Crocodylia > Crocodylidae > Crocodylus > Crocodylus siamensis. The sequence continues at coordinate 96,237,836 of NC_143396.1, read as the reverse complement.
AATAAATATCTAGTGTTGGGAAAGAATAAAAAACTTCAAGGGAACTCCCAGTCCTGGTGTATGGGGTTTGACCTGGTTTGTGAACTGGCCCCATGCCACTCAACTGGTCCTCAGAGCCAAAAGGTTGAGTACTATTTCTCTAGTCCCCTTACCAAGTGTGATCCAAGTTGGATTTCATGGAGAAGATGGGTAGCCATGCAGCTGGTGATTTATTCTAGCTACATCTGAACTAATTACAATTCAAAACAGTTATTCAAAATTTGGATTACAGGCTTAGCAAGCATGAGTGCATGCATCCATATATACTGCTGTCATACTGTTAAACTGATACAGCGCTGTCCCAGACAGGCTGCATTATAAGCCCCAGTGGTTGTAATAAGTGAATAAATCCCTTGGTGACGGCAGTACTTGGCCTCCTGATACTCTCTGCTCATGGCAGGCAGCCAGGCAGTGGAGGACAGGAGAGGCAGTTCTGACTGTAGCAAGCTCCTACATCCTAGGTCATTATTCTTTTTATTTTCACTCAAACATTTTCCCCAGTCCAGCTGGGAATTTTATGTACAGGAGAAACTCAGTATGTGCTGTTGCATGAAACTTCTGAAAAGGAGAGGGGCATGTCCAGAATTTCTCAAAGCTATAGGAATAGCTAACTAGTACCCATGGTTTACTGATTTGCTAAATATATGCTCTTTGCCTGTGCAGTCTTCTAATGGCCTGGAAAAGTACCTGCTCTTCACTCTAGAATCTCTGGTGGATTAACATCCTCAAAGACTACCCCTTCCTGACTGTTAGAAAAAATGCTGCTAACAGGGTCTCTAGGCCTAAATGACTTTTCTCCGTTTCCCCAAATCATTGCCCCACCTTTTTCATTTTTTACTGAATTAATATGAAATAATACCATATAGTGAATAATTTGGCATTGCAGCAACTTATGAACAAGCCAACATATAGAAAATGAAACAAAGGTATACCAAGCAACAACTTGTGGCTTGCTATGATGAATATGAAAAGAAAGCTGATATTTTTTCTTTCTACAGGAAAAAGTGAAACTTGCTTTTTCATTTCCTTGGCAAGACCTACCACATTCTAGGCCTACTAACGTGTGTGTGTGTGTGTGTGTGTGTGTGTGTGTGTGTGTGTGTGTGTGTGTGTGTGTGTGTGTGTGTGTGTGTGTGTGTGTGTGTGTGTGTGTGTGTGTGTGTGTGTGTGTGTGTGTGTGTGTGTGTGTGTGTGTGTGTGTACACGTACTGGGCGAAGAGGGTGGCATGGAAATAATTATTACAGCAAGTTATCCCTGAAAGGCATTCAAAAAGCTTTGCAGACTGTCTGTCCTGTCATCAGTCTACTGTACTTTCTACCATCATCCAATTCACAGCAGCTGAATAATCTTCACCAAGCATTCTGAAGTCAGAATGTGGTTTCATGAACTATGGCACTAGACAGTATATAGGGTTTTCTAAAGCACCACCAGGCACAGATGATTCATTGATAACCATGTTAATTAGAAGGACTAGAATCAATTCTCATTCCACATGGGAATGCAGATCTCTGCATTCTGTTACAGTACACCTTTCCAGTGCATCTTGCTCTAAGTATTTATAAATATATGTTTAAGGTCTAGCAAGGCCTGCAGAATAATCAAAGAGCATTCCTTACAGCTAGCATATTCATGTGTAGCACGAAAACAATGGCCCTGAGTGCTATCAAGGGCCACAGTGCAGTTTGTAAAAGCAGTTCTCTCCAAGTCAGTTATTACTGTGGATACATTAACAAGGGCCACTCATTGAAAGGTAAATCACAGCTGTACTTGCCTTACAAATCTCCACAACCATAGCACAGACTGATAGCATAGCATAGGTCTGTGGCTAGCACAATCTAAGCCAGGGGCAGGCAAAATATGGCCCGCCAGGCCATTCTATCTGGCCCACGGAGCCCCTAAAAAAATTAGTAAAATTAATGTGTATTCGCCCTGTGTCCCTGTCAAAGCTGAAAGGAGCCAGGGCAGTAGGACCCAGAAGGAGCCCAGCAGGATTGTAGGCTTCAACAGCCCATCCCCAGCCAGCTTCCTGCTTTCCTGTCCCCGCCCTGCTTCAGCACCAGGTGGTTCTGGCTTCCAGCTGCTTCCCTGGACCCCAGAGCATGGGACCACGCTGGTAGGGGTGTGTATGTGTGCACGCGTCGGCAGGCACAGGGGCAAAATACGTGCGTCTGTGTGTGCGCGTGCATGCACACACACAAGTGCAGAGAGAGAGAGAGAGAGAGAGAGAGTGTGCGTGTGTATGTTCATAGCGTGAGTCCCACACGCACACTCCTCCATACACATGCACCTATGCCTCCCCTTGTGTTGCCATACGCAAACCCCAGCCACCCTCCCCCCATACACCCCCCCACAAATCTAAACCCCCCCAACACTCAAGAGTAAGACTTCATTTTAAGCTATTATGCAGTCACCTCTGCATACACTACACAAACACATGTAAATCAAGACAAAAATATTTGTTGGGGAGGAGGCTCTTCTCAGCCAGGCTGGCTGACCTGCTCCACCGGGCTTTAAACTAAGCCCGCTGGGGAATGGGGGGACTACTGCCACTGCTGACCCACTGAGCGACCCTTGCAAAGCCAGCAGACCAAGGCACTTAAGGGAGCCCACCCCTGCCCCAGCCCTGGCACAATCTGTGGGCAAGGCAAGAGCCCCCAAGGGCACACTTGCCTGCCTGTACACTAATGCCAGGAGCCTGGGCAACAAGCAGGAGGAGCTCATCCTCCTGCTCAGTGCAAAGAATTATGACGTCATTGGGATAACGGAGACCTGGTGGGACTCCACCCATGACTGGACCATGGGTATAGAGGGCTATACCCTGTACAGGAGGGATTGTGTTGACAAAAGGGGCGGGGGTGTAGCTCTCTATGTTAAGGAAAGCTATATGTCCCTGCAAGCTGATGTTGGCGACCGGCATGGACAGCTAGAGACCCTCTGGGTAAAAATTCATGGGGAATACAGCACAGGGGACACAACGGTGGGAGTCTACTACAGACCTCCCACTCAAAGTCCTGAGCTTGACCAGGAATTCGCCCGGGAACTGACTGAGGCCGCTTGCTCCAGGACCTTGGTTGTCATGGGTGACTTCAACTACCCAGACATCTCCTGGGAAGATCACTCAGCAAAATCTGAGCGGTCGCAAAGCTTTCTCTCATGCGTGGATGACCTCTACCTGACTCAAGAAGTCTATGGGCCAATGAGAGGCAAAGCGCTGCTCGACCTGGTACTGGCTACGGGGGATGACCTAATCGGCGACCTAGTGATCGATGGGAAGCTGGGTGACAGCGACCACGAGCTGATCACCTTCACCATCCGCCGTAAAGCTGGCAAGTCAGTCAGCAACACAGAAGTCCTTGACTTCAGAAAAGCCGACTTTGACAAGCTCAAGAGGCTTGTCGGTCAGGCCCTCAGGGACCATGACCCCAGGGAGATGGGAGTTTGAGAAGAGTGGTTGCTTCTCAAGGAAGCGATCCTCAATGCACAAGCTAAATCTATTCCAACACAGAGGAAAGGCAGCAAGAAGGCACACCAGCCCTCCTGGCTCTCCAGGGACCTAGCGGACCTCCTGCGGCTAAAAAGGAAAGCCTACAAAGGATGGAGGACGGGATTCACCTCCAAGGAGAATTATTCTGCAGTGGTCCGGTCCTGCAGGGAGCAAACCAGGAAAGCCAAGGCTGCAACTGAACTCCAACTAGCTTCAAGCATCAAGGACAACAAAAAGTCCTTTTTCAGATATGTGGGGAGCCAGAGGAAAAGCAAGGGCAATGCTGGACCCCTGCTAAACCAGATGGGGCAACTGACAACTGACGCCCAGGAAAAAGCCAACCTATTAAATAGGTACTTTGCGTCAGTCTTTCATCAGTCCCATGGGACGCCCATGCCTGCTATGGGACAGGGAGATCTGGGTGATGGGGATCCCCTACCCTCCATAAATGCTGACCTCGTGAAGGAACACCTTGAGAAGCTGGATACCTTCAAGTCAGCCGGCCCTGACAATCTGCACCCCAGGGTACTCAAGGAGCTGGCGAGCGTCATAGCCCAGCCCCTGGCACGGATCTTTGAAAACTCCTGGCGCTCTGGTGTAGTGCCCGAAGACTGGAAGAAGGCCAATGTGGTGCCGATCTTCAAGAAAGGGAGGAGAGTGGATCCGGCTAACTACAGGCCCATTAGCCTGACTTCTATCCTGGGGAAGATCTTAGAAAAGTTTATTAAGGAGGCCATCCTTGATGGACTGGCCCAGGCTAACATTCTAAGGGATAGCCAGCATGGGTTTGTTGCAGGTAGGTCTTGTTTGACCAATCTCATTTCCTTCTATGACCAGGTGACCTATCACCTGGACAAGGGAGAAGAGATTGATGTCATATATCTTGACTTCAAAAAAGCCTTTGATCTGGTATCCCATGATCACCTCTTGGCCAAACTGGCCAGTTGTGGCCTTGGCTCCACCACGATCCGCTGGCTGGGAAACTGGCTCCGTGGTCAGACCCAGAGGGTTGTAATTGATGGCAGTCACTCATCGTGGTGCCCTGTGACCAGTGGGGTCCCTCAAGGCTCTGTCCTGGGACCCATCCTGTTCAACATCTTCATTAATGATGTGGACATTGGAGTCAGGAGTGGACTGGCCAAGTTCGCCGATGACACCAAACTTTGGGGCAAAGCATCCACGCCAGAAGATAGGCGGGTGATCCAGGCTGACCTGGACAAGCTCAGCAAATGGGCAGATGAGAACCTGACGGTGTTTAACACCGAAAAATGCAAGGTTCTCCACCTTGGGAGGAAAAACCTGCAGCATCCTTATAGGCTCGGCAGTGCTACGTTGGATAGCACTACAGAAGAAAGAGACTTGGGGGTCGTCATTGACCACAAGATGAACATGAGCCTGCAATGCGATGCTGCGGCTAGTAAAGCGACCAAAACGCTGGCTTGCATCCATAGATGCTTCTCGAGCAAATCCCGGGACGTCATTCTCCCCTTGTACTCGGCCTTGGTGAGGCCGCAGCTGGAGTACTGCATCCAGTTTTGGGCTCCACAATTCAAAAAGGATGTGGAGAAGCTTGAGAGAGTCCAGAGGAGAGCCACGCACATGATCAGAGGTCAGGAAAACAGATCTTACGATGACAGGCTGAGAGCCATGGGACTCTTTAGCCTGGAAAAGCATAGGCTCAGGGGTGATCTGATGGCCACCTATAAGTTTATCAAGGGTGACCACCAGGATCTGGGGGAACGTTTGTTCACCAGAGCGCCCCAAGGGATGACGAGGTTGAACGGTCACAAACTCCTGCAAGACCGTTTCAGGCTGGACATAAGGAAGAATTTCTTTACTGTCCGAGCCCCCAAGGTCTGGAACAGTCTGCCAGCGGAGGTGGTTCAAGCACCTACATTGAACACCTTCAAGAGTAAATTGGATGCTTATCTTGCTGGGATCCTATGACCCCAGCTGACTTCCTGCCCTTTGGGCAGGGGGCTGGACTCGATGATCTCCCGAGGTCCCTTCCAGCCCTAATGTCTATGAAATCTATGAAATCGAGATGGCAAAACTCCTTGCTGAAAGAAGTACTTCCAGAGGCAAGGAGAGGGACTCCTGGTGGCAAAGGTCAGGGATTAGGGTGTGGGGCTTCTGATCACAAGATGGCAACCAAGGGACAGGGCACCTGTCAAGGGGTGGGGCTACCCTTGACAACTTGCCAAAACTTAGTAAGTGGCCCTCTGCCCGAAATAACTGCCTACCCCTGATTTAGCCACAGCCCTGTAGTGGTCTAAGGTACCCAGATGCCAGGTCACAGTTGCAACAGGCTTCAAAACTGGTATGACCTCCCTCATTTACACATGCCAATGCTGAAGAGGTCAGACAGGATTTTCACAGAGCTCTACAAAGGTAGCTTTCCTCACAGGGAATCTGCACAATGACTGCTCTGGTCATCCCAGGTTTGCCAATATGATCCCCCCCATCATTGTCTTCCACCAGAAGCACTGGGCTGCATACCACATTTTCTAACACACACCATGCATCTTTGCCCCAAAAATCAGTTGCCCAAAGCTGGGGTGAGTGTATTAAGCAAAGAAACTGCTTATTTGCCCAAGATAGAAGCACCCTGCTTTGATCCATGCTCCACAGTGCAGCACCTCTGTTATTCTTCAGGTACCAGAGGCAGTCAATGGACCCAGATGATAACAACCACAAGGCACCTTGTTAACATGAGGACTCTAAACAAAATGTAGCAAGGAGGAGATATAAGGGGAGCTGGTTGAGTCCTCCAGTACAAAGCAAGCCAGAGCTGTTAAATCCTGGAGGGAACATAAGGAATTTCACCAGAACTACTGTACAGAGGTTCAAGAGGCTCGCATAGACTACTTCAAGGCTGTCAAGGGTGCTTGCATGAAATAGCCTGACCATCAACCAACACCTGACTATAGCTATCACCAAGGAGACTCTGGACCTGATAAGAAGCAGCTTCAGGTAGCAAAGGTATCATGCCAAGCTGGATGTTATGACAGGGCAATAAGTGTTGCTGAAATTGTACAGGGCTCAACCCTGGTCTCCTGCACGATCCATATACCATCACTCTGCTTCCGTCTACCCCTCCCCAATGATTTACCAAACTCCAACAGAGGTTCAGTTGTTGCCCATACAACATCCACTCAGGAATGCCTGATTTTGGGAACAGCAGCATACAAATGGTAGAACTCCAGTGGAGTTCCCAAAATCAGGCATTCCTGAGTTGATATTGTATGGAGTCTCTAGCCCCGCCTTCTCCACGACATACAGAGAGAACAGTACTGTCTGGAAGCTGAGCTCTTCTGACCCGTCCACTCTCTGCTCTGGCTTTGTGCCCTGCCCTGGGACTTGGCACATACAATGGGCAGAGGAAGGTAATCTCCTCTGAAATACTCAGCCTTGCCCAGCACTAAAGGACTGAAGACCCCCCCTAGGCCCACCTACCCTGTGCTACTTGTTTTTCTGTGTTTGTTCATAGTTTAAATTTTCTCCACTGTTCATGTCTGACCCCAGCTATTTTGCCCATTTCTATCTTAATCTATGCCGCCTCCTGACCATTGTTTTGCGGCTCAAATTTTAGTGTTTTTTCATGCACCAAAATACAAACAGTTAATTGGTGCATAGGGCTCCCACACAGTGGCCCAATGCATCTGAGGAAGGCAGACAAAGTGCATCTGCTTGGCTGGCATCTAAAAGGCCCATCTGCTCAGCAGACCCAATTATCAAGAGAAGAGAAATGATTAATAAACACTGGTTTGACATCTAGAGAGGGAGGCAGAAAAAGTAAAGGATGTCTATAATGTTTGGGAGCTTGTGGGGGCTTTTTGCCCAAGCAGTCTAGTTGGCCCAGGCATACAAAATAATCAGAGAAAAGGACATACAAATAGATCTCAAGTCATCCCACCCCTTCCACTGATCCCCAGAACAGACAGGAAGCAAGTAGCTCTCCTGCAGGCACATTCACAGCAATACTAAAGGTTTCAAGCCAATGAACCCCAGTAGCAAACAGGCACATTTATGTATGTTCCTCAAGGACTACTGAACAAGGGTCTCTACCAGCTGTCACTTCTGACTGGTTGTGGCTCTAGTAGTTCAAACTGTTGTACCGGTCTTTCTGCCACCACTTTCACCTCCCCTGGGGCCTCATGCTTGCTCTTGCAGATTTTGTGCATGGTGCAGGAGGCAATCAAATGCAGCATAACACTGAGCATACGCCACCTCACCTTCAGCTGCCAAAGGCACATTCAACTGTCACCCTGCAGCTGTTCAGTCAATAGTTAAACAGTTGCTTCCTGTGATCAAGGTGCCCAGGGTACGACTTTGTGAGCCAGGGCAGCAGAAGCGGAAGGCTCCCAAGTGCCAGGGGGAAAAGGTGGGTAGACAGTTATAAAATTGATCTCTACAGTGAGAGGGGTGCTGACAAAAGTCCTTCTCATCAGGGAAACTGAAATGAAGTTGAAAATTTTCGGTTCTACCACTTTTCTGGATCATCCAGCACTAACTCCCACGGTGGTCCCCCATACAGCACAACAGAAAAAAAACATACTCTACTTACGAGCTCTGGGCTTAACTGGGGGGTTAAAAAAAAAATGGAAATGTGCGTTTCGCCCATTGTTCTGGTGTTCACTGGAACCCCTGTACCTGCAAAGCCACTGATACCATCCTGAAGGTTGGAAAGCCTTATAAACATAGGCTCAGTACAGTCTATGAGAACCATGACAACCCTTCACACATGGAAGCATTGAGAGTAAATTTGCCTATACCAAACTGATCCACAATAAATGACCTGGAGACAGCCAGCTTCCAGATTTTGACTCGCTTCTCTGAGGTCAGTCATAGTGATAGGCTGCCTCTGAAGCTCAAGCTAGCTCCATGCAGATTGACAAAGAAGCTCTCTTCCTCAGCCTGCAGTTCTCTCAGCACTACTGGTCACCCCACAGCTACGGCACAATCCTTTTCCACGTCATACTTGTTTCCTGCACTTGAGACCACTGGTCAAGAGTCTGAACATGGTCCTAAAGCAATCCATCCCCATACAATGCTGAGAAATTCCCCTCTTTGGCCGGGTCATCACCACCATGTAAGAGCAGGCTGCCAGCATCTGCTAGGCGCTGCATAACAAAGATGTCCATTTTAGCCTTTACATGCTGCCTGTCACAGCATGACTTGCAGCTGTTCTTCAGTCCAGCTGAGGACTTGCAGGAAAGTGTATCCTTGAGGGCAGAAAGCCAGATACTTCATTGTGACCTGGCTGACATAACACACTAAGGGAAGCAAGACAGGACATGTCTGTGCTGCTGCTCTTGTAGTTTGAAATTATGCCATCTTCCTTCTGAAAGAAGCTTAGATAGGTGCCATGAGGACCCATAAGAGTTGAAGTTAGAGGCTTCTGGGCTGTCCTGCTCTGTGCTGCAGCAGGGATTCCACTCTATGCTGGCAAAAGCCTTCTGTGCACAAATTCAGGACAGCTGAGGACAGCCTGTTAATTTGCGCATGGCTGTTAAAATGGGATCTGATTTTCTTTTGTCTCAGGCTTAGCCTGTCACGGCTCACCTGTTCATTTGTCCATGGCCTCTGACTCACATTTCTTCCCAGGAATTGCTAACTAACTTTTAATTGCAGAATATTTCTTAATGATGCTGATGCAAAAAAACACAAAGAGCACAGATTGCATTTTGGATGCCAGGTGCATATTTCATGGTTGGCAACTGAAAAAAACGCCCTCTTTATTTACAAACTGAATACATTTGATCTGAAAGTCATTAAAAATTAATCTAATTATGTGCCTGCTCTAACCCTACCTTTCAATGGGCATTAGACTGGGCTTAGAGTCATTTCTACAGACAGTATCTTTATTTCCAATATTACATACTTAAGTGCGACTTCTTAGTCCACTTGGCTGTTTAAAAACAAAAATATTCACAAAATACTATTTTAGAGTTTACTTAAAATACAAACATAACATTCGCTAAAAGCCAAAATAGATTACTAGCGCTTAAGTAAAAACAAGGTAGCTCATTTCAAAGCATTTCTATTTCCTAAATTGATTCTTTTCCTTTAAGACTCCCTAGTATTGTTTTCCTCTGGAAATAAAAATTTAATGTTAAGGAACAAATAAGAAAACAGTATTAGATTAAATGAGTTTTGGTATCTTTAAATCTTTGAATATTCTTCATTATGGCTCATCTTTTCAAATTAATCCAAATGCAGTGGTTAAAGTGGCTGCCTCTGCCAAAGGGACACAGTAAAATAGTTCAATTGTCATTAGCTTTCAGATTCAACATTCAAAACATGATTAATGTGGCAGCTGATCTCTCTCTCAAATATTCTTTCCTTCCAGCTGTATATTCAACAAGACAGTACAGCATCAATTCACAAATGGAAGGCTGCTTTCATCATTAGAAGGGTTAGGATTAGCATTTATTTTAAAATGAAAACTTAAAACCTATAGATTGCAAAAATCCAGAGACCAGTTTTATATCCATACCATAATATGGCATTTCCAGGGAACCTATTTCCAGTGGTCTAACTCATGAACCAGTAGCTTAAGAGAGATTTCATCTGCTAACAGAATGCACATTTCCTATTCCATTTAAGGTCTATGTTTCTGTTACCTTTTGGAATACCTGCTCCTATTATAAACTCTGTTTTACAAAAATTGGTGGCTAGACCATAAAGCTACACTGCCCCAGTATGTTCAAAATAGCCAAAAACAATCCTTAAACAGCTGCAGAAGCAATTATTCTTGAAAGATAATCTATTCCAAGACAGACTGGTAGTGACACATGCCCTTAAACACAGGCATGTAGGCTCAGAATGACAACTATCTGGATTTTCCCAGCTGGAAATCCAGCCCATCTGCCCCACAGCTGATATACACAATTTCTTGATTACCTGTACTCCTGTGTACCAGCTAAAATAGTATCGTGGAATGGGGTAGGAGGAAAAAAGGCCGACATTAAAATACTCACAATGTTGTATAAATAATTTGTAAACTGCTTGATATAAATGAAACTCCTTCAAGCACGTTCAGATGATTGTTCCAAAGTGAAGAGGTGCTCAACCATACTAGAAAACATGCTGATTAAACAAGGAATGTTGACAGTCAGCCTTCGGAAAACCTGTCCTCCAGTGCCAACTCTTGCAGTTCCACTGAATATGCTCGTTTCAGCCTGTATAAGATTACTATTGAAATTAACTATATTATGCCACTATATTATACAGAATGATCAAATTATACCTGTTGTGAAAATCAGAGCTAAGTTTGTTAAAAACAACTATGTTATATTAACATAGTCCAATTTAAAAAAATGCTTAACTAGAAAGTAAAAACAAGAAGAAGTCTGCAATGGATAGAAACTGGCTGGTTGGTGACTGTTAAGTAAACTTAAATACAAAGTTGCTGCTTTCCCCACCTCTGTAACATTTTGTGTGTTACTCATTAGTGACAAAGTGCCCTCAGCTACTTTTTATTACAAACTTATCAGTAATAAGTAACAAAATAGCATAGGGAGGGAAAACTAGCTACTTCCATAGCCTCCCTTATTAAATAAAATACATGAAGAATTTTTTGAGCTCTACTACCCCAAAGTTTGCAGCAGAAAACTGACAGTAAAGGATGAATCCTTACGTCAGAGGCACTTTTTGCTGACCACTTGAAAATTCATTCTGATCTGGGCAAGTTATGAACTTTGAAAACTTTTTCCCCAAGTGTTTTGTTTATGGCATCTCTAGCTTGGTACCCAAATTCCCAAAAACTCCACTAACATCGTGCATATCAAGTAATGCCTCTCTTTTCACAGACCTGTGCCAGATGGAATACAAGAAACACAGAATCTCCTCCTCCGGCCACTGCTTTGTGCATCAAAATAAGGCTTTAACCTAGCAGAAAAGGGCAACAGGCTTGGGAACCACAGCTTAATCCTGCGTTAACTGAAGTCAATGTCAAACAGATCAACAGTAGGAAGAAAACTCCTGGGAGTACAACCTGCATTGCCAGTTACCCCATGTTAATTGTTCAACTTTTATTGTTGAACAAGGATATTACCTTACTGAGGTCATACAAGCTGGGAAGACAACACAGGTATTTAGTGTGGCAGGCCTAATTCCTAGACATTAAACCACATTTGCCCTCAGAAGGAACCAAATCCAAGTACTTTGCTACGTACAGACAGATGTAATGCAGGATCTCAGTGCATTAGATACTTCTCTCAGCACCTGCACAGCCCACAGTTACAATCTTATCTCTGTTGTCAGCTACTGTAGTTAATCCTTTATTGCAAATACACATACTATGCCGAAATGCTGTAGACTGAGATGAGCAACAGAGCTTTGCATAATATATTTACTTTATAACTAGGAAATTACATACAAAATACATGATAAAATCTTGTTATGAAGATTATAAAAGCAATCAATGAAGTCAAGAAGTACCAGGAAGTCAAGAGGCCCTTCTCACCCCACATATGATGCAGTCTTATATTACATGGTGAAATACTACTTTTCTCAGCACATAACGCCTGCTCAAGCCAGAGCACAGAATAGAAGGTACCCTGGGAATGAGACAACTGCTCTTTTTTTTTTTTTTTTAATATCTTTTCCTCCAGAAAAGTAAGTTCATATTTTTTTTTTTTTTTACTGAACACATTGTAAACCTCACTTTGGACAGGGCTTATAAAACTTCCCTTTTCTATGGCACTTTTTCATCTAATATACAACACCACTGAGTTTATCCTCATAACTCTGTTAGGAGGGAAAGTGAGAAGCAGGGACTCATGGCAAAAACAATTGAGGGAAAAAAGTATCCTGACTGATTCTGAGTCCATCTGTGATTGGCACACCAACTTGTGCTACCAAAATTAGAAGGATTTGGGAGGGGGAGGATACCGAGAGGTGTAAGAAGATGTAATACAATGCAATTTTAGGCCAACTATCAGAAAGAATTTCCTGACAGTGAACTATTTTAAAGCAGGTTGTAGAATATCCAAAAGAAAGAAACTGATGAGTACAGTCCACTACACAATGTAGTGGGGTGAGCAGTTCAACACTGACAGGGTGGGATTACACAACCTAACAACAATTTCCATCTCTGATGGAATTCTGATTCAGCTGTTCAAGAAATGTTAGTTTAAATAGGGTTGTGTGGGGTTGGTAACCTGATCAGCTGTCCCTTGTGCAAATGTGCTCAGAGACAGTTTCCTCCAAATCGCACAATTTAGTGGAAAGTCACATATTGCTCACGTGGGCTATGCATTTCCTCTGTAATTTCTTTGCCAAAAGACTTCAGTTGTAGCAAAGGGACTTGTTTCAGAAGGAGCTGGCAGCACTGTCATTTTGGCTAACACTTCTCATTATAAGATTCCTGTTACCGCTTTTTCTTGAAAACAAACAAAAAAACCCACCAAGAAACAACATTTCAACTTCAATTTTTTTTCTACCTTGGGCTTTTGAAAAAGTCCTAAAACCCTGCTACCAGAGAAGTGGCTTTCTCTTTACTACCAAAAATGCCACTCAGTTCTGACAGAGACAAACGCTTTTGAAAACTGATGTTTCCATCAGCTGAATGCTCCTTCCATCAACTGAATGCTCAGCAAAATGCTGGCAGTCACAAAATCAAAAGTGAACATGAATATTTCTAACGTAATGTCAGTCCAACACCACTCCCAAACCACTATCCCCACCACTGGAAATGCATTTCCATGCATTTCAAGAACCCTGGGAGCAAAGAGCCATGATAAATACCTCAACCAACTGGGCCACAATGGCCCATCCTTCCCTCTGGGGATCTAACATATAGAGGAGGCTGCAACAGATCCCTGGGAAGCAGGGGGAGAGGAGAAGAACTGAGGTGAAGCTGACCAGAATCCCGTGCATTAGATTATCTACTACAGAGGTTCTACTTCCACCCTCTGCCCTTTTAGGATAATAGCCCTCTCCTCTTACCAGCGCTTCAACATTGAAATCTCAAGGTTCAAACCTTACCAGGAGTGCACGATAAGGTAGACAAGGTGCACATGACAAAGTGTTATAAACAACCATATGCAACTTCATACAAAGAGGCTTCCCTAGAATAATATTAAGGTTGCAAAGTAAAACTAAAAAATTAGGAAGTGTCAGAATTTAGATTGCCCATGTGAACTCATTTTGACCTCCCATGCGTGTATGCAGTCCTAATCAACAGGATCATAAACCACTTTTCTACACAACCCCTACCTTACTATGCACAGGATGGACAAAGTTCATGAAATATCGCATATGAGAAAACAGGAAACCCTCACAGTTGAAGTACTCATGAACTAAGTCCCTTAATGGCTGCACCCAGTGATGCACTGCAGTTTTTGAACATGTGATCAACTGGGTTCTTTTTTCTGTTGAACCCCTGAGCTAGATGCAGATATTCAAAAAGCCTGAGGCAGAATTGATCCGAGTTACAGTTTTCTGTAAGTGGTAGTGAACAGAACATAACATTCGCCCTTTGGTGGGGGTGCAAGTCTTAGACCTGGTTCCACCATTTTTAAATCAGTCTGCGTGCGCCAAACTTCTGTTCTGTGAAGGGTATAGACCAGTTTCCAATCACTTATACTGGTAAAAGTGTAATGTCTGTACCTGGCCCTGAAGGCAAGAGGCATGACGTTCTCAATGGAGTCTAGAACTTGCCTGTCCTCTGACACATCATCAAACCTTCATGGGCAGATCCTTAGCTGGCACAATCTAACTTCACTGAGATCAAAATCCTACACCTGTCAAATTTCAGGGGGAAGTGCACCTCCTGCTTTTTCCACCTTTCTCAAACATTGATTTTGGGTTCACTGAGCTTTGTTGGTAAGAGAAGGAAGAAGATTCAGGTTCTTATCCTTTTTTGGGGAAATGCTCTATGCTTACTTATGATTAATTTTGTAATGGCACTTGGATATCAAGCTGATTTAAACATGCTGTTGGTTTGGGTATAGCCGGCAATGCCCTAGAAGAACCAGTTGGGTCACTGATGAAAATAAAGGAATGTAGATTAATGCAATTTTACACACAGCCTGAGCCACATATAATAGACCTGTCTGGCAGTCACAAAATTACCCAAAATGAGGCACACGCAATTAAACAGTCTACCCATCTCAGCCCTAGTCAGCACTGCGCTATTAGCAGGCCTTAAATCTATTTCAGCCCTGTCAATTTCAATGCTGATTTCAGAAGGAAGACTGAAGAACAAGATAAGGAATCTTAATGAGGTACAAACAACTAGGCAGAGGTTGAGTACAAGTTCTGAGTAATAATGTACACTAGTGAGGTGTGAAAACCTGAGAGCAGGGTGCTCCCCCATAAATTAGTAGACGTAGTTGTCTTGAATGTTAGAGTTGTTTTCTATCCACCTTCCAGTACATTCATCCAACCCATACTTTCTTAGCTTGCATGCGAGAATGTTGTGAGGAGACTGTATCAAAAGCCTTGCTAAAATCCAGGTATATCATGTCCACTGCTCTCCCCACATCCAGTCAGAGAAAGCAATCAGGTTGGCTGGGGATGACTTGCCCCTTGGTGAATCCATGCTGATTGTTCCTAATCACCTTCTCCTCCAAGTGATTAGAGATCGATTCCTTGAGGATCTGCTCCATAATCTTTTCAGGAACTGAGGTGAAGCTAACCAGTATGTAGTTCCCCAGATCCTCCTCTTCTTAAAGATGGGCACTATATTTGACCTTTTCCAATCATCTGGGACCTCTCCCAACTGCCACAAGTTTTCAAAGATAACAGCCACATGCTCTGTAATCCCATTGGCCAACTCCTTCAGCACCCTTGGGTGCATCGCATCTGGTCCCATGGACTTGTACACATCCAGCTTTTCTAAACAGTCCCTAAACCAGGGGCGGGCAAAGGTCAACCCTCAGGCTGGATCCAGTTGGCAGCGGACTCCATTTCCCAGCCACCTCTGTGCATGGCTGGGGATGGTCTCCACGAAGACCCCAGGCACAGCTGCGCTGTGATAGCAAGGCTAGGGTTGCCACGGAGACCAGCTCCAGCCATGCTGGCAGGGCACGTGGCTGCTCTGGAGTCACTGGGATCTTACTACAGGGGCAGCTTGCTCTAGCGCCAGGGTAGAGCCAGGATCTGTAGCCCGCACACTCAGTGCAGGGATGCACAGGCAGCAGATTGCAGCTCTGCTCCGGCTCCGTGCAGCAGTAAGAGCCTGGTCTGGAGCAGAGGCAGAGCTGTGATCTGCTGCCAACATGCCACTGCCTGGAGCGTGCAGGCTGCAGATTGCAGCTGTACCTGGCCCCAGAACAAGCTGCTCCCAATACAAGATCCCAGCAGCTATGGAGCTGCCCTGCTCTGCTCTGTTGCCTGCCCTGTCAGCACAGCTGGGGCAGGTCTCTGTGGCAACCCCAGCCTTGAGCTTTCACAACACAGCTGTGGTTGGGGTCTCCATGGAGACTGACCCCCGCCATGAGTGTAAAGGATGCTGGGAAATGGAGTCTGGCTGCCAGCCAGATTGGCCATTTTACCCACCCCTGCCCTAACCTGTTCTGTTCTCCACAGTTGGCTGTCACCTCCTCCCCAAATTGTGCTGCCAGGTGCAAGTCTAGGAGTTGACCTTGCCTGTGAAAACAGCTAAAAAGGCATTGAATACTTTAGCCTTTCCTGCATCATCTGTCACTAGGTTGCCTCCCACACTCAGTAAGGGACCAACAACTTTCCCTGACCTTCCATTTATTCCTGACATACTTGTAGAAACCCTTCTTGTTACCCTTCACATCCCTTGCTGGCTGTGTAACTCCAATTGCATTTTGGCCTTCCCGATTTCATGCCTGTTTGCCTGAGCAATACTCTTATACTCTCTTCCCTAGTCATTTGTCCAAGTTTCCACTGCTTGTTAGCTTCCTTCTTCTGTTTTAGCTTACTGAAGACTTCTCTGCTAATTCAAGCTGGTCTTCTGCCATACTTGATAATCTTCCTGTGGATTGGGATAGTTTGTTCCTGTGCCATCTGTAAAGTTTCTTTAAAATAGAACCAGTTATCCTGGAATCCTTTCCCCCTCACGCTGGCCTTCCAAGGGAACCTGTCCATCAGTTCCCTGGGCAAATTGCTGTCTGCTTTTCTGAACTCCAGGGTCCTTTCTCTGCTGGTCTCCTTCCCTCAGGATCCTGAACCCAATCATTTCATGGTTGCTGCTGCCCAAGTTGCCATCCACTATACTACATTGCCCACAAATTCTTCCCTGTATGTGGGCAGCAGATCAAGAAGATCACAGTCCCTTGTTGGCCTCACCAACACTTACATTAGGAAGGTGCACCCCAACACTCTCCAAAAGTTTCCTGGATTGTCTGTGCACTGCTGTATTGCCCTCCCAGCAGATGTCAGAGTAATCAGGAAACTGCCGCTAGCTGTTTGAACAAAAACCTCATCTACCTCATCCCCCTGCTGTGGTGGTCAAAAGCAGACACCCACCACATCATCACCCTTGTTGCTCTCCCCTCTGACCCTAACCCAGAGACTTTCAGTAGGCCTATCTCCTGTTCTATACTAGAGCTCTGAGCAATCATATGGTTCTTTTACATAAAGCGCAACCCTTTCTCCTCCTCTTCTCCCCTGCCTGTCCTTCCTGAGCAGTTTGTACCCATTCATGACCATGCCTCAGTCATCTGAGCTCTCTCACCAAGTTTCTGTTATTCTGATCATGTCCTAGTTCCGTGACTGCGCAAGGACTTCCAATTCTTCCTGCTCTTTTTCCAAGCTCTGTGAATTTGTATACAGCCACCTGAGGTAACCAGATGATTGCCCTGATTTCTCAGAAAGAATGAGGTCTTCCCTGTTGCCCCCTCCTGATTGTACTTCCTCCAGGTCATACAATTTCTCACTTACCTCATGGCTTTCTTCTCTATCCCCTGGAGAACCTAGTTTAAAGCCCTCCTTACTAGGTTAGGGAGCCTGTCTGTGAAGATGCTCTTCCCTCTTCATCACGTGGATCCCATCTCTTCCTAGCAATCCTTCTTCTTGGAACAACATCCATGGTCAAAGAAACCAAAGCCCTGCTGGTGACACCATCTGTGCAGTTATGCACTGATCTGTAGGATGCATCTGATCCTATTTGGGCCCTTCCCCTCAACTAGAGGGATTGAGAACATCACCTGTGCCCCCACCCCCTTCACTCTTGCATCCAGAGTCCTGTAGTCACTTTTAACTTGCTCAGCATCACCCCGGCAGTATCATTGGTGCCACATAGTTGTAACGTGCCATCATACACTGCGTGAAATTTCGCCAGGTGTTTTGTTTCAAAGCTGTTTCAACATGTTTTGAGCTCAAAACAGCAAAATCAAAATGAAACAAAAGGCTTCGAAACAGCTTCAAAACTAAACGAGTTTTGAAGCCAGGCTTGCTTGCAGCTGAACAGAAACTGAGGAGAGGGAGGGGGAAGAGAGGGGAAGGACTGCTCTGATATTGACATCTAGCTCCCTGTTTGATCCCAGCTCTCTGTTCATTTCTCCAGCTGTTCCCAGGAGCGCAGACCCCCAGATCTGCATGCTGGGTTTCAGTAGGCTGCCACAGCAGTTTCAGCCTGCTGAAACCCCATGCACAGATCAGGGGCCCGTGCCCCCTGGGAAGAGCTGGGGAATCCAACCGGGAGTGTTCAGATCCCTGAACATTCCCCCAGTTCCTGGTTGGAGTTCCCAGCTCCCGATCTTTCCTCCAGCTCTTCCCAGGACCCCGGATGATGTGGGATGACAGCAGGCTGTCGCTGCCAACTGGTGTTGGCAGTGGCTCTGGACTATTTCCCCAGCTGGCAGCAGCAGCCTGCTGAAACTCAGTGTGCGGATCCAGGGGCCCAGGCCCCCCGGGAAGAACTGGGGGGAGTGATCAGAGAGGTTAGGAATTGAACTGGGGGCTGGGGAATGTTCAGGTCCCTGAACATTCCCCCAGGTCCCAGTTTGATTCCTCAGGTCCCTGATCTTTCCCCCAGCTCTTCCTGGGGGGCACAGGCCCCTGGATGTTGCAGGATGACAGCAGGCTGCTGCTACCAACTGGTGATGTCAGCAGCTCTAGGCTATTTCCCTCCCAGGAGGTGTGGGCCCACAGATCTGCACATGGGATGACAGCAAGCTGCCACTTCCAGCTGGAGCCAATGCTGGCACTGGGTTCTTCCTGGCGCAGCCCACACTCAGCACTGGGAAGACTGGTGCTGCCACTGACCCCAGCTGGCAGAAGCAGCAGGCTGTCATCCCACCTGCAGATCTGGGGGCCTGCACCCCTGGGGAGGGCTGCAGGGCTGTGCTGGACTATTCTCGGGAGGTACAGGCCCCTGGAGCTCTGCGTGGGATGACAGCAGGCTGCTGCTGCCAGCTGGGGCCAGCACCAGCACTGGGTTTTTCCTGATGCAGCCCACGCTGAGCGCCAGGAAGAACCCAGTGCTGGCACTGGCCTCAGCCAGCAGCCTGCTGTTATCCCGTGTGCAGATCCAGGGGCCCATGTCCCCCAGGAAGAGTCTGGTACATCCCTGCAGCCCTCCTGGGGGGTCCGGGCCCCCAGATCCACATATGGGATGACAGCAGGCTGCCACTACAAGCAAGTGATAAGAGTTTTGCTTTGAACAGTTTGAAGTGGAATTTCCTAGAAACCCCTGCGCCTATCTCCTTGAAACTTGGCAGACTTCATGCCCTCAGAAAGGGCTGTCATCCCTGCAATTTTCACAGGCAAGAAATGACAAAGTTATAGGCATTTTCATGATTCCCCATTATAGCCTATGGGTGAAACGCCGAAATGTGTCGAGACACCGTTGAAACAGTTTTGGCTGAAGGAAACAGAACAGTGCTTTGAAACAGTGAAACAAAACTGGCCATTCAAAATGGCAGAACGGGAGTCAAAACAAAGCAGTGCTGTGTCGCACATCCCTCTCTCACACCCACAACAAGGATCATCAAACAATTACAGCCTATATGAAAAAGGAAGAAATATTCCCACACACCCCTACAACTGGCTTTCAAACAACCTCCAAATCTGGCTCAACTCATCAGAAGCAAACTCTCTGCTGATTAACATAAACCAAAGTGGGATACAACCATGTCTTAACAAAAAATGCAAGATCTGTCAATACAATCTTGCTGACACTGCAATCAAAATCCTGATATCATAAAATCTTCAGAACCCACAGATCTATCACAGAGTGCAGTATATCTCACCCAATGCACCAAATGCTCTTGTAGAAGTTAGGTGGATGAAACTAAGAAAAGGCTGTGCCCCAAAACAAACTCTTACAGAACAACAAATAAAGGGCATAGGCATAAATATGGGAAGGAGAACACTTTTCACAGAACAGACACTCCCGTTCTCACCTCACAATCCTCATACTCAAAGAGAATCTAAAAACTCTTTCAGAAGCTAGGGCTGGGAGCAAAAAAAATCATAGTTAGGAGACACCAAAAAATCATGAATTAAATAGACAATGGCTTTTAGGGCTCATTATAATCTTCTATCTCTGCTAATCTAACTGCACTCCACAGGTAATAACGACTGGTCTTGTTCTACACAATTAGGTTATCTATGCTACTGCATTTTTCTTGTTTTGAAGCCACTCCAGACAAAGCAAGTTTCTTTGCTTCTACTTTACAGCTAGGGCTATGCAAAGCTTTGGTCGCCGATTTGATTCAGCAGAGATTCGACCCAATTCAGCAGCCGAAACTCCAAATCTGAATTGAATTAGGGGACCCTTTAATCTCTCAGAACTAAACTGGAACCCTTAGAATCAATTTGTAGAGATTCGATGATTCGGACATAGACACAGCTTTAAATGTTTCTTCTACATACCTCAAGGTACCAGGAGGCTTGTGAATGCTAAGATGCTAGGAAGGATGGAGCATCCCATGGGAGCATGGGGAGGGTTCCCAGTGTGCTCGGCAGCAGACCTGGAAGTAGACCAGAAGCACTTCCAGTCCACTTCTGGGTCCGCTGGGGAGTGTGCAGGGGACCTTTACTGCACCTACCAGCTCGGCGACTGGTGCCTCCTGGATCTAGGGGGGTATCCGGGGTCCCCCCGCCACGGCTGTTTGTGAAGCTGAGGAGGGCGCCAGGGGATTGGTCCCTGCATGCTCGACGGTGGACCCAGAAGTGGACTGGAAGTACTTCTTCTGGGGATCCCAGGGTCCCCCACCATGCCTATTGCCAAACTGTCCCCACCGTGCTCCTGTGGGATGCTCCATCTGCCCCACCGTCACAGCGTTCATAAGCCGTACCTGGGTACCCTGAGGTATGTAGAAAAAACATTTAAAGCTGTGTATATGGCCGAATCGCCTATTGTCTGAATTAGCATTGAATCTTCAGATTTAGATTTAGCCAAATTTAATTGGGACAGTGATAAAAATATTTAAAAAACCAAAACATCATAAAACCTGTCCTTCATTATTTACAACTTTAAAAAGAAAGCTAGCTGGTCTTCAGCTTGTCTTTGCATACCAGCTTTCTAGGGCTATAGAAATTCAGTTAAACCAGTCTTTTTGTAGAACACATTAGAGTCACAGAACAACCAACTTACGGATTTCTTCAACAACGTCAGGGTCACATTCCTTATATTTGCCTATTTCGGCCTTTAACTGTTCACTTTTCCGTCGAAGAGCAGCAAGTTCTTTTATTAAAGCAGCACGTTCTGCCTGGGTTTAAAATATTTTGGGAGAAACCAGCAGGAAAGAAAATTAAGAGTTAGCAATTATTATGTACAGCACATTTTGCAAAGCTGAACTATCCTCCAAAAATGCCAGATATAAATCTGAATACTGTATCTCTGAATATTGCAATAAGTGAATGAACCTTCCATTTTTCACAAACTCAGCAATATCAAAGAATGTTTTCAGTGGATAACAAATACAAGATCAAGTTAAAGTATAAGTAGACAGTTAAAATTAAGCAACAAAACAGTGCCTCCATCCCTCTTATCTAACTATATAAGAAAGGCATGATTAAATATGTATTGGGGCCACATCCCAACACACCCTTGCTATAGTAGCCATATATAATATGATAATTCATAATTATACAAATTAATAACTACTAAGCTACTAGTCAGGATGATTATACTCTAGTGCTTCTGGTGTATCTTTCTGTAAGTATACTATTCTGTAATAGCATACTATTCTGTATGTATTGGGGCCACATCCCAACACACCCTTGCTATAGTAGCCATATACATTATGATAATTCATAATTATACAAATTAATAACTACATAGCTACTAGTCAGGATGATTACACTCCAGTGCTTCTGATGTATCCTTCTATAAGCATCCAATTCTGTAAGCATAACAGTGCTTCTGGTGTATCCTCTTTTTTAAGCATGCTATTATTTTATTATTATAAAATCCTGCTGAATAAATAGGAGTTAACAATGCCAAAAGATGCCTACTAATGAAAAGTCATTTTAATTTTAGTGTAACTTGTAAGAGCAGAAATGTAAATATAGTATAGCCATAACTATACTATACTTAAGTGTAGTACGCCCATAGCATACAATAGTGAATTTGATAATGTTCTTTATTGCAACAGTTAAGAACAATATAAATGAGAAAAATAAATATGGTACACTATGACCTAACAAAACAAAATATGAAATATTAAAATAGTCACACCCCTCCAGCCTATTTACTAACACATGAGGACATAGCATCTCTCAGAATATCGGGTTTTGACCACTACAGTAATAGATTGTTATTTTTTAGGCTACTGCTTGAATAGAAACAAAATTAAATTCTATTTTAAAGAAAACTTATGTGGTAAATCGAAGTCACTTAATATATGATACACTGATACAGTATACAAGTATGGTAAAGACCTTAGTGCAAGCAAACAACCGTGACTGAAAACCACTACAAGATGGTATGTAGGTACTGTGCTAGGGACCTGGGGGCATAGCCGACCTGCTATGGCTCCAGAAGAGGCTCAAAGCCTCACTCCTGGGGTCTCAGCTGTAAATGGACAACTTGTCAGTCAAGCTAAGGAATCAAAGACAGCCAGATGTCATTACAGCTGTATCATTCCCTTGTGTGCAACTGACCATTTAGGTGGCCACCAAACAGGTGGGCCTACCTCAGTGGTCTGTTAAGTGTGAGCAGAACTTCAACTTTTTTGACAAAAGTACTGTAGGCTGTAGAAATACTGGATTATTTAAAAATGTATTGCATGATCAAGCCTGCATTAAAATATTAAACCAAGGAATCTCAACTATTTAGGGGCAAGGAATCCCTCATTAGGCTCAAGGCACCCTTTAGAAAATACTTACTCTTCATTTTCACTCATTTTTTGACTATGGTAAAGTACAGCATTTTTTCTACTGCACAGAACATGGATCACAACAGGTGAGAAGGATTTTAATTATGGATTCTTGTTTGAAATCACTGGATTTACCTTGTGAATAACGTCTGCACACCTAACAGTGTTAACATTGTGGAGCATTCCATAGCACCCTTGAAAAAAAACTTGCAATGCCCTGGTTGAGCATCACTGCAGTAAAACATAACTGTTACAATTTCTGATGGATACTGACTGTGCAATATTAATACTGTGCAATTCTCTATGGAGTTGATGTTTCCATAACAAAAACATCATCTTCTTTGCATAGGATTCAGGCCAGCCGCAATCTCCAAATATTTAGGACATATTCTTCAGTGGGGAATCATAAAATATGTAACTGAACAACTGAAACCTACTGCTACTTACCCTCCCACTTACCAACACTTAACACACAAAGAACAAAAGAAGCACAGAGCTTGTAATTGTCAGCTGTAGCAGTTGGTTGAATTCAACCCACTGAAACTTGAAATTTCCTGTACAGTCAATTTTGATGTTTCCTACCAACTCCTAAGAATCAGGCAGCTGTAACAGGGAGCTGAGTCCCTGTTATGAAGGATGAAAAGGAAAGGCTGGAAGGGGGCCTGGCCCTTTTAAGACTAGGACTTTTGGGCCAGAAAAGGCCAAGTGTGGCCAAGTGACTGGAGGAGGGAAGAGGCCCAGACAGATAAAAACTAGCTCAGCAAGAAGAGCGGCACACTGGATCATCCCTGCCTGAGGGAGAGAAGGCCTGGATAGATACCATATGTAGTCCCAGAAGAGAAGTGAATTTTGTTATGGTTTTCCTTTGTTCCTGGTTTGTTTAGACAACAGGTCTGTGGGGTGTAACCTTGTGAAAAGACTATGTCCATCACTCCGCAGCAGGGAAGAAGTTTAAAGTTGAAGATTCCTTCCCCCCAACCCCCCTTTTTTTTTTTTTTTTGCTTGACAGACACCCAGGGGGCAGGGAGTGACCATAAGCAGAGATAGGGAGATTGCAGGAGAGGGTGTTCCAGCATTCTGCCTAACCTACTTCCCATGGGAAAGTTTGGAGCTGCAGATGTGACAACACAAGGGCCTGCTGCAGTGGTGCAAGTCATTGAGTAAAGTGGCTTCAAAATCCAAGGTCTTGGATTCTAGTCCACGGGGTGGAAACCCGGGAGTAGCCCAGAGCCCCAGCAACAAAACTAAGATGCAAAGAATGAGAACAGTGAGGTGGAAGCATGACCAGGAAACCAATAGACCCACCCGACACCAACAGCCCCTCTAGCCAATGAGACATGGCCTGAAGATTCTTCCAATCTTATGCTTTGAGCAGCAATAAGAAACTTCCCGTATTAACTCTTTTTCCAACAAGGCATGGCAGGAGAGTGGGACTGGGAGGTCTCCAAGGAGGGAGGGGTGGCAGGACTGATGGTAATGGAATGCCCAGACTCCCTTCCCCTGAGGATCCAGAAATCCCACGCTTTAGGCAATCTTCATGGTGGAAATACTAAGGACTTGCACACTGTCAGCTCTTACAGAGAGTGTAGGCACCAAAAATCCCAACAGCAGCTTCTAGACTTTGCAACAGGGAGCCTGCAAGGTCTAAGATGCCTGACTTAAGCCAGGTTTCTGAGAACGTTTAGCCTTCCTTGTGAAAAAATAGGAATCAGGATACTAAGAGCCCCAGCTAGAATAAGGTCTCTCCAAAGTTTCCAGGGCTACCAAGCTACCAGCTTCACAGAAGGGAGCTCAGAAGCCTGGGAAACACAGAGGTTCCTGACACAAGATCTGTCCACGTGGTGAGGCTATGCTGGACACTGGAAGACCAAAGCTATCAGTTGCCCACCTGAAAATCTCTGACCAGTTCTACCACAAGGAGTTTCAAAATTTATTTTGTTGGATTTCTGAACTGACCATTTCAGGGCAAAATATCAACTCAGGTTATTACACGAAGTACATTTCCACATTAAATGGCACATTGCCACAGAATATACATGTTAAATTTGGAGCCCAATTTTTTTTATAGTGCATCTCAAGTCATTTCAAAAGTATCTTGATTATACTTTGCTGTTCTATACAATTATTAATATAAGCAGATTGAAAACAAGATGCACATTTTTAAAGATAACCTAATTTACCAAGCAGCTAGGATTATTAGACCATTCTGCAGTTATTGGGCATTCTAGCATCTACCTCTAACTATATTATGTGCTGATTTTTTAAATCTGATCCAAACAGCCCTCAAGCAATTTCTCATCCTCTGTAGCACCCAGCTGTGGAGCTGATGTTTCGCTGAGAAAAATTCTATCCTGTAAAATATCTAAAACTTTAAATGACCATAGTTACACATTACACAGTCAGATTTTTCAATGGAAAACATACCACCACCACAGCCAAAACTTACAGTATCTTGACGTCCAATTTTCGATTTCTCGATGCTCTGCTGTAAACTCTCTTTCCTCCGGCTACTTTCAGCCAGCTAAGGAAAGAAACAAAAATGAAACAGAAAAACAATAAATGTATTTTACAGGCTACTTAAAGTTCTAATATTTTAACGCTATCATACTTTACATTCGAGCTTAGCCCACCCCCTGCCCACCAAAAAAGAAAGCAAGTAAAGGATATATATATTCTGAATAATTTCCTCCCCTTGCTCAAATTCTTATTACCTAAAAGCACCAAAAGTAAGGGCCCAAATCCTATTTCATGTGAAAAAAAAAACAATAGCCAAGTTTGCTGCAAGGGCCTGCTGCTATAACATGTCCCATAGCTGCAACACTAGTCAATATAAAAACTGGCTAGTGCATTCAAATTATAGCAGATTACACCTGAGCCATTTTTGATCGTTTCCAAATTTGGTGTGTCCACCAAACTGCTATAACTCCTTTTATACTGTGGCTTCTAGGAAGACCATACAAACATCACTGATATACTAAGCCATAATCACCCAAATCTTCATCTCCCTTTCTACCAAGGTACATTGACGTTGCTATGCCTAGAATCCCGAACATTATATGCAAGACTGAAGGATAAGACTCTGAAAGAATGCTTCACTATTGAGTATTATTTATACAGCTTACACTTGCAAGTTTACTTTCTTTTTCTGGATCAAACATACTGTGCGTGCATGCATGTGTGAGCAAGAAAAAAGTGCAAATATATGAGAGGCATTCAATTTTCAAGTAGGTATTAAGAAAAAAAGTCAACCAATTTACATGCACTGATGAAGCATGTAACTTTTGGATTAAACAAGTCTAATCGCTTCCACTTTACTGTCAGTGAAAAGAATGCTATCTTGGCCATAAGTTCCAGCATGTAACCAGGGCCGGATTAATGCAGAGGCAAACTAGGCACATGCCTAGGGCCCTAAGTGAAGAAGGGGCCCAGTTGTGCTTATTTTACATATTAAGTGGAAAAAGTAGAGGCCCACGAGTTTGTTTGCCTATGGCCCAGTAAAGGGTTAATCCGGCCCTGAATGTAACCTGAACTAAACCAAAAATAATTTTGGTAGATAGTTAAAACAGGAAAAGTGTATTCTTCCTGGTCTTTCTTCCAAATAACAACATGTAATAAAAGCAAATGCAATATCCCCTACGTTGTGCACTGCTAAGCATATACATACAGTTCAGGGGCAAGTGGTTAGGTTGGAGTTCACATGTTACTGAGGCTAAGCAAGACAAAATCTGTACCCCAAAATGTAGTATGAAGCATTAATTAACTCTCAACAGTAACATTTACCCCAGAATCAAGTATCAGACAAGAAATATTTCCAGGATACATATCATTGGGTCTATAGCATCGTATACCAGACATACAGAGTAAGACAAAAACGTTTCTGTACAGTGTGACTGTACCCAATTTTCTCATTTAGTTTGTCTGATTTACTTAAAGCACCCTGACTTTTTTCAAGATATTTTGTGTATGTGTATATGTAGGTGTACGTGTGTGTGTGTGCATGTATGTATACACATATAGAAGGATTTTTTTTTTAAATTAAGGATATAAAATGAGGATTTTAAACAATTTTTGCTCATCTCTATTGTTTTCCTGCTTTTTGTTTTGTATTGTCCCCTCAAATTTGGTGGGATGTTATTTATCACTTGTATTACAGTATCATCTAGGACAGAGGTGGGCAGGATGCGGCCCACCATGCCATTCTATATGGCCTGCAGGTCCCCTAAAAAATTTAGAAAATTAATATATATCTGCCTCTGGCTGCCTGTCATGCAGCCCTCAATGGCTTGCCAAAACTCAGTAAATGGCCCTCTGCCTGAAATAATTGCCTGCCCCGATCTAGTTGTGGGCTAGGCCCCCACAGCATTAAGCGCTATGCAAACTTATAACCAGGGATCCGGGTTTTCCGTTTCCCACGGAAAAACAGAAAAAACTACAGATTCCTTGTTTTTATGCAGGAGCCAATTGCAACAAGAGCGGGAAATCCCTAGCCCTGCCAGAAGTGGGGTGGGGGGAGGTGGGCCTGAGCCTCTGAGGCAGCCAAGGCCGGGCTCAGGCTCACACTTGCCCTTCGCCCCTGGAGAAATGAGGTAAGTGGGGCTGTGGGGCAGGGCTGGGGAAGATGGTTTGGGGGCTGAGAGCGCGGGGGGTGCTGCTGGCCCCAGGCAGCATATCGCAGCTAGGAGCAGGGCCAAGGGGTGAGGGCAGAGGTGTCCCTCTTCAAGGGGCTTTGCAGGCAAGTGGTACAGGGCACAGTGTAGTGGTGCCTGCCACATGTGGGCTGCATATATGCCGCCCGGCCGCCTCCCCAGGGGAGGTGGAGAGGGAGGCTGGTATGTGGCCGGCACACAGCTCCATGGCTGGCTCTGCAGCCGCAGTGAGGGATGGGGGTGGGGCAGGGGCCCTACTTACCTCTAGGACCTAGAGGCAAAGAGCATGGCTCCACGGTCAAGCCCCCTCACCCTGCATACAGATGCCACCGCAGAGCCATGCAGCTGGTTACGGGGCATGCCACTGAATGCAAGCCCCCCTGTTTCACCCCCTAGCCAGGCGGCACATATGTGGCCTGCACACGGTGGTTGCCACCACACTGCTGCTGCTGTGCCCTATGCCACTTGCCCACAAAACCATTCAGGTGGCCGTGGGATGGTAGCACAGGGCACAGTGGCAGAGTTGTGGTGGCAGCCTTTGTGTGCGAACCTCCTGTCAAGCCGGCCAGCATGTGTGTGGCCCACAGAGTGGCACCCCTGCCCTCACCCCCTGTCCCTGCTCCTGGGAGTGGGCACAGGGGCACACTCCCCCCTTCTTGATCTACTCCCCCAGCACCTTCCCTTTCCCCTGCCCTGCCCCGTCCCTTCCCCCCATGCACACTTACCTGCTGGGCTGGGTGTCCGTGTCTGCGGGTCTAGGGGGCCATTGCGAGGGGCGTCAGGAGGGCTGTTGAGGCTGTGGGGGGGGGGAGTGCGGGGCAGCAGCAGCACTGGGAGGGGCTATGGGGGGGCCTTTAATTTTTATCACAGATTTTGGGTTTTTAAATGAGAATTTGCCATTTTTAATCAAAGAAAAACAGGATCCCTGCTTATAACAAAAGAAAAAGGATCCCTGCCCAAGTATAAAACTAGAGACAAGATGGGAATAGACAGGAAAATATAAGGAAATACTGAAACAACAATGGTTCACACAGTAGGAAGTTATGTCAACAAGCCACTGACCAAACAGAAATTTCTGCCTCTTACAGAGAAAAAAGAAAAATGGAGACAAGCTGAAATGGGAAAGAAAGTCACATCTAATTTGTCAGCTTGCCCCTGTATGGAAAGGGAGGGGAGGCCAGAAAGGTATCAGGAATGAGTTAAAAGTGGCAGAAGGGCAGTTAGGATTGATGCCGTAGGATTCAGTTACATCACAGAATGAACACTGCCCAGAACGGAAGGAATGGAGAATGAATGGTAATGTGACTTTCACCAGAGGCACCCTGAAATGTGAAAACTAGAACAGAGCCAAATGGCATTGCTGGTAAACAAAGACACAACTTTTAATGAGAGGGAGGTACAAAAAGCAGATGAGAATCAAGATCAACCAACCACCATATCAAGGGGAGAGTGCAATACAGCTAGTAGAAAGAAGGCAGGACAGACAAGACGGTACAATACAGAAGACAGGAGTGTAGGAAAAGAGCTCTGGGTGAATGGCAGATAGACAAAATTACAGAGTCAAAAAGAAAAACTGTTTGAAAAAATGCTGTGATGGTATGATGGCAGCAGGACACCTGCTGGTAGGAGAGAGGAAAGAAACAAGCTTTGACTCCCTGAGCAAGCCTTATCTTTTCAGCAATGGTGGTATCTGCCGGCTTCACCTCATTGCTGCTTACTCACTCCTGTGTCTCACCCACACCTTCTCCCCATGCACTGGTGCAGTTGTACCCTCCTTTGATTCCTGCTTCACCCAAACTTTAAAATGAACTGCCTGGAAGGGGCAGCAGCCTTTCTATTCATGCAGTGCTAGGAGAGTCAATTGACTTTGTGGCTCATTATCATTATCATGCTATTATTATCATTCACTTCATGGCTCATTATCCTGTTAATCTCTCTCCACACCACAGGTGTTAAAGCCCTCTATCTTTTTTTAATGGTCTTGATGCTTCACTATTCAAACTTCTGCAGCTTTGATCTCTGTTGCCTACCCCTGATAACATCTCTCCTATTTCACAGCTCTGCTAACTGTTTTAGCTAAAAACCTTAACTCAGGTGTGGTAATATTAACTCAGGTGTAGAATGGCTAATGGTGAAGTATTGGAGGCACTGTCAAAATGCTCAACCAGACTAGATTTTTCTTTTAAATCTGAGCAAAAGATGCACAATTAACTGTAATGACTACAAAGCTAGTAATACACATCATTTTACTCTTTTGCCTAGTTTGTTGGGTTTTTTAACTTTATATATACTCTAGAAATTACTGCACATTCCAATTTCTATTTTTGCTTTGATTTTAAGATGAATAATATAGTGCTAGCTCCTTACCATATTAGTAATGCTTCTAGTTTTTCTTTAACTGGAGAGAAATGTATGTTGTGTTAGCTGCGATGATGTTCCACACTATGTGCAACCCCTTTCAAAATCAGGATCTACCCATGGCTTTGAGAATATCAGTAGAAAAATTTTAAATTAGGGGCCAGTGGGGGTCAGAAAGCTGTCTAAAAGATATTTTAAGTTTTAGATTTGTTTTCCTTTTCAATGAAGTTTCACTTCAGAGATAATGCCTGTATTTACAAAGTATGGGAGAAGTGTATGACCAGACCTTGAAATTAATTGAATGATCTGGCATCTATGAAAGAGAACAACAAACATTTTTTTTAAACAATTTGTAACTGCTTTACCATGGGCTGCCACTAGGCTTACCCCTAGTTACTCAGGCTATGGACAGAAATTATTCATAAAGCAGTGTCAGTGAAACCAGTATCAGAAACCAGTTCAAATCTGTAACACAATAGTATTCCAGTGCCCATAAACCACTTTCAAAATGGCCAAAACTGGTTTAGGATAGACCTGGATGGAGGTAGTATCAGACTTAACTGATTTAGGTTAAGTTGGTTTATTGAACTTCTGTCCCAAATCCCCTCCAGTTTCAAGTTAACTCACAGTCCCTCCGCATTCCAGGATGTTTTGCACCACCCCCACAAGCTCCACCCCCTCACAAGATGGACAAGTTAGCTTTGGCCAAGCTGTTTGCTCCAGCTAAACAGGAAGGCATGCGCCAGCACCCGCCAGCATTTAGCCTGAGCCACTGCAGGCATGTGGCTGCATTTCCGGAATCACAAGTGAATGTCTGTTCACTTACTTATTGGTTCAATCTATGCAATTTAAACTAACCCGAAAAGACAAAATCAGTTCAGCCTCAGACTTTTTGACTGTCTGTACTTAGCCTCAGTAGTTGAGTCAGAAGTTCAATAAAGGAATACCAACCCTCAGAAATGTTGGAATGATTAATCAGATCACATTTGTACAATGCCTTTTAGCAAAAGTGTTAATATTAGTATCACTGCCTGCTTCTGGTTCTGTTTGTAATAAAGAATGAAGCATAAACAGATACACAAGATTTACAATATATTAGTATCATTGCTAAGATGTCATTTTCTTAATCCACTAATAAGTACACTGAATGTAAATATTTATGCATTTCCTCAAACCGCAAACTCCCTAAAATCTGCCTCAATACATGCATTACCTTATATTTCCTTGTTTTCTGGAAAAATAGTAACATTTTCTTGGCTAATTCCTTCAAGTTCCCAGCTTCTCAACCAGTCTAACCAATAGCCTACCAACCATACCACTTGCCTTCCTATCACATTAAATTTCTTCAGATGTGCCATAAGCATGCAAACACAGACTCTAGTATGTATATTGGACAGGATTCAAACCAAGGTCCCATATGCCAATTACCAAAAGCATTCACAGATATTATACTGGTCTTTAAGAGAAATACTATCATACTCTATTTAATTTCAGACAAGAAGCCTAACTTAACCAAAACCAGTACCCATATACTACCACAGGGGGTGTGAGTAGATCACAGTAGGGTGACAAATGTGCTGCAATTTCCATCCCAACCTTCTTTTTTGGTTACTTTTCACTTAAGCCAAATGAATTCCTTCTGCACTGAATGTATCCACGCTTTGCCTCAGTCCAGAGAGTAAGGTTTGTTTGTTTTTTGGCTCAAAAAGGCAGTTCAACTATTTTTTAGTTATGTATACTTAAAAAAATACATTCTTCTCTGTATTAAACATCACTCACCACTGAAGAGATTAGACAAAATGGAACCGATAGAAAGAATGGTGTGTGTGCGTGTGTGTTGTAGGGGGGAGCCTTTTACATCACTTTTCTTCCACCACTTTTTTTTTTGTTTTACTTTATGCACTAACTCATAAAGAACAGCTGACAAGCAGTTTAACAAAGTAGAGAAATTAAGCATATAATGTACTGAAGAACAGAATACAATGCAACTCATGAAAGAACAGTAAAAACAGACCTGTACACCTATACTTTGCCTGTACTAAAACAAAGAATATACAACATAAAAAATACTCTACAACTGCTATTGACTAAAGTGCTAAGTTTATTAAGGAATAAATCAGTCTGCTGATCAAGCTAGTCTATAGATCTGGTTTCTATAGAACAGAATTACATTTAGCTGCAAACTTAGAAGAAAAAGTCTAATACAATTATTTCTTTTGTGTGTATATATATTATATATATATATAGCTCCATTCACACTTGCTGGACAGAACATAGCATAAAAAGCCTGACATCTTAAGTTCCCTAGCTAATTACATTACCAGAAAACTCGTAAGTGAAACACAGTACAACTGTAATAAACTATACCAGACATTGGAGTTGCTCTGCTCTCCTGAGATGATTGATTCTAAAGACATCATTCACCAAGTGCCATCTGTATACACAACACTATGCAATCAGGGAATTGCACCCAGTCAGAGTGTATCAGGTACAAAACAGGACAGTTTTGGTGAAGCACAGAAAGAGGGAACATTTCTGCTATATATCACAGGGTCACAGACTTAATTAGGGCTTGTTTTCAAGAACTTCAGAAAGAGGAAGGTAAAGGATGAACTAACTGGGATGTTCCAAGCCTGTACAGAAGTATGGAAGGAGCAATGAAGCTCGGAGCAAACAAAGGAGTCAAACAAACAAAGGGGGAGAGGGTTATAATGAGGATAGAAGTAAAAGCAGGAACAAAGAATTTTAAATCCAGAAGGTGAAAAGAAATGCAGATAATACTTTCATAGGAGATCTCAAAAGTGGTGGTACAGACACTGGAAGAATGGAGAAAGTCCAGCCTCACCACATTTCTACACTCACACTTGAAATCTCTTCTCCTTTCAGTACTACACATAATTTTATTGAGAGGTTGGGGGGTTGGGGAGGGAGACAGGACCATCCCTAGGGGAAGGGTGGGGACAATTGGGGCGACCACCCCAAGGCCCACGCAGCCGGGCAGAGTGGCCACAGCCCCTCCTGCAGGGCCCACCTAGTGCTGGTGACTCCATGCTGCTGCCAGCTTCTTACCGGTGACTCTAAACTCACCACCCCACCCCTCACCCCTGCTGCCGGCTTCTTCACATCCAGGCCCCACACAGGCTGATTTTCCCTGGGCCCCACACCCTGCTAGGATCGTCTCTGGAGGGAGACACTGTTCAGTGCAAAAGCTTCCTCTTAGCCAGTTATCTCTTCTTTGATAAAATTGACAAGTATTTGACTTCACACAATATTTTAAACTACTTTAAAAACCAAAGAGGAAAAAAAGTCAACTGAACTTTTGCAAAAGCTTCAAAGTAAAGTGCTCTTATACCATGGCTACTTGAAGTGAAAGGCTACCCTATTTACTCAGTTCTAAGATGAGGTTTCTTTCCCTGATTTAACGTGGAGGGAAAAGGCCATCATCCTAGAATCAAATAAGAGGTTGGGGGTGGGGGGAGGCAATCTCTTGTCACCCTCTCCCCCCATCCCTGCCTGCATACCCTTGGCTCCAGTGCTGGTAGGCTGCAACCTGGGGCATGAAGTACACAGCCTGGCCCATTAAGAGAAGTGATAGGAGCAGCAGCAACTTACCACCATTGCTGCTATGGAGCGGGAATGGAGCCTGCCAGTGCTGGAACAACCATGGAGGGGGTGGGGAAGGAGGAACAGGAAAGAAGGAGTTGGGGCAGAAGTTGTGGGACAGATGCAGTGAAGGGGCAGATAGAAGGGCCAAGGCAACTGACCTCTCTCCACTGCCTCCCCCATTGCCTGCCTTCCTGCCAATGCTTTCCCCTCTGCAGTGGGGCGGGGGGGTGAGTTTAAGATGCATTTATAAATTTTCTATGTACAGAATCTAATTATTGAGCGGGGAAAATCGTCTTAAATTCAGGGTTGTCTTGGATTTGGGAAAATGTAGTAGTTTGCTTTTCTTAGCGATCATTTTCCATGAATAGGGACCTACCTACTTTGTAGGGGCTACCCCCACCCAATTTTATGGGCAAAACAAAGGCCAGGGCACCCATTTTGCAGGCAGAGTATGGCGACCCACCCCTCACTGCTGATTGGCTGTCGGTGTTGTCATGTGTCCCCACCCCTTGCTGCCGATTGGCTGTGAGGGATGTCTGCCATGCAGTCCCACTCCTCACTGGCCATTGGTGGAAAGGGGCAAGGCCACATGCCAGACAGCCATTGCAGGCAATCAGCGGTGGGGGGAGGAAGAGGGTGGCAGCCATCTTACTGGCAGCCCTTTGAATGGATAGCCCCTCCCCAACTTCCCTATCCCTATGGGAACCAGCATTTTATTTTTGGTACTTTTTTCCCTCTGCAGATTTATGGGCATTGCCCAGAATCCACAACATTGTGAATTCAAGTAGGTCCCTATCTATGAATCATGACATTGATTTTAAAATAGGACATGGTGTACTTTTTCTATGGTTCTTTTTTATTATTATTATTAGCTGAACAATTAGTCTACAACCATATAGTTCAATTATTAAAAAATAAGCATTCTAGATGATTTTCAAGGTATAATTAACTAAATTTAAACACACACCTATTTTGGTCTTAGATGCTTATGCTTGATGTTTCAAATACATCAGCAAAGAATCAGGGAATCAAATGCAGCCAAGAGGGAGTAACATGATGAAGACACCAAACTATTTATTTTCATGCTCTTTTCAATGGTTCTCAATTAGATTTTTACAATATTATGCTTTCACTTAAAAACTTATGTTCCTAATAGCTCCTAAAGAAGTAAATATCATGCCCCTTAAATATATACATATATGTATGTAGATTGCCTAAATATACTGTATTTCTTATACCTGCTATTTCCCTCATACATTGATCAGTAGTTAGAAGTGTCTGCTTTTCCATTATCAGCAACTACTGAGTTAAGGAATGCCAAATTCAGTAAGAATTTAATAGGCATTAGTGAAAAGATGAAATATCAAACAGTAAGTTTGGAGACTCTGACTTAAAATAGCACAGGGTTAAGAAAAGAAACACCAAGGTAATTAACAGAACTGAAAATACTGTCATGGAAAATAATGAACCTATAATGAGATACTTGAGTTAGTATGAGTTTCTGAATGAGAAGGTATCTTTGCAAGAAACACAATCAGACAAATATATTTCTGACTCCTTTTACAATGTCTGACAAAGCATTGTCACGGCAATAAAAAAGGAAGCTAAAATTAAGTTCCCAACTCCATCAATGGCCTATTTGTCCACAGTACTGTGTACAAATGAGCTTCTTTTGAAGTCAAGGTAAGAAGTACTGTGGAAATTCAAGCCACTTATTCAGACATCAAACTGGGTTTGAGGAATAAAATATTAGGTATTTATTTTTTTGAAAACTGACTGATCTGTTCCTCACTCCAATACAAAAAACACTCACAGTGCTACCTACACTCCAATACTTGTAATGAATTGAGCTGAATTTAGCTGATGGAACAAGAATTGAGCTTTGTTTAGCTGATGAAATGAGATTACCTTTAAAAATTGAGTTAGAATTATAAACTAGTCTGCTTCTGCACATTGATCAGATATCACTATAGCATCTAATGACTGAAAAAAGTCTTATTACCATGTGGCTTTGTCTGTAAATATTGAAGGATTACTTTAGATCCGAGACTTGTCCTTTATGAGCTTTGTTTCTGGATACAGAAAAACAGAGAATACATCATCTGCAGATAAAATCATCAATGTGTTTGTACATAACAGGCACTTCTAATTATCCTAGCATTAATGTTATTTTCTGCTCTCCAGTTTCTTTAACAGACAATGGTGATACTAAATTGTTTCAAAGCTATTTCATGTACATAAAAAGGAAGTACACTTAGTTTTGCCAACTGATTATTTTTGCCAATACTTAAGCTATCAATGGTTCTTCAGATTTTATTATTATTAGCATTATTTAAAATCAACAATGTAATAGTTTTAAGCACAAAACAATAGATCCAAAAATTATTATTTAACTGCTTTCAAAGTTGGTATGGCTCGTTAGGCCTTAAGGACATGTGGCTTGCTAATTAAAACCCCAGTATGTCAAATCAACCTAAACAAAAACTAAGAATGAGCAGAAATTCCTCACTCCAGCATACAACTGCAAGAAATCTTAAAGATCTGAAACAGCAAACCAGAAGCAATCATGCACATTTGACTAAATGATGCGAGCTTTTAAAATGTGGAACATTTCAAAACCATGTGTTCCTCTTTTTCTTTAGTGCATAATTAAGAATTTATTAGACTGTGAATGAACAAGTGGGGCTTGATAGTTACCAAGTCTGAGAACAGCAGGAAATATGTTACAAAAAAGTCTTTTAAAGAGTCCTTTGACAAATTTTACCTAAAGAGCTCTTCAGTGATTGCTATTTCTAACCAGCTAGGACACATACTAACAAAAGTTTCAGGAACAAGGCACAGACAGTCCCTGGAGCTGTAATGTATTACTCGGAGAACATCCGATATATAGTTATGTCCTGCATTCAATTTCTGTTTAAAGAGATCAAAAAAAATTCAAGGCATTATTTCAAAGACTGAATATATAATCTGTCCAAATTTTACATTTAACTGTATTAAAAAAATCCCAGGGTGCAATGAACATACCAAATAAATTTAAGAGATTTGACAGGGGTCTTTCACATCTGTTATCCCATGTCATACTGTTTTAATAAACTAAAATGAATAATCAGACAACACAGTCACCTCCAATTCTAAATAGAAGATGGAGACTATAATGGAAATAATGCAGGTAAGCTTCTGAATAAAGCACAATTATAATTTCAATATGATTACTAAGAGATCCAGATCCTTATTTAGAAACAGCTTTAGCTTCCCTTACTTGCACTGGTGTATGTAGTCCATGGATGCCCAACTCATCTGTCTCTGCAGGCTGGATGAGTAGCATGGAGCCTATCCATTGGCTGGATGAGTGGTGTGTGGATCCACCAGCTAGATTGGGACCACAGAGTTACCTGCCACCCACCTGCTGGATCCAGATTTGTGGTGCCCATACAGTCTACAACCCATGCAGCACAGAATGGCCAGGGGGAAGAAGGCAGACAAGGGTTTTTGGGTAAATCCAGTATCTTTTATTAGACCAACTCAAATAGTTAGAAAAATTCTTCTTAGCAAGCTTTCGTGCACAAACACCCTTCATCAGACTGAGAAAGCATCTGCATGGTCTGCGCTTTTCCTGGATAGAGTGGTAAAGTGGATGGTACTGGCCAGTACTGACCTCTGGCTGTTTTATCGCTCCATCCATCTCGTGACGCTTCCTCAGCCTGCCAAAGAGTGTTTGTGCCCAAAAGCTTGCAAAGAAGGATTTTTCTAACTATTTGAGTTGGTCTAATAAAAGATATCAGATTTACCCAAAGAACATTGTTTGCTTATGTTCTTAGACCAACACAGCTACAACCTACGCCCCTGAAACAGGTGAGGAAAGGCATTCAGCACAGGTTCTGGACAGGCCAGATCAGGCTAGAGCAGATGCTGAGTATATGCCCTGCACATGGAGTTGGTCTGTTGTGTGCTGCATGTTATCTGTGGAGCCCAAGACTGGATGATGGGCCCGCAGGCTATATCTTTGATGCCCCTTGTACAGTCCACAAGCAACTCTGGTAGTTGGTTAGATTTTATTAACTGACAGATAACTAGACTGCCCATGTATTAAAGCACTAAACTACAAATGTGGGCGAGAATCTAACCCCAGTAAGTTTCCTTACAAGTTGCTCAAAAACTGAAATGATATCCAAAGGATTTTTGCCGTAACTTCAACACCAGAAGGATCACATGTATGTTTTTACAAGTAAATCAAAAGAAATACAGGCAGCCTTTGACTTGCAACATTTTGAGTTACAACGTTTCGCACTTACAACTTTTATAAACTGACACCTTATTTCAACTTTCTGACGTCAGTTTCGACTTTACAATGCTTGATCTGACGTGATGCCACACCAGTGAACAAGTTCGCTGCATCGCCCATGTACCTGGAGAACATCTGTCCAAACTTCCTTGGACACTTACTTTAAGAAAGCAGACAAGACCCCAGAAAAACCTGCAGCCAAGACTCCTGAGAAGACTCCAGCCAAGAATCCTTCAAAAAGTTCAACCAAGAGCCCTTCAAAATATCCAGTCACCTCCAAGAAGTCCTTCCAAATCAATATGATTGTTATTCACAATATAAATGCATTAATGTAGCTATATTATTCATCTATAATTGACTGAGTACAAAATTCCAGGTTATTTTTGGTGAAAATAGGGTATTGGACCTTTGTTCAGGAACCAATCCCCATTTATAATGTAGTTTCCTATGGGAAAAATTGGATCTGAGTTACAGTGTTTCAACTTGAGACATGGTTTTCAGGAACCAATTGTGTCTTAAGTCTGAGGACTGTCTGTATCGCACTCTGAAAACTATCTTGCACTTAAAAGTGAGATGCCACTTCCTTAAGAATTCTGAATTTAGCTTCATATCATGATAGCTATCGCATTCCCTACTAGCCATTCTTAAAAATGTAATATATTCAGAATAATTTTAAACTCCTGGGTTTTAAAATATAAACATTCAAATGGTAAAAAAAATGGAAAAGAACAAATCAGGCTTTCAAACAACCCTTTCAGCATCTTCTCAAAACTGCTCCAAGACAGCAACCACACAAGATTTGATGATCCATATTAACTGGCAGCCAAGATAAGATACATACTGTGAGGTATGTTTATAAGCATTTATATTACACTGATTCTCAGTTGTTCACTTTACAACCATACCATATTTGCTCCACTGTTTATCTTTGTCCCTAGGGGGTTCAGGTTAATCATTTATAGGATTATAGACCAGCAGGCTTTTCTTTGAAAAGTGGCTGAAAACCAGGAGGAGCTATTCTAGTTACCTTTGTTAGGAGAGTGACTGCACATAAAAGGAAAGTCATCAGAAGAGGGTTCCAAGAGACTGAAGTCACTTAGCAGGCCTCTCATCAATGGGACAGAAACATCCAGGGAAGCAGAGGATATAGGAGACAGACAACTAAGCAGGGTATCCACAAGACTGCAGTGAGAAGAGTAACCCAAGTTGTAGGGAAGTGTGTGAAAAAGACTATCATATACTGATTAAATGGGATCCCACCAGGGACAGAATACATTATGCTGAAACCAATACTAAAAAAACAACTTTTCAGCCATCAGATATTCTCCCTGTTCCCTGGAAGAGCCAGGTCTCAAAAACAGAACTTGAGATAACTTCACATTTATTTTTTTAATATAAGCAATTCCAAATGTACACATTACAAATATTATTTGAAGTAGGATTGATAGACACGCCTAGTTTTAGAAGACAGTACTTGAATGATATTACATATTCACAAGCTTCATAAATACAGTTAAAAAAGAAAAAAAACAAGCATTTAATGTTTCTAAGCACTTTACATCTTAATGGGAAGAATGAGAATCTTGTGCATAAAAATGACAGATGAGGAGCAGGAAAAAACCTTAAGACTGCAGAGGGTATTGTTGTTATTACAATTATCTAACTTGTGGAGACACATGCCAATATTGTTACCTTGCATCAAGTATACTACGTAAGGGTATTCCAAGACATTGCTTTGTATAATAAAGTTATTGGCTAAAACTATGAACAATAAGGACATATAACATTTTGGGTAGTTACTAATAATGTACCAAAAACAAGGTACACAGGATCTTGGAAGGCCAAGTGGTTTAAGCATCTGCCAAGTAACTTAACTGTAGCTCTTTAAGGCAGAAGGCCACTCCTAAACTAACTAGCAAAGTCTGAAGAACTTCAATATTCAGTGAAATTTTAGAATTTTGTCAAATGCACAGCCACATGCTAAGCCCACTTGCACATAGCAGTGTTAAATCAAGGCAGTCACTGTGTAGTGTACCAGACCTTCAAAGCAGTCCTTAACTGTCTCAGGTGCCTAAATGCAGCAGGCACTCATTTTCACTCAAAACACAGCAAGGGAAAGAAGCATCTACCCAATACCCTAGTAGTTAGAGCACTTACCCAGGAAGTCTGAGACCTGGGTACTAGGCCCTCCTCAGCCTGTGGGAATTCAAACCCACGTCTTTCACTTCCAATATAACTGAGCTAGCCACCGAGCTATAGTGGCTGGGGTCACCCTTTACCCTCCCTGTTGAAAACCAAGAACTGTGCAGGAAGTAATACAAAATTCACAGAGACAAGTTAAAGGAAGCAGAACTCTAGTCCATTGACAAGGGGGAGATCCAGGTATTGGTCCCTGCTCCCAGCATTATTTCTGTTTTTTACCCAATAATCAATTCAGGACTCAGTGAACCCCCAAAATGTCCTTATGCCCACTGGTCTTCTCTTTAGTAGTCACAGGCAGCGAAAGCCTCCTAAGTACTACAGCGAAGTCCTACGAAGCTCTAGGGAGCAATAGCCCCCTCTCACAGAACTCTGTTCAGCACCAGCACACAGTTAAAAAATGACATAGTTAACACCTGTCTCCTACAACTCTAACTGGTTGTTGGAGTGGGGGGTGAGGGAGCGGTGCAAAAAAGAACTCAGGAAACTCCTCTAGTCCTTTCCCAAGGACTGCTGCTTATAAACCCTATACTGGGACATAGAGAGTAAAGTATGAAGCTCCTCCAACTGTCTTGTCCCACAAACTCCTGTGACTTCCTAACTGCATTCAGGGGTTCCAGGAAAAGGACATACCTTCATACTCTCTAAATTAGCAGCAGCAGGTCTGCTACTGTTTCCAAGGCCCCATCAGAAAGCGTGCATGGGAGCTGTATGCAGAATAGGGTTACCATATTTCCAGCAGCAAAAAAGAAGATACCTGGAGGGGGGAGGGGAAGAGGGAGAGGCATATGGTGGGGGGGGGGGCCAGTGACATGCCTGTGCCCTGTCTCGGCCCCTTGCTCCCAAGCCCCTGCTCCCCCAGCCCTGCTAGTTCCCCTCACTCCCAACCCAAAGCCCCCTGCCCCGAGCCCTGCCAGTGCCCCCTTACTCCTAACCCACAACCCCCTGCCCCCCAGCCCTGCCGGTGCCCCTTACTCCTGACCCACAGCCCCCTGTTCCCCAGCACCCCTCACTCCCAACCTGTAGCCCCTGCCACCCCAGTGCTTCTCACTCCCAACCCACAGCCCCCTGCCCCCCAGTCCTGCTGGTGCCCCTCACTCCTGACCCACAGCCCCCTGTCCCGCTGCCCAAGCAACACACGCACAGACACCCACACACATATGCAGTCACAAAACACAGTGTCTCTTTACCTGGCTGGCCAGGGCCCACATGGGGAACACATGACCCCCGACAGCCAATCAACTTGCCCGCTGCTCTCAGTTGTACGCAGCCAGCTTGAGAGAGCAGAGGGAACAGCAAAAAAACCTAGACATTTGCTCTTATTTTAATAACCCACCCAGACACAGCACAGCGGGCCAAAGAAGAGGACATATCCGGGAAAACCCGGACATATAGTAACCTAAGAATAGCACTTCATAGCAATATTATCATTGCAGTATGAAACGTGTGCAATTTACCACCTATGAGACTATAAGCAAAACATGAAAAGCCAACAGACTGGGGAAACAACTGTTGAGTTATTTATTTTCTCCAACTTAAAAGTTGTAGATAACATCTAAGCTTACTAGGATATAAAAGGTCATTTTCAGACAGGAAGCATGAGTAACAGAGTGACAGTTTCCCTTCAACTTTGAAAAAGTACTATTTCAAGCACTCACCTCTGGAAAACAACAGACCACATGCAGACAAATTATGAAACAAATTAAAAGTAACAGTATGATCGACAAAAGGTGATTCCCCCATTCTACAATAGAAGACATGTGGAGTCAAATTCATCACTCATGGAAAAAAACCCAACCCCACAGTACTAAGTCTTCAATGAAGTTGCATCAAGGATGATTTTAGCCTCCCCTTTGTTAAAATAAAACTGAACAAGGCTAACAACAGAATGGAAACTGGCCTATAATACAAGGGAAAAGACTGAAAGAGGATTCAACAAAAATCTATAGCGATCATCACAGATGTAATTTAGAGAATTGTCACCACCAGCTTGGTCAAGTTGGTGGAGACAAATAGGCTCACTTGGTGCTAGTTACTCTGCAGGCTATTAAAGACCTGCTATAGAAACCATGCCATTAAAACGTTTGCTAATATTTTCACTTCATTGTGCTGCTTTGAAGAGAAACAATGGACCCATGGTAAGTTTTGGATCTGACAGAGTCCACTACAAAAGTCTCATGGACTTCGGTAGTGTCAAAATTGCAGTTCAGGTAGTGAGGCAGAAAACAAAGATCAGGCTGGGAAACCAAACAACACAACTCCAATAAAACAATGAAAAGAGAATAAACAAAAGTAACAAAGCAAATAAAAGAAGCCAACTCCTATAACACTTATTGCACAAACAAGATCACTGCCTAGTTTATATCATACAATAATAATGACATAAAGGGAGTTTTCACAAGAAAACAAAACACAAAGACATAATGAGAGTTGAAACATCCAAGAACAAGAGGCTTGTTTTCTTAATTGTGAATGGGTGAGTCAGACTCAATTTCTATTAAGCACCTGACTAATTCAGGGTGTGGTTACCTATTCACCAAAAGCCAGTTGTTAAACTGGCTTCTCTTGGTCTTGACTTCATTGAGATTGACAGGTGTATCACAGCCTAGCCTAGATATAACTAATTGTTCTACGTTTGCAATCAGAGAACATTTTACCATCTAGTAAAAAGGGTTCAGAGAAGTAGTATTTTTGTAATGCCACCTTTCTATTGTCAACAAAAAACACTTGTTAGAGGATAATAAGAACCAAGAAGGAAGCAAGTCCACTTGTCTTTTTTTTCCGAAGAAGGTAATGGGGGTAACATTTCTAAGGAATCTCTCAGGTTTTTGCACACATCTTTTGTACTACTGTAATTTTTTTAATGAAAGTTATGCTAGTACCCACTACAAATATGCTTACACTGGTGCAGTATTTCTGTATGGGAGGGGAAATAACTACATTGATACAAAAACTATCTTTATACCAAAATAGGTAGATGCATGCTACTGAGGCTGTATTGCTTTAAGTATCCAGCAGTACAGTAAAAGCAGCACAATGTGAAATTAAGGACAAAGCTTTGGCGAGTCACAATGCCATCTAATCAGCCACTGCAGGACATTCCAAGGAAAATATGCATCAACAAGAGACAGACTTTAGTCAGAATTTATCTTTAAATTCATAAGACATGACCAGAGGGCAGAACAACAAATATCAATTTCTTTGTACAGCTAGCTGGCTAAATGCTCTTTTAACTAAATCATTTGAAGTCTGACTCATTACAAAAAACATCCAAAAACAAGTCATTTGCATTCAACAAGGCAGTTGTAATGGTGTGTTTGGGTGAACAAGACTGGGGTTTTGGCACAGTCATATAGTTGCTCAGTTGCTTATTTATGCTATGGCCAATTCCTGAACTGGCCAGTCTGTAGATCTCCCAAGTTGCCTTGTCTCAAATCTTGTTTGAATAGTCTAATGAGGTGGTGAACTTGTCCACTTTTACTAAGAATCCTAATTCCAAGTAGGTCAGTGCAAGGCAGCTAAGCTGATCTAGTGCCGCAGAGGAAAACCTCACTTTAGTGGTATCCGCATAAGGGTACTTCCATGCAACAAAAATGGACACATGTCCCCTTGTAGCAAATTCTCATGCCTATTTCAGGCTGCTGAAAAAAAATAGAACGTGTGGTAATATTTTTAGTCATATTGTACCTTTTCTTTGAAAATCTCACATCAGATGAGGTTGTTCCTAGGCTTTACAACATGAATGAGGCCTATGTAAGGGTACTGTTCATACTTTACATTTAGGCAAACTAAGCAATAAAATAAGAAACTCTAGCCGGGGATGGAGAAGCAGGGGAAAGAGACGAACATTTCGACCCAGTTCTCGTGGAACAGCACAGTTGTTATACTGATGGCTTTCTTCCAACTCCTCTGAAGCCATCTGTCTGCAATTGCCAATATGCAGAAACCTATACCGAGAAAAAAACCCCAATCCACTCAAGCAGACAATCCCTCCGTTCATTTTAACTTAAATTAAAACACAACAATACTAACTGCCTTAGAAGCCTACCATTAAGTCTTCTTAGGTACAAAAAGGACGAAGTGACTAAGAGGCCTGTAGCAATGTAGAACAGGGAGGATGAACAGAACTCCAAGAGGAATAAAAAAGCTGTTATGAAAACAAGAGAGGGAGGTAATAAAAACAACCATTTTAAGTACTGGAGATAAAAGAAAAGGAGCTACACAGTTGAAGAGGCACCACTCAGGCAGAGAGTACATCCCACAGTACTTAGAAGCAAAAGAAGCAAAAGAATCTGAGACAGAAGCAAAAGAATCTGAGATCTCCAAAACAAGCACCTGTTTTTTAGTGAGCTTTCACATTTCAAAGATAAATTTGGGGGCTTTTTTAAAAAGAACAAATTAGATAAACCCGAATTGCTGTAACATGTACTACAGATAAAAATGTAAAGCCTCTTGCTCTTTATTTCTCTCTAAACAGTATAGGTAGGGAAATCT
This sequence comes from Crocodylus siamensis, assembly GCF_052110815.1. NCBI lineage: Eukaryota > Metazoa > Chordata > Crocodylia > Crocodylidae > Crocodylus > Crocodylus siamensis. The sequence goes on along the minus strand of NC_143396.1, from coordinate 96,193,477 downwards.
TGCTATAACAGCAAAATATAATTAAGAATTCTGAAACTCACAGTTAAAAATGTACTGGGTATTCTTCAGCAAAGGATATTAAAACAATTAAATTTCCCACACAGTGTTGTGAACAAAAACACTGCTTTACAGTTGGTATTTCAGATGAATTAATTAAAATGGTCCCCTCTACAGCTGTGTCATCTGGTGCTTAGATGACTGCATTTATCTTGCAGACATCTTAAGACTATAACTGAAGACAAATCACTTTTCATTTCCTCCTGCTCAGGGTAAAGCCCCATTTTTTTCCACACTGGAAAAAATTTATCAATACTTCAATTTGTACTGGCAGTGTAAGAGCTATGGATGGGGGGGGGGGGGTGTAACACATGAACATTTCCCAGAGGAATAAGAATTTTGCATTCATGATCCATTCACTGAAGAATCAATTAATTGTGCCAAATCAGCTGTCATGCAATCAGGAAATAAACCTGTTTATCAAGAGTTTCTCTGGTATTTTAGTTATTTTTATACTATAAATACACAAAATTGATAAGTAGACTCCCCACCCTGAATACAAGAAATAGAGAGCAAGTAAGACAACAATTAAATCTTCTGAAAGCTGAACCATATATTTTAATGCACCCCTCTGCTTCCAAATGGACTTTTCCGATGGAAGAACAGGATAGCAGAAAAATAACGTCATTATCTGGTTGCTAATGAAGCTGCTGATATGTAGCAAGGACTGTCAAACAATGAAAAATTTTACCCCTTACAGGCAAACAAGCAGTCTTTTTCCCCCAACACAGATTTACCTGAGTCTCCAGTTCTTCCAATTTACGCTTCCTGGCATGAAGAGCCTTACTTGGGAAAGCCCAAAAATAATTGGAAGTTCCAATCCTATCAGTGTCCACCATCCCATCATCAACTAAACTTTGCAGGACTTCTTTCACCGACATGGCAGCTAAAAAACAAAAGCAACCCATTTTAAAATTAAGTAGACCCAATAAAGAAAAAAATTAGTAGCAAATAAGTAAGCATAACAGAAGCTTATGTACTTCTACCTGTTCTCATCTTCCCCAGGAACTGCTTACAGAACCACAACAGCATAAATGTACCATATTTGCTATGGAGCCAGGCTGGAGCCATGCTCTGTGCCGCAGGCTGTAGGAAGGAAGGAGCCTGCCAGCAAAGAGCAAAGGTAAAGTGTGCGGGGTGGAGTGGGGGGGAAGAAGCGGTGTGGATGTGGGGAAGAGACGAAGGGGGAACTGGGGAAGCCTGAGGCTGTGGAGGGGATGGGGGGGCAGCACAATGGGAGGGTTAGTGTGAGGGGGAGGGAAAGCAGGCAGCAGGGGGCAAGCTGCCTGCCTCTTTCACTGGCTGCCCCACTATTCTCACACTGCATGCCCCTTACCATCTGCCTCCTGCCATCCCCCACTGCCTGCCCCATTACAGTGCCCCTCATCACTTCATTAAGGATGAATTTAAGGTGATCCTCCAATAATTAGATTTCATACACGGAAACTTATAATACATTTATACATTTTCCATGTGTAGAATCAAATTATTGGGGAGTCATCTTATATTTCGGTAAATACAGTAACTCTTACCCCATGAACATATTTCTGAAGAGACTACTCCATTTTGGCATCTGCCTGATGCTACAAACCACTCATACAGAGAATCCTTTTGAAGTCAATGGCAATATTGTGCACAAAACAATTTATTAAAGAAAATTTGCTATCAGTTTCCCATTGTGGGTCCTGATCTAATCCAGCTTGAAATATATTTATCAATAAAGGAAATCAGCTGATAGATTAATATGATCTGGAAGAAGGCGAGATAAACCTATTTAGTGAAAAGGACATGACCTGTGATCTTGCATAGATAAGCCTGTAGTGTTTGGTCAAGATGGAGTACTCAAGGGCAGACCCATAAATTTCTCTTCTGGACAAATGCTCTTTTGGTCTCCGAAGTTGCCAGGAATCAAGTTACATGGAACAAATTCCATTTTCTGTGGCAAAATATGCTTTCATGATGTTACATTTTATGCTATAGTCTTAAGAGTCTTTAAGAGTCTGTTTTAATAGCTTAAATCAGGGGTTGGCAGCCTATGGCCTACAAGGCCACCAAGCCCACGGAGCTGAGGGACTACACTACAGCCAGGTGGCAGACGGCTTCATCCATGCTGCAGCCAAAGTGGCAAAAAGAAACCAAACTAGGTTCCTTCTGCCCGCCACTTGAAAATGTTGTCAATGACTACCTTCACTGGGGTCAGAAACATTTTCTGGTAGGGAAACCAGATGACCCAGCGTGGGTCTGAAGCAGGAAGGCACGAGAACGTGGCTGTGTTCACTGTTTCTTCCTGCCACCCAGCTATAGTGTGGCACAGGGAGAGCCTGCCTCCACTGAAGCTCCAGCCAGCTGACTGCAGCACAAAGTAGGGACAGCTCCACCAAAGCTCCTGGCAGCCGGTTGTGGTGCAGGGGAGCAGAAGTCACAGCTCTGCAGGCCAAACCCAGAGCCTCCAGGCTGGATCCATCTCATGGGCTACAGATTACCAACCTCTGCTTTACATTACTTTAAGATTCAAGCCAACCATACACTTGAGGTAATGTAGAAGGGAAACTAAAAGTGAAAGACTGATGACTAAAGCCTAAGACAGAGATATTGTGAAAAGGAATAATCTGTTACCACATAATTAAAAACAGCATCATTATATATACTCACCCCCATACAGGAGGGCAGATTACCAGTTGTCCATGCAACCTTAATTCTAACACTTCTTAACTAGTAATTTTTTTTAATTGTATCTGGTAATTTCCACTCTAAGCAATCAACAGCTGCAGAGGAACTGGGAGAACATGTATTACATTAATTTCTATTAAGCTGTCAGATGGAAGGTCATTCTCTTAATCAGACGGGCTAAAAAAATTTTAATGGATTATGCCCCACACTTGCCCAAGAAAGTTTCCCATTCAACACAGGCAGTAGAATTTTTCAAGGCTGAAAATAAGAAACAATTAAATTAATGATCTTCAGTAACTATTCTTCAATACTCAGGTATAAAGAAGCTTCTAAAGGATTCTACTGGCAGATTATATATGGTTTGATTGTATTATAAAGGTTTGTGAGAGAGTCTCTACAGTAATTTAAAAAAAATCTTATTTAACATCCCATGAATACAAATAAATGTCCTTTGATATACTCTTGCATCTCTAGAGGCTTCTATGAGTACCTTTTATCTGCTAACATAACTGAAAAATAACGTACCACTGCAGTAATGTACGTGGAGTTATAGCAGATCCCCCTGTAGCTCTTACAACACAACTGCTTTTTCTTGATCTATAATAGCTCTGTTATCACCATCACACAGATGTATAAATCAAGAAAGTGGACATTCGGTCTCACTGTTCATATAGGCATGAGAACAGAACATTTAAATAAATCTAAAGTTTTCCCAAGATAAGTTATCCTGGGCCATAATCGTAACTAATGGGCATCAGATTTCTATTGATGGTCCTGGATATTAAACCTGAGATACTTTCTATGTAAAACTGCTTTGTAGTACTGTTGGAGAAATGTAACAGAAAACTATTTGTGTACATATTTGGAGCCAAATTTTAAGATGTCAAAGATTAAAATCTGTCACTTAAATCCACAGTTAGCCAACAATGCATCATGATTCTCAAGAGATGAAGAGCACCCAGTGATCTCAATGGGATCTCAGCTTCTCTGAGAATCGCATTATATATTTAGAAAGTGTGAATTTCAGAATCCAGTCTTTTGTAACCCACACTTGTAAGCTTTGGCCTTCATGTTCAATATACTATATTGTTCTGATTATGTTGACCTTGCATATAGTCAATCCCCTATTTTCAAGTTCAATTTTAGGAACAACAGCTTTTTCCCTGTATGTAATTCTGTAAGTATAGATAAAGACTATGCACTGCTATTGCTCTTGTGAATCAAATAATAAAAGAAAGGACACAATGGACTAAACATTTTTTACTTGGTGTTTTAGTGTGTGCCCATAATAGTAAAAATGCTGGCAGCCCCATTATAAGTCAGTCAAAAATCAATCAGCTAGGAGGGTGGGTTTTTTTCTTCTTTTTGAGGAAACAAGGTAGACTTATAATCAGTCCAATATAGTAAGTTACATATATCAGTAATAAAGTAGTTGCATTCTGTCTTTGTGTTTATTCAAACTAGACCACCACCACAAACCAATAAACTGATGCAGTTAGTTGTCTTTGCAACAAGAAAAGAAAAGCAGTCCTGCAAAATGAGAATTTGCAAAGTAAGGCCTCTCCACTAAACAATATGTAATGCCTCCACATATTTTTTTTAAAATGCTGTAAACACTTACTAATTCCTTTTTCTTTGGGAGCAATCTTCTCTACATCCTTTAATTGGAACACATCTTTCTGCTCAAACACAAAAAGTACATCAGCTCTGAAAGACCCATGCTAAATTAATCCCAAGAAATACCCAAGAAAAATCTAACATATACTTATTATTCCAGAAAAATTTGCATTTTACTCATAATTAAAGAACTCAAGTAATTTAAAAATAAAAGAAACTGCCTTTTGTCATAATCCATGCTCTTTGTTACTCTAATTTAATTGCATCATTACATGGTACAACTTCAGGTCTGAGTGGCTAAAACCTCAATAAATCTGATGAAGTAGGCTATCAGCTATAGGAGCTTATGCCTGTCTGATCTACTTAGACTCTAATGGCATCTATATATGTGCTCTGGGGTGAGAGCTGCTCTAATTAAAATGCCCACAGCTTCTTGTGTATTCAGCATCCTGCGCTTCAAAATGACTGCGGGAGCGCTTTACCTAAAGGTCACTTGACAAGCTTTAGGTAAAGCACCCCCACCGCCATTTTGAAACATGGGAACACTTGAATACGCATGATGGTGAGGCTGCTGGAGCATTCTAACAAGAATACTTGAGCAGATTCAATTAATCTAATTGTTCTAATCTAATTAGAATGCATTGGAGCAGGCACCCCACACATGTACAGGCACCCTAAGGTGGTACCCTGCCATGTTTTCTGCCTGACTTCTGACTAAGACCGTTAACTACTGTCTCTTCAGACATTCTGCATTGATGAGGCACTGAAGCATACCAGTACAATTATGATTAATAATACATTAAATTTATATGTGAATTACTTATGTCAGAAGCCCAATGAAACCTCTGCTGTAGGATTGTCATTCTGATCTCCCCTACATACTGCCTCCTTTAGTGTGTACTCTCTGATCCGTCCCTTTCTGACTCTCCAACTTCAATTGCTTCCGTGTCCCAATTTGATCGTTCCTGTCATAATGCAGTGACAGTGTGAAATTGACAATATCTGGATCCTACAGAACAAGTCAAGTAGTGAGAATGTCCCAAATGCCCAATACTTTCACTTTGTTGCTGCACTGTACGTGAACTGAAGTTCTTCAGGTCAACCTCTGACGTATGGCAACCCCCATACAATGAAAAGGGCTTGAGAAATATATTTCAGCAGCCATTACCGACATTATGGAAACTCTAACTTAGGTTTTCTTGGCTTTTGTACTTTAATCTGAAAAGTCTACAGGAAACTGATAGCACTACATTTGAAAGCATTACAGGAAACACAATTCTTTTAGTTATTCCACTTCACTGTCGATGACTCATCCATTGCTGACAAAAAGGGTCAACATAACATACAGCTGAACTGGTGCCAAATTCTATTCAGCACCAGTTCAACTGCATCTACTGTCAGCAACTGCTGGTTCTGCAAGTACAAATGAAGCCAATCTGGTCTAGGAAAAAAAAGCTAACTAAAAAATTTAACAGTGATGAAATCAAAAAGATATTTCCCACTACAGTACCCACAGTAGACAGTTAAGTGCATTGTGAATTCTAACCACTGGGCCCAAGTGAACGATGATAAATAAAAAATTCTACTTACTGTTTCAAAAAATATTTCCATCATGCGGCTTCTCTTCTCTTCAACACTCAATCCTCTTTTCTTGGACTAAAATGGGAGAACATAGATACTGCAGTTTAATACCAGAGCATCCTAGGAATTGCTATTTTGTTCAGAACTCACACTTGTTAATCCTAGAGCTATTTCTTTGATTTCTCCTTAAATAAATGAACATCCCACACAACTCCCTCAGGACAGACTTCTTCACAAAGGAAGACCTTTCCATGCTAATCTACCAAAAACATTAATGGTCTCAAGGAATTGATTTGCTAAGCAATCTACTACATTTCCTACTCACTGTCCTTTATTTTTTTTACATCCCCATAATTCCTTATCCATCTTACCTTACTAGCTCTAAAAAAGGTATTCCATTCAATCTGGGAAGTCTATTCAAATGCTCAATTGCCCTTAAAAAAGCAGAAATATAGTTATTTCTACTCTTTACACAGTGGGGGACTTGCTTTTGTTGGACGCCTTCACTACTGTAAACATTGTTTTTATTACAGTGAAGCTACTAATGTGAAATACAGGTCATTAAAAAAAAAAGACAGCTGTTTCCCTCCAAGTCCCTCAACCATTCTGGGGGTATTTCTAACTTTTTACATGATTTTTTTCCCTACATCTGTATCAAACAGTTTGCAGGGGATACTGACTGAACACATGGGAGAACAGTGGAATAGGTTTCACGCAAGTTGCTGCCTACTACCAAAAAGTAGAAATGAGAACTATTTTCTGCTCCAGTATTTTGTAGTTATATTACACTTGAGGATAGCTTATAACTGGACTGTCCAACTTCCAGGCAGCTGGGGTTGTCCCTCCCCCCCCAGGTGCGGTCCACAGTCCTGGGGATTGCACAAGGCGCAGGCTACAAACTGAGGACTGCTCGCTGTGCAGGCACCCCCTTCCCAGGGGTCTTCCTCAGGGTGCAGGCAGTGTGGAGCATTCAGGTCCAATGTGGAATACCCAGCTCCCCCACTCCAACATGTGCTGCATGGCCAGCTTGGCTCTCACCTTTCCTCTCATTCAGGCATACAGTGTGAACAGCCTACCCTCACCCCTGCAGCACACACAGCCTGGCTCCCCCAGTCCCACACAACACCCTCCTCTCCTCCCCTCACAGCCATACACCCACTTACAATGGGGGCAGCTCAGCCCCTCTGCCACTGCCTGCACAGCACAGACACCTTGGTCCCAAAGGAGCAGCAGCAAGAAGAAAATCGAAGAGAGAGGGGTAGCCTGGAGAGCCCAGCTGCCGAGGCAGGAGCAATGATGGGGGCACAGCCTAAACCTTCAGGAACTGCAGGCAGCTTACAGGCCACCAGGTAATCAGCCCTGGTTTATAACCATAGGATGCTAATTTTTTTTCAGACAGATGGGATTTTCAAGTAGAAGTGTGCCTTTAAACCTGGTAGCCTACCATTTGAATCAAACTAACAGATTGATAAAATGTATTGTGCATGTTTCTTGTACATGGAACATGTATTAGCTAGAGGAAAAGTTATCTGGTGAGTTCCTAGAATAGGTGGATAGGTGTAGAGATTTGGCGGGGGCGGCAGGGAGGGAAATCAGGCCTCGTTTCTGCTACTCCTAACATATTCCAAGCTTCCACCAAGCAAAAGCAATGCAATGTTTGTTAGTTTCACTACTGCTTCCTTCTGAAACAAGCTACATGCTGCTGGTGCAAAGGTTTGAAATCAGTAGCTGCAAATATCAATAAAGACAATGACTGGGGTTTAAAAAAAAAAAAAATCTGTCTCATGCAAAAACCTGTACTTCAGAAGACTGATGATGAACCATCAATGATGCATACACAAGAAACAGCAGTAATGCAAGGTATCAAACCTGACCTAACCAATACAAATGAATGAAATATGAATTTTCATTTCTACCTAGGAGAATTTTACAGTCTCTGCTCTCTCCTATACCTGACAGAAAAGCGTGTGCACGCCCAAAAGCCTGCAAATATCTAGTTGGTCTAATAGAGGATATCACCTCTTCCACAAGTTTTGACTCCTTTTGATCTAACCAAAGCCTTCTAAATCAGATGAACCTTATATTCAGCTATACCACATTGGGTTATTGACTTCCCAACCAGTTACTATGACAAACACTCTGATGTTACAAATACTAAAATATTGCATCACTATGTAAGTGAGAAAAATAAATGACAAGCAATTTTCTTTTCCCCTTCCCCCTCAAACAGCTTAGTAATCTCAGCAGTGATAAAATTAAAGACAATGATATGCAACATGATATTTTAACTAAGGTTTGGCATCATGCTGTATAAATTTTACTTGAGTGTGGAAAAGATCCTTTAGGCTCATGTGACTGTGTTGACCTAAATACAACCACAATGAAGCTATTATAGATTTTATTCGCATCTGGATGTATGGGAAACTGCACATGTAAATCCTCCCCAAACCCTTCTACATTGCAATTTTGCTATGCTACGATTACTGGGCCTAGTTCAAGCTGTGTTTCCATGGTCTATTGTAACAGTTGCAGCCTCCAGGTAAAATTAATTTGATCTATGGGCAGCCTGCCATAACCAGATAAAAAGAATAACAGACACGGCTTTAAAGGTGTTTACTGGAAATAATATGGAGAGCTGCTAATTAATATTGCATTGAACAGGGCCAAAGAAAAATAAATTAAATAAATTGGAGATAGAATGGAAAAAGTCCTGACATTTAAATTCATGAACCCCCTCATTAGACAAAGGACTACCAGGATGGTAACTATGTGCAGCTGTTATACATAACACTGGGCAATTTCACCACAAAATGGTACAAGATATTTCCCCACCAAAAGAATGATTGCAGGGAAAACTTTATCTCCTCATCTAAAGCACTGACAAGAGGGAGACTAAAAGCAACATCAAGCATACCATCAAATTCAGAAAAAAACAAAGGAATGGGCCAATGTTATCAGATTCTACTAAAACCAAAATGATGCAACCCATATCATGCTCTACAGAGAACCAGAAAAGTACTCTAGTGCCGCTACCCAGCTCTGTATGGGTTTATGCTGTGGACAGAAAATTTGCCATCTCCCAGAGACCCCCAGGATTCAAGTTGTTTTCTTCTGGACCAGTGGTGCTCAAACTTTTACCTATGCAGGCCAGATGAGTGATGCAGGGCTGGTTCGCAGTGGATCAGGGTCTTACCTAAACCAGTAATGCTGCACATCTATCTTTCTATGTGTGCGCATGTGCACACATACATAGACCTGTGTGTGTGTGTATATATATATCGTTTGTGTGTGTGCACATGCATGCATATACCTGTGTGCACATCTGTGTATATCCGTGTGCATTTGTGTGTATACAGTTGTGCATATACCCGTGTGGATACATGTGTGCACATTTGTGTATACATACCCGTGTATGCGTGAACATTTGTGTATACATGTGTGCATATACAGGTAGTCCTTGACTTACGATTCGCAGTTACAAGGTTTATAAATTAACACCTTGTTTCAACTTCCTGACGTCAGTTTCAACTTTACAACACTTGATCCAACACCACGCCATGCCAGAGAACAGGTTCGCTGTGTTGTCCATCTCCCTGGAGAACATCCCTCCCAACTTCCTCGAACCTTTTCTTTAAGCAAGCAGACAAGACTCCCGAAAAATCCTGCAGCCAAGACTCCCGAGAAGACTCCAGCCAAGAACCCTTCAAAAAGCCCATCCAAAACCCCTTCAAAAAGTCCAGCAAAGTCATCTCAAAGAAGTCCTTCCAGACCAATATGTTCTCTATTTACAATATAAATACATTAATGTAGTGATATTGTTCATCTATAATAGATTGAGTACAAACTTCTGGGGTATTTTTAGTGAAAATAGGGTATCGGTCCTTGGTTCAGGAACCGATCCCCATTTATAACGTTGTTTCCTGTGGGGAAAAAATTGGTTCCGAGTTACAGCGTTTCGACTTTCGACTTTTTGCAGTTTTCAGGAACCAATAGTGTCTTAAGTCCGAGGACTCCCTGTACATATTTGCATATTCCTGTGTGTGCACATTCAAGTGTCCGTGCGTGCATGTCCGCACATTCCTTTGCATGCATATCCGTGTCTGTGCATACCCGTATCTGTGCGTATACATATGAACACGGGGGCATGTGTGTTTGTGTACACACGAACGTACACACACACTCCGCCCCCCCCATTATGGGCACACGCACCCGCTCCCCCCCATAAGCTGCTACCAGTCCCCCACTGCTAAGTCTGCGGCCCCGCGGGGATGTCGGGGCCCGAGGCCAGGCGAAGGCCCGCTCCCACACAGCGGCTGCTCCCCGCGGATCCCGGCAGAAGGGAAGGGTCGGGGCGGCTGCGGGCGACTGTGCCGGACGAAGCCGGGGGGAAGGGAAGGGAACGAAGGGATCCCGCCCCGCCCTACCCTTACCATGCCGCCTCCTTCCCGCGGGGCCGGGCCGGGCCGGACTTTGATTTCGGCGCCTCCGGGAGGGGAAAGGTCACGGGGAGGCGGCGGCCTGCAGCGCCGCCTGGCGGCCCCCGCGCGCGGCGGCGGCTGCTTGAAGGTGTCGGGGCCCCGCGGGAGGCAGGCGGGCCGGCCGTGGCCGGGCGGATCCAGCCCTGCGTCCACAGGCGGGGCCTGAGGCAGGGCTGTGCGTGCAGCTCTGGTCGCGGCTCAGCGAAGCAGCCGGCCCGGTCGCTGGAGTGGGCTGCGGCTTAGGAAAGCGCGGGCCTGCTCCTTAAGGCAGAGCTTTTCCTTTGCAGCGCCGTGGGGTGTCTTGAGATCCCGGGTGCTACAGGGGGTGCGCACAGGAGTCAGGAGTGAAAGCCAGAGGTTTCAAAGAAGAAGGCAGAGCGTTTAAAGGCTTCTGCCCGGCTGTGGGCTGGCTGCAGAAGATCAGCTCTTTATTTCTTTTCGGTAGTCCAAAACAGGTGTGAAACAAGTTGGGATTCTCTGAGAGGGGCCTCAAGGCTAGAAAGGTTGAGGATGGCTCTGCCCTGTCCTCCGGGGCACTCCTTTTTGATGAGGCTGAGGAGCACAAGATAAGATGCTGAGAGCCCATGCAAAGGTCACAGATAGGTAAAGGGCAGAGGAAAAAGGTTGCTGAAAGGGAGAAGGGCTTGGCCTGGGTGCTCGGCTTGTCCCAGGTCTTAGGGTTACAGAAAACTAAACCACATTAACTTACCTCCCTTTCAATAAAGGTCAGCTATTGCGCTTTAGCTTTCACATCCTGGAGGACTTTTCACAGTTACCGCAGACCACCTTAGGTCAACCTCCCTCACCTTACCTGGCACCCGCATCCCCATACCCACCCACATCTTCAGGTGGCTTGGACTTCGTTCACACCTTGGGACAACAGCTTGCAAAAGTAGAAAGTCTGACTACGCCTGCAAAGACTGACACACATGCTTAACTTTGTGACCTGTAAGTAGGTCCTTGCAGTTAAGGGGAGCTGCCCAGGATTAAGTGTGTAATTAAGCACCTGTCTGCAGGATCAGAGCTATTTTTTACTCTCTTTTTTTCAACCAGCTGTAGTTGCCAAAAATAAGACATGGGGGAAGGGAGTAGGAGAATTTAAGAGTTTCGATTTCCTGTCATAACCCCTCAGCTTAATTCCTTCCTTCCTTTTTAGCAATTTGCTAAGCATTTGTTAACATTTCTAAACTTAATTTAAAATATACCTATTAGGATTATCAGAATTATCACAAGAATTGAAGAAAAAAGCTCATGTAAGCTATACTAATTATTTTTCTAATTTTCAAAGCCAACCGGAACAAAAAAGGACTTTCAGTAAATAGTATGCAGTTGTTCTACACTAAAAGAAACAAATTTAAATCCAAAATTCGCTCCACCCCCCCTCCCAAAGTCCTAATGCTAATTTAATTCCACTATAATGAATTATGCCAATACATGAAATGTAGGTCATAGAATGGAGTCATGGCTCATGACTCTACTGGGCAGTCTAAATGTGACTCCATATGAAAGAGACTTAGTGGGCTCTGGGGACAGACGAATGGCTCTAGGACCTGCCCTTGAAAGTTTAGTGGTGGCCATCATGGAGGACATTACGGTTTTCTGCTACTCTGTCCTTTGTCCTCTATTGATACAAAACCCGACGCCTTTATGTCCTCTATTTTCTCTCTTCAAGAGAAAAATAGAAGACATAATGGTATCCGGTTTCATATCAATAGAGGACAAAGGGCAACTGGACTGTCCTCTATGATGTCCATCCTAAGTGTCCTACAGCTTTGAATCATTTCAGGATTTTGGTTTATAGTTACAAAGTTTGGCAACCCCTATTAGAGAACATATGAATGCTCAAGAAATTAATCCAGCATGCTATAAAGCTTCTTGCACATCTTCTTGTGCATGTCACTTTATCCCATCATTGCAGCTTGACCGTATGAGAAGTATCATAAGCCTTTCTGAGGCCTTTCTCATGCTCCTAGGGAAGGGGTTGGCAAAGTTTTTCACCTGCAACCTCAACTTGCAAGATGTTAGTGTGCCAGGGGCAGATGGCAGGGGAGCCACGAGGGGCCTGATCCTTGTGGCAGCACAGCCCTGGCCCCTTCCCCACCATCTACCCTCAGATGTGCATACCTGCCACTGAGCCCAGGCTGCTTGCAGCACGTGGCAGGAAAGGTGCAAGCAGCTGCACTGGGGTCCGTGGATCCCTGGCCCGGCTTGTTGCTGGTGGTGGCTGCACGCATGCCTTGAGGTGGGCAGCAGGGGAGGGGCCAGAGCTGTGCTGCCACAACAAGGATCAGGCCCTTCCAGCTCCCCCACAGTCGCCCCAAGGCATGCATGACAAGCAAAATGCCTTTACATGTCACACTCTGGCACACATGCCAGGGGGTGCTTACCCCTGTCCTAAATGGGTTCCCTTTCTGGTAGCACAGAACGTGACTGTTGGACACAATGAGTCTGCTTTTTTCTTTTTTTTTTTGTGTTGCATTAGCCCCATCCTATAATTAGACCTGGTAACACTTTTCTCACATAAAGGCATCAGTAGGCCTTTATGAAGACCTATAAATTGTCAGTTTGTAGAAAAAACCCAATTTTCTTTTTTAAATTATTATTATTTAAAAATACATTCCCTCCCCTTCCCCAACCATTTCTGACTTTCTCTCTGCCCTCTCTATCCCTTATAAGTGATTACAAGTAGTACCAAGTAAGCTAAGTTCTTATGTTCCCTTATAGTAAAAAGCCCCTTTTATATTGTAAATAGTGTTCTATTATGTTTGCATTGATTTTTTACTGTTTTATATTGAATGTATATGATTTAGACCCATGTCTGTAAAGTAATGTCAAGTTTCCATTTTGTATATCAAGCCTCCATCTTGTGTCCTTTGTCCTGGTATAACCTATGTTCTAACTGTGGCTCATGTCTAACCAGTCTCATGTAAATTCATTCCTGAATGAATGGGAATGAATGAGGGTGCTTGAGGTGCAATGGGAGCAGGCCTCTACTGAATGATCAACTCAATGACCTGACCATTGCCTTGCATTGACTCACCCAGGAACCACAAACCTCAGCCAGGAACAGAGACAAAGCCCAGCATTTGAAAGATAAAGAACCTACAGAAACCCAACATTTGGAAGATAAAGACCCTGCAGAAACCAGCAACCCCACCATTGTGTCCTACCAAACAATGAGGACACCTGGATCTGCACGTATGCTCTGAGCAGGACTGTCCTTGCCTGGACATGTCCTTCCCATAGGAGACCCAGGTAGCCCACCTCTATAAAAGGGTTGGTAGAGTGTGATGTCTTGGGATGCCCTCTTAATCTGGACCAGCACTGCGCCATGCCACCTATCCACCCAGAGCCCCTGCTGGTGACCCCCTCTGGACAACACCTTGATGGAGAAGACACGGACTGGCCATCGAGGATCAACTCACAGCCCAGGATAGGTAGCTATCACCCACCTTCCTTCCCCAAGCAAAGGACCTGGACTCTGTCCCTACACACCTTGACTTCAACCCCCCACCAAGCCTTTTTCTCTCCTGCTACCAGTGTGTGTGTGTGTGTGTGTGTGTGTGTGAAAGAGAGAGAGAGAGAGAGAGTGAGTGCAAGTGCTTGTGTGTGTGTATAGGAACCAGTAACTTTGTGAACTGTATAGTATACTGCCTGTCTAATAAAAACTGATATTTTTGACCAGGAGTTGGTCTCTGTCTTGCTTCAGGCTTCCAACCAAATCCCTGTCTCTCTGACCTCCCTCTGGGCTTCATTCCTCTCTGCCACCTCTATCCCCCCTGGCTCTGGCTTTCCCTTTCTCCACTGACCTTCCAGCTGTACTCTTTGGTTTCCCAGCTCTATCCTCCGCCGCTTCCTTCTCCGATTTCTCTCTCTCCATTCGCACTTGTGTCTCACCACCTCTGCCTTCTCCCCGATCCCAGTCTCTCTCTGCCTTCTCTCCCCAGTTTCTCTGTTTGCGTCCTGTTGCATTTGCCTTCTCCCTGGTCTCTCTCTCTCTCCATTCCCACTTGTGTCTCGTCGCCTCTGCCTTCTCCCCAATCCCTGTCTCTTTCTGACTTCTTGCCTCGAACTTCCCCTGTCTCTCCATTCTCTGGCTTTCCCCTTGTGTCCTGCCACCTCTGATTTCTCTCCCTGATCACTCTGTTCCCATTTGTGTCCTCCTGCAGCCTCCTGGCCCCGGCTTCATAGTTGGTAGGGCCGGAAGGGACCTAATCAGATCATCAAGTCCGACCCCTGCCCGGGGCAGGAAAGAATGTGGAGGTCAAACAACCCCGCCTAGGTGAATGTCTAGCCTCCTTTTAAAGACCCCCAGGGTAGGAGTGTGCACCACTTCCCTTGGAAGGTGATTCTAGCTCCTGGCCAACCTGGCTGTGAAGGAGTACCTCTCTAGCCTGAATCTACTCTTAGTCAACTTATGGCCATTATTCCTTGCTACTCCCGGCAGTGCTCTGCGGAACAGGGACTCTCCCATTGCCTGCTGGTCCCCCTTGGCCAGTTTGTAGATGGCCACCAGATCCCCTCTCAGTCTTCTCTTGTAGAGGCTGAACAGATTCAGGTCCCGTAGCCTCTCCTCATAGGGCCTGCCCTGCTGCCCCCTGATCATGCAAGTGGCCATCTTCTGGACCCTCTTGATGCTGTCCACCCTTTCTGAACTGCGGCACCCAGAACTGGATGCAGTACTCCAACTGTGGCCTGACCAATGTCGCAGAGGAGGAGGATCACTTCCTTGGACCTGCTTGTGATGCATCTGTGGGTGCATGGCAAGGTGCAGTTAGCCTTCCTGACCACTTCCCCACACTGACGGCCCATGTTCATCTGGGAATCAATAGTGATGCCGAGATCCTTTTCTGCCACTGTACTGACAACAAGGGAGTTCCCCAGCCTGTAGGTATGGTGCTGATTCTTCCTCCTCAGGTGCAGCACCTTGCACTTGTCCATGTTGAAACCCATCCTATTCTCATCCTCCCACCTCTGTAACCTGTCCAGATCTAGTTGTAGCCTGGCCCTCTCTTCTAGCATGCCCACTTCTCCCCACATCTTAGTGCTGCCACTGCTTTCTGGCTTCCTTCCCTGGCTTTGGCTCCCTCCACCTCCTGGCTTTCTCCCCCTCTCCACTGACCTCCCGGCCATACTCTTTGGTCTCCCAGCTCCCTCCTCCTCCTTGATCTCCCAGCTTTCCCTATGTGTCCCACTGCCTCTTTCTGTGTCCGATCTTCCCTGTCCCTCTCTCTCCGTTCTCTAGCTTCCCTGTTGTACCCTACTGCCTCCACCTTCTCTCCCCAATCTTCCCTGCCTCTCTGTTCCCACTTGTGTCCTGCCGCTCCTGCCTTCTCTCTCCAATCATCTACCCAGCCCTGTTCCTCCCAGCTCTGCCTGTTGCTTCCATCTGCTCCCCGCTTTCTTTCCCAGTCCCCAGCACCTCCCACAGCATCCCTGATTTCCTGGCTTGCCTCCACTGCTTCCAGTGGCTCCTCATTTCCTGCCTCGGCCTTTCTCCACCTGCTGTCTCTACCTCCCAGTTTCCTCCATCTCCACACTGCCTCCCAGTTCCCCCTGCTGCCTACCAGCTTCTTCCGAGTCCCAGCTCCTTTCCCACGCTGCCCCCAGCTACCCCATTGTTTCTTTCCTCCCTGGCCCCTGTGCTGTTCTACCCCCCTTCACCACTGCTCCCTGATCCCCTGGCTTACCTCCACTACCTCCAGCAGCTCCTTGCTTTCTTTCTCGGCCCCTGCAGCCTTTCCCCAGCACCCAGAGCCTCTCCCACAACCCCGATCTGACTCCTGGCACCCAGAGCTCCCCTCTCTGGCACCCACAGTTTACCCAGCTCTCCCTGCAACCTCTCCGGTTCCCCTGCAGCTACCCCAGTTCCCCCCCCGCAACTTCTCTCTGGCACCTGCAGTTTACCCAATTCCCCTGCAACCCCTCTTCAACTCCCAGCACCCGCAGCCTCTCCCTGTACCTCTCAGTTCCCACACAGTCTTTCCGCTCCAGCTCTGGCCTCTGCGCTGACTTCTCCCTGGCATCGCTTCTCCATCCTGCTGCCTTTCGGCTTTTCCCTTTGATCAATTAATACCAATGAACCTTAAGTAATCCCAAGCCCTAGTGACCCTGAATAACCCTGGGGCACATTGACCTCGAGTAGCCCCAGGTGCTACTTGACCCCAGAGTCACTTGACCTTAAGTAACACCAAGCACCAAGTTACCCCAAACGCCCCATAGTGTTAACACACAGCTACAAAAGTGAGTGTTTGTGCGTGTGTGTGAACTCATATTGGTGTGTTTGTGTGTGTATATAATTTTGTATCACGCCCTCCCGTCTAACAATGCAATTTTGGGATCCCAAGTGTTGATCTGGCACGTGTCAAGTCAACAAGTTCATGTCTTGCTTTATCTGTAGCTAGCCCACACAAAATCATATATTCCTTGGTCTCATTCCTCAGTTGTCATCCTTCCTTCGCAGTGAATTATTTTCCACATAAACATATTCCTGTTCATGCTTGTTTTTTAGCCATGATTAAGTTCAGCTCTGCTCCTTTCTTATCCCCCTGAAGCCAAAGGAGAAACAGCTGAGGCAGGATTGAGAGCCTGCTGCTTCATGGGGCTGCTTGGAGATACTGTGCATTGTAGGTAGGTAGTGCAGTGGGTAACTGAAGTAAGGCAGACATTATTTGGGGAAAGTGAAGTGCAAGTATTGAAGTGAGTGTCATAGAGTTCTGCATATTGAAACATGTTTAGGAGCATGTACCTTAGACCAGAGGTGAGCAAAATACAGCCTGCGGGGCTCCTAAAAAATTTAGAAAATTAATAAATTTTCTGCCCTGGGCTGCCTGTCATGCGGCCGTCGATAGCTTGTCAAAACTCAGTAAGCGGGCCTCTGCCCAAAATAATTGCCCATCCCTGCCTTAGGCTCTTCTACAGTACACAGCCATGCAACAGGAAGTAGTGGACAAAACTTTCACCCACTGCTCAGATTATATATCTCAACTAAGACTTGCAGGAAGTCCAGGAAATGAGCTTTTCAGATATCTAGAGTAGCATTCCTCATTACAGCAATAGCAAAATTTTAAATTAGTGTTTAGAATCTTGGCTGTATATTTCATCAAACAGAATAAGTATCTAGCAGCACGACACCTGTTAAAACTACACTGATGCACTGGCGCAACATTAGTTCACAAAAAAGTACCTGGATTTTCCATACAGGTGTTCCATCTATATAGTGCCCAAGCACAATCCAATAATGGTTATCTTAAAAATGTTATGAGATCAGACGCTCAATGGCATGGCTGCAGGCTTAGAAACTTTTTCTGGCTGTGTTCCCTGGAGTAAGTTTACCTAATCCTCCTCCTAGTTTGCTGGCCAAGAGTTCTGGCAGCTACAGACCCCTTTGCAGCCAAGTCATTAGATCAGTTTCATCTTGTAATGAAAAATTCCATTAACACCTCCAATTCTTCAGGGCCAAGCTGAAACTAGCTAAGTTAGAAGACTTCTTAAGGGGGAAGAGAAGACCTAAGCAAAGTGAACATGAAGATCAGTATTTCAGACCTTATCCAGGTATCAAAAAGGGTCTTTCCTGTCCTTGTGAAAAATAAACCCAAATGTAGTAAACCCAAATGAACCTCTAAAAATCTATATTCATGTAGCAATGACAATTTAGATTTTGACAGATTCTTTAAAAATTCCACCTGTACTAAGTATGGTCTAAACCTGAACAACAGTTTATCTACTATTATTCCTCCTAATTCTGTGAGGCAGAGGAACTGCAAGCAAGGAAACAGTCTTTCATGTGCTCTCAGGAAGCTATCAAGACAGTAGAAGAGATTGTCTTAAATGTTGAAAATGAAGAGTTTGGGGTGGAGCCAGGGATATGGGAAGGTGGCTGAGAGACAGGCTATCTGCTCCTGTTTATTAAGGAACAGGAGCAGAAGGGTATAGCTGAGACAAAGAACACAGAAAGAAGGGTCTGGAACTATTATACACATTATCCTTCAGTTAAACCTAGGATTCCCAAGTCTCAGTGATATTCTGTTGTGAGCAGATAACTATGAAACCCTCTGGCAAAGTGCATCTTATCCTCCAATAGTGGCTGGTCTGCACAGAAGATAATAGACTTCTGCTAATACCAATTATTCCTCAACAGGTAGAGGGGCTGTGCTGTGGATTTAAACTCTGCTGATCCATTTGGGGGAATCATATAACTGTATGTTACAGGATTCACAATTTTTCTTGATTTCTTAAAAGAAAAACTAAGGAAGTACATTAAAAATTAAGATAGGGACACATCAAGATGTATATTTAAGGGCTCAAGAGTTAGGAAACACTGGAATTAGGGTTGACTGGGCAATTTTAAAGTTAACTTCTTTATGCCTATAGTCTAAGGGGCAGTCTTTAATGACATGATCATATGTGTCGTTTTTTCTGTAGAACCTATGCCTCATTCAGGAAAGGAATCAGAATATTTAGTGAATGAAGCTGTTGTCTAGAGGACCCACCAAAGCTGCTGCAATTAGATACTATATGTAATGAATGAGGTCAGAGGCTACAGGGAAAGAAAGGATACTTTTGTGGCTTAGGCAACTGAATGGCATGCAAGAGAAATAGTAGGTTTCTATCACTGAGCTTCCATTGAGTACCCATGGAATGCTGTGCAAGTTACTCACCTTTTAAAAGGTGGCCTCTTATCATGTATTTCTTAGTTTCTTGTTGCTTAATGTCAGCTACCTGGGATTTGATTTGCGAAAGTAGCAGGAAGAGTTGTTTTTTGAACAAATAAAGAACGCTGAAAAATCAGGGCCAAACTGAACTGCCTACATGTTTGGCTAATCATCTGTAAAATTGGGATAATATGAGACGCTTTATTCCAGAGATGCTGTAAAAAAATTCAGTAACATTTGCAGAGTACTCACGTAATAGCTAACTATTTTTTACTTGTTTTTGTATGCTATCTATAGAGATTCTTCACATACGGTACTTGGTAAAAGCTTTCCTAAAGGAGAGATTTGAGACAGAATAAACTCTTACTTATATAACTGACAATTATCCAAGGTATTGGATTAAGGAGGCAACACAGAAGATATTTAGTCTTTATGGCAAGGCTAATAAGAATATAGAAAGCATGGTGTACATGTTTACAGAGCATTTTCCATGAAAAGGAGAAGTTTGTGAGGAATAATAATGTACAGTGCTAACATACAGTACAGCACTGAATAACCAAAGCGAGTTAATGGAGGATATTGAAATTGTTATTTAAACAAATTCGTTTCTACGTATTAGATGCATTATTAAATTGATGAAGGCACTTAAGTGTGATCCAATTTTCCTTTCTTCTGGTTCCTTGTTGCTC
This sequence comes from Crocodylus siamensis, assembly GCF_052110815.1. NCBI lineage: Eukaryota > Metazoa > Chordata > Crocodylia > Crocodylidae > Crocodylus > Crocodylus siamensis. The sequence continues at coordinate 96,173,731 of NC_143396.1, read as the reverse complement.
TTTGTGACTTAAGCTTAAGCCTAAAATGATGGTTTGTTACAAAAGCAGGTACTTTTATATTTCTGGAGGGACTTGTGCTGGGTAGAATAGGATCACACTGAAATGCCTAAATCCACTTACATACCTAATAAGTGGAGTAAGATCTGGCCTGTATTTTACTAAGCACTCTTCTGTGCATCGTGTACTAACATTTCTAAATAAGAATATTCAACATACAACAGAATTCTCAACTACTCAACTTTTCCCTCCTCAAACACCTTACATCAGCTTTCTTCTTCTTGTATCTTACATTGTTCCATGGACGCGTCAGGTGCTCAGCTCAGCATCTCTGAAAATCAGATAACATTGCTCTGCTTCACTGCATTTTGTTGTAGCTGGGAACCAAATAAAACCTACTGCATAATGCTGAACTTCAAAGCAGATATACAGAGTACTCCAACAAGTGAAGTATTGATGCTACCCTTGCCAGCCATATTTTAATTTGAGGCTTAATAAATAACAGCCTTAAAGATTCATCATATTGTAGAAAATGTGTTCTTTGGGAGAAAAGTTGGAGGCTTGGCAACCTGGATGCTGGCATACCTACTAACTCATACTAAAAGAAAAGGACTACATACTTATCCGGGGCTTTGCCAAGATAGGAGAAATGAAGATCACTGCTTCCGTAGTTTGATTTTCCCCCTCTGCACTTTTGAGTGTCCTGATGACATATGTTACCAGAATGGACTTTCCTAGGTCTCTGTAGCCCTGTTATATCTGAGCTGTATCAGAAGAGTCTCTCTTTTTTGTCCTCGTTAAGTGAATTTCAGGTCAACTGAATTGTTGGAGGATCTGCTTTGGGGATCTCACCAGAGACTCAGAAATCACAAGGGGAAGAAAGGAAGGAAAGAAATATAGGCCAAAAGGATGTTATGATAAGGGAGTTACTTTGGATCTATCGGTGCTATGGGAGTTACTGTGCCAGGAACTGAGGGAAGGGGGGAATGGAACAACACTGCTGTATGGGCCACCCCCGTAGCTTGCTGGCTTTGGTCTTGGTGAGGCTGGCCTGGGTGCAGGCAGAAGGGAGCTCTGTTCCCCCACTCCCAAACCCGAGTTCCCAGTGCAGGAAAAAGGCAGGCAGCTCTAAGCTGTAGTTCCAGCCTGCAGTTGTCAGGAGGCTGAGACAGTGGTGGAGGGAATGGAGATCTCTGCTGCATAGACCCAGTCTGCCCCTTCCCCCCAACCCCCAAGACCAGAGCCAGCAAGACTGGGGGGTTTGGGGAGGGGAGGGCTTCATTCCCCAACCCCTGCCCTCCCCAACCTCAGGAGACAGAGGCTTTTCTGGTTCCTGTTTGCGAGCACCTGGGGGAAGGGGTGGCCCAGTGGTCACCTGGAGCAGATGAGCATGTGCCAAGGCTAGTACACCACCTTGCAAGGGGCATCTGGGATGCTGCAAACCTGTGATCCACTATATGATCTGGTACAGAAGAAGGTTAATAGACTGGTTTAACCTAAATTAGTTAAGTCTAAGACCATGTGTAGACGAAATAAGAGGCATGTGTGAATGACACTTTAACGTGGGCTAAATGCTTTTGCACCACTTTAATGGTGTCGGTGTTTGTACACCTCCACAGCATATTGTGCATTAATTCCAGCTGCTGTAGGAAATTCGGTGGCATAATGTGCTTTAAATGACTTGAGGCCTTAAATGACTCCTTTGAGGAGTTTTAGTTTGCCAGCCCTACAGCCGCGGAGCAAAGCGCCGGGCTCTGTGCAGCTCTGCAGGAAACCCTGCAGGCAGCCTGGCAGCAGCCGGGAAAGCAGGCTCTGCCCAAGAAAAGTGGTGAGCCTAATCTTCCATACTCCCCCACTCCCCCACCGGAGCTTGCCTGCCTTTCTGAGCTGCGCGGGGGCCTGGTGCTTCCCTCCATGGCTGCGGTGCCCTCTGGGACCGCCTGAGCCGGGTGCCAGTGGGTGGGTGCCACCTGGGGGGGAGCCTCCGTTGTCACAGAGGGAAGCATCAGCTCTCCCACCTCAGCCCAGGGACTGCTGCACCCACCTGGAGCTTGTCCTCCCCTCCCTGCCAGAGAGGCAGTTAAGTCAGCGGGGTGTGTGCATGACACGGGAGTTTATTCAGCTCTAAATTGAAGTAGTATTTTTTTTAACCCACCACTTCAATTTAGGGCCCCCATTTCATCTACACACGCCCTAATACTACATTCATCCAGGACTATCTTAGACCGGGTTCCACCATTTTGAAACCAGTTTGTGCGTGCTGAACTTCTGTTCTGTTACAGGTTTAGACCAGTTTCCAATCACTTATATCGGTTTATGCTCAATATCTGTATCTAGCCCAAGACAGTGTTAAATCAGTATACAGGCTTTTCCAAATATGGCTTCTAAAAGGTTGTTTCGTAGTTGTGAAGGTATGGTACTTTCCCACAAAATAAAAAAGAAAGCCTAGCGTTTGTAATTTGATTCCCACTAATGGGGATAAAGGTTTTGAACTTTTTACAAAAGGCTATATATAAGATCATTACATTTCTAAAAAATATGATACCAAAAAAGAGGACATGAATAAAAGAAATCTTCTTTCTTTCCTCTGTACCTATGTGAGAAAAGCCAAACAAATGAAATAATCACAGTTCTTGCGTCTTGTAGTCTTTGGCAGGAACTTTCCCTTTGGGACAATTGCTCCCCTCTCAGCACTACAGAGAAATTTTCAAGTACAATGGATATGTGATACTTTGAAAAATAAATCTTCTACCCTGAAAACAACAGAGGAAACAAGCTTTATTTTTATTATTGGATTTTTTTGTGCATGGTAAAGATACACATTTGACTGTTTTCTTCCTACACTTCCAAGACAGAGTAAATTTAAATTTTTAATTGTAGGCTAAAGCATCAAAAATACCGTGGCACACATGAAGCTAGACTACACACATACAAACACTTTTCGATGCACGTCGTTCATCCTTGACCTTAAGTAGACAGAGTCTGTATTTTGTTCTATAAGGAAAAAATTAAAACAAATGACTAGAATATTTCATCAGTTTAAGAGTGTGCAAGACTTTACATGTTCTGTACATAAAACATATGAAATGGACTTACAAAGATGGAATGTACAAAAACCAAAAAAAAAAATAGCATATTCACTCCTAAAACCAGAAGGGTACAATGTATCAAGTAATACAGATTTCTAGCACAGGGATATTCTGATACATTATGCAAATTATGGAACATTCCCATGTCATAAAGCAAAAGCATCAGGGTTAAGGCTGTGTTGCTCACAAACATCAACTGAAGTGCAGTACATTCATCAGAAACAACATACCCTATTTAGAATCATTCTATTCTACAATAGAAATATCTTTCATACAGTCTCCACAAACAGACCAAATAATCACTACTTACAATTCCTTGATGTACATCACAACTTCATACCTGTTGTCATCCATAAATGAAAATCATTTCCTTATGACAAGCATAATTTATTGGGCACTTATAGTTTTCATTATGGCAACACTAGATCCTTAGTTATAAAAATATTAACATAATTGTAAAGTTGAAAGCTCTGTAACTTTTACAGAACAAAACAGCATTTACTAATAAATAAGTCTCTAGCAATATTAGATAATATTCGCCATAAGCCATATTGGTTTTTCTTTCCAGTCACGCAGCTAAAACTTTAATCTGTGTAAACATGCATTAGTGTTTCTATTGAATTTAACTATTTTCTTCTATTTCAAAAATGAGTGATTTTGCAGTTTGTCCTAAAAGACTCCAAGTAACATAACATCTGATTATCTGCTGAAAATCCTTCCAGTAGGTATGTCATTTTAAACAGCATACACCTTTGCCATCCATGCCTTCTGTGCTGCTGATCAGCATTCCACTGAAGTCAACGCTGCACTGGGTGTACCTGGAATTTGGAAAACACAGCTGGCCCGGAGCCTTTTGTCAATGTTAATAACTGATAGCTATTATTGCATCAAACAGTGACATTTTTCCATCACTGGCCATCACTTACATGGGAGAAAAAGAACCTATCACAAAAAATGATCAAACCTCTACCGTGGTAGCTCTCTGTGAGGTCAGTAATCCAAACATTTCAGCTGAGTAGGCTTAAAAAACACATTGTAAGAGCAATGTGTTTTTCAGTTTTCCTGTGGCAGGCACATTAAGGCTGGCTTTATGAAGGGACTGAATAATTCTACTGGGTTTAAATGGCAAGTATTTGCTAGGTAAAGGCAATCCAAATCAGTGTCAATTTTCAGCACTGCTCAGGTGCAGTGGGTATGGCCATAGCCAAAATTCTAAAAAAAAAGAAACAATACAAAGGAAGAACAAAGACCTAGAAGTCTTCAGGAAAAGGCTCCATCACGCATAACATCTGTTAGCTTGGTTGTAAGGAGAACATATATAGTTTCAGGTTTCATCCAGATGTAATAAAGTTGACATAGCTAAGCAAAGTCTTATTTATTAGTACCAGATGAAGGGAACTACCTCACCTCTGATAATCTTAAGGGAACAATGTATAAATGTACATGTATGTAAGCATGAAGTGGTGTCATTTACAGTATGGGTTTTAACATATAGTTTAGGATCAGATCCCTGTGGCACTCTTTGTCAATGGATGATTTGGCCTATAGTGTTTTTTTAATTTATGGAAATCCTTCCGTTTAAATTTAGTAACATATTTTTACAAAGTCTGAATCCTGGGCCAAATTTGACTGATAGTGTCCTTTAAAAACAGCCTACAGCAATAGCTTATTTCTTTCTTTTAGTTTTCAACTTAAAAATTGGTGAAATCCTTTTTCTTAGTGAATAAATATAGCTGAAATGTCATATAAATCATCCTTTTTCATTAAGGATATTAAGAGTTTTCAAGTTCCTCCAATGTCTAAGATTGATAGTGTGAATGTTGACTTGAATGTTGATTATAAAGACACTTTTAAAACACGTCTTTGGGTACCATAACATTTGAGTTACAACTGTACTTGATTTTGAGAATACAGTTTATACTTTAATAGTTTTGACCATTTTCCCTGCAGAATTTTAGGACAAACTGAATTCAAGACCAAAATATTTTGCTTTCTTCATAATAATTACCTTTGTTTTTAACATTTGACAAGCAATATTACCAATTTTACGGATACATTTTATGCCAAACCCTGAAACCCTTACATAACACAGTCATCCTACTGAAATCACAAGACTCAAAGGTTTGTAAGATTGGGTTATATGTGCAAAATCAAGTAAAGGAGAGAGAACAATAAATATAATTATGCAAAAAAGAGACTACTTCATCTTTATGAATTGCAGGGTCTACTCTTTTTTTAACATTAAATGTTTCTTTACAGAAAAACTGGAAGTGAAAGGCATGTTTCTCCAAAGAGCCGGAACAACAGATTTCTCCTGTTAGAAATAAGTCAATATTTAAAACAAGCAATTTAAAAACAAATCTCTTCCATATTTGCAGGCTGGCAGACATGCTTAAAATAACTCCCCATTCGTTGCCCCCACCCCACTGCTTTTTTAAGATTCCAAAACAAAGAAAAGCAAGATACGACTCCAAACAATTTCCACCATTGGTACATGCTAAGCTCCTCTGCCAAGGTTTGAGATAGAATATGGGCCTATATCATCATACTCTAGCAACATCTTCTGACTCTTGAGTTCATGATTCTTAATGAAGCTAATGTTTCTGAAAAGGGACAGGTGCACATAATAAACAAGAAAATAATGACAGCAGAGCCAAGTCATTGGTTGTAAGCATTTTCAATCAGATTGGTGTTTCACAAGGAACAGATTTTGTGGGGGACTCTTTTCAGAGTGCTGCCATACTCAAAAGGCTTTTACAGTTCAGCTTGCTGAAATCACTTACACTTACTCTCTTCATTATTGTGTCAGACATACACACACACACACACGTAATGGGACAAATCCTACAGCCCCCATTTTGTCTTTGAAGAAGGCTTTTGATGAAGGACTGCAGGAACTGGTTAAATTTTTAATTATTTGAGATGTACTTTTCTTAAGTTAAAAACTAATAGCTTTGGTAACCCTTGGTTTTCACCATACAACTCATTTAACCAAAGTTCCTTTGGTTGTACAATATAGGTCCTCCAAAAGGGTACCTGTCTGGCTTTCTATCCTGCATGATGCTATGTTGTTGAACACAATGAGTTGTCTCAAGAAAGCACAGCAAGGAACGTGTATGGAAGAGTGGTGCACATGAGTTTAATTGAGTTGACATCATATAACTGTGTTGACCCTGATTCTAATGAATTAGTTTTGTGTTAATGGGTCCATTGTTCTATAGAAATTCAGCTGTCACTAATGTTAGTACAATAAAGTCTTCTCAAAGCTTTAGAAATTTCAGGTTTTTTCGAAGTCCTTACAGCCTATTGAGCATTAGGAGGGGTGAGAAACAAGCACATAAAACAATCCTTCATTAATCCCACAAAGAGTAGGAAGTTTGCATTGATGCTTGTAGTGCTAAAAGTTGAGCTGTTAGGTCTCACAATTACAGCTAGAAGATTGTGTATGACTTAACTTTATATCTTTACTAAAAGAACCTACTGGTTATAGTTACTAAGTCTGAAGAACGTTACAAGTGTAATACCTACCATGATAATGAGATCTAGAAGAGTCCCAGACTTCATTTCTGGGTCAAATAATGCATACCAATGACACTTTTCAAATTTGGAAGCTCAAAACAGGAGCTATCCTTTCCAGGTCAAACAAACCCATTCAAATAGTTTGGGTTTTTTTAAATTCCCTTTTTTATATTGGAAAATTAGTCAACTATATAAATTCCTGTTCCATAAGCTGCAGTTCACATATTCAATATTTCATTGTCCTCATGAATTCAGCAAAGAGGGTTTTGCTTACTAACCCTTACAACAAAAAGTTCCATGACGAACATAAGAGATGCAAGTCCTACGTAAACATGGTACATTTGGAAATGAACATGAGAAGTCCACTGAAGATACCTTCCATTATTAAAAATGAATTCTTTTAAGTAGTGGACATCCTGCAGAGAGAACAATTTAGGATCTCTGGGACCAGTCGTATGTTAAGGGCAGAGAATTATCCATCCCAAAGCCCATTGTTACTGTAAGTACCGATAGACCTTGAAGCAATGATTTCCAGAGTCTGCAACTACAACATGGCCATCTGATGTTAGGGCTAGACCTTGGGGACCATAAAGTGGGTCAGCAGATGTGTTAATGTAGGATAAAAATGATCCACTTCCATCAAAAACCTTCAAGGGAAAGAAAACACATACCAAATGTTATGAATGAAAAAAGTAATGGGCCACATTCCTCTCTCAGTGACATTGGTATAGTCTGATAGTGTGAATTTACACCATTCAAAGTGAGAGCAGAATCTGACCCGTATCTCAAAATTAAAAAGTCACATTTATAAATATATTTTCCTATGAAGCCCATCTACAGCTCTGCAGATGTGTTTGCCAAAAATTAAAAACATACAATCACATTCAAAACAAAACCAGCAGCTGTCCTCACTCCAAAAATAACCAACTACAAACACAACCCAATCAACACCTCCTTTCTCTTCCAAATACCAGTGATCATGACCCTTCAAACTCCTACAGAGATGCACAGGTCTGAATCTGTTAGTTTCTCAGGGCATAAATTACTTGGATTTAGGAAGAAAAGTATGCTTCATGAAGAATTTTTCAACAGCTCCTTTTCTTTTATAACGAACAAGCGTCAACTTAAACACTTCTGCTTATACAGATGTTCAGTTGTTTATTAGATATCTTTTGCAAATGACAATAATATACAATAATTAATCACTGAAACTTATCATTGCATATAAGAAGTGCAACTTTAACAACAAACACTGAATATATTCTCGGTTAAAAAGGAGAAAAGACTAAAGAACAGAGGAAAGAAAGTGCCTGGATTGGCCTCAGGGCTCAGCTAGATCATTTTCTTTTTCTGGGTTTTAAAGTATTCTATCTTCTGTTAAAGTGACTATAAATTACCACCCCCAGGGTAGATCCAGGGGGTATGGTGGTGCAGTTACAACCCATCTTCTGCTCTGTAGTGCAGTGAGCGATCACTGTCACCAGGCCAGCGGGGACACAGCCAGGGGGGACTAGACACAGGAAAGTGGGATCTGCCCATTGCTGCTGTCCATGGCACTCTGAACATCTGCTCCCCAAAGATGGTGGCCCTGGGCTGGCAGGGAAAACCCAGGAGGAATGGTCAGGGAGGAAGGACCTATCTGTGGATGCAGTTCCTGGCTGACCCCAGCACCCCATAGAGCCACTCCCCATATCTGGAGCCCCCAAAAGCAGGCACAGGAAGGGGGATATCTGCCTACCACTCCTCTCGGCTGACTGGAAGCAGGGGGAGCCCTAGGGCTGTTCATGGCCTGCTCTACCTGGGGGCTGCAGGGAGCGGCTGCCTGTGATGCTGAATTTGGCTAGGGGTAGCAGTGACAGTGGACAGTTTCTACCTTCCTTCACCTGCTCACTGCCTGCCCCCTCTAGGTGTCCTCATTGGGCCTGCAGACATCAGCCATATCTCATGCTTCCCACCATGGTTGGGCTGTGGTGTGGGTCATATCTGCTACACATCATTTTTTTAAATCCTAGATCCACCTAGGACCTGTACAGTACTGAATAAGCCTCCTGTGTAAAACAGTTGTAGCTGATGTCTAATTTGAGGCCAGTTGTATTTGCAGAGTACAGTGCATTACGGGACTACCTCAGCCTTAATGTTAAGGGCTCTGCATGTACCACTCACTACAGAAGCAGAAAAGGATTTTTAGTGTTCTGTAGCAGAAAGTGGGAACAAACAACCAGTGATCTCCAAGAGAAAAATTAAGAGGAGCAAGTCCTCAGGTCACCACCTGGAAGAGCCAGGATGGAGGAAACAAGTGTCTTCTAGAATAAGACCAGAGTTTACCATACCTTCTCCCAGAAGACACATTAACATAAAGGGAGAAGCCCAGGCTAATCTAGGAAGGAGAATCTTAGAAGACATGACCTACCCCTGTTGGGGCAAAAGGTGTGGTTTCAACCCAGCTCAGATCTTTATCCTACAGCTATGAGGCACTATTCACATGGTACTTGGATGAGGAAGTCTATTCAACCAGCCCCTGAGTTCTGACCCAGAACAGAGCAAAGTGCCTGATTTTTTCAGGAGATTAAAGTTGGCCAGAGACATTCAGCAGACCCAGCTAGAAGCACTTCTCAACAAGATAAATATCTATTAGCTGCCTCCTATCATCTGAGAGATATTTTTAAAATGTGGTTGTCTGAAGAATAGCAATATCTATGCCATTCAGAAATTCAGCTGTTCAATTTGCCATTCTCTCTACGTTTTTGCATATCTTGGTGTCCCAATTTCACATGGCATGCTGAAACTATTTCATAATATGTAAGATAGCAGTTGGTAGCCTATGCCATAAAGGCGATGTAATAAACTCTGGTTCAGTTTGCACTGAAGAAAACTTCTTCAAGGTAAGAGTATTTAAATGTGTACCCAGCCTCACAGTAGTTTGAGCTGGGGTGGAACAGCCCTGGACTGGCAGAGGATCCAAGGGGTCAGTCCTGGGCTCTAGGTGGTGGTGGTGGAGGGGCTGGCTGGGGCATGTTGGTGCTGAAGTGCCAAGATAGGCAGTAGGTAGCCCTGGGCTTTAGCAACCTCGTGCCCCAGGTAGCCCCTGGCATGGTCTACACATGCGTTTCAGTGGAGTAAATTACTCTGCTGTAGGACAGTACTGTCATTGACATTACTATCCTGTGGTGAAGTAAATTAATATACTGCGCCCTAATACCAGTGCATGTGTAGACTGTGATGCTTTACTGTAGAGCAATTAGTCAACTCCACAGTATATGCACCCAATGAGAAACAAATTGATGAGTCTGGTCTATTTTTAGAGAATGGGTAACTTAATCATAGTAAGTCCATCAGCCTTTTTAGTAGTCATAGCACGGTCTGAGAACTGAAAGAACATGGAAGCTATTAGCCCTTCTACTCTTAGAAGTGACGGTCAGCATTGAAGAATGGTAAAGATTGTATTAGAAAGCCTGTCTTGGCTAATTCTCCTCTTTTGTGGAAAAGCAGAAGACTTGAATTTCCAGGAATGTCAATCCAGTACTTCTCATATTATTTAATTTTTTAAGCTATATATACACGTATATACCTACATACATTTATTTTTTAAAAATTCTCTACCTGTATTCGACTGTTTCCCCAGTCTGCTACAATAATATTTCCATTAGAATCTACAGCTACTCCTGTTGGAGCATTAAACTGGCCATTTCCTTCTCCATTAGATCCAAACTTCAATATGAATTCTCCTTCTTGGTTAAATACCTACATTAATTTAAAAAAATAGAGAGTGAATAAAGGATTAGTTCAAACATTATCTAAACCTCTACTAATCTGTAGAGTTCACTGCTACTGGCATTACTGGGGGCAACTATGCAAGCAAAGCAGAAGAGTCAGAATTAAATGCATCCAAGAGTCTCCTTCCTTCTTAATAAGCCTTGCTCTTCTGAACACTCTTGACCTAGGTATTTTGGTTTCTTATTTCCTTTTCTCTGCTTTTAATAATGTAAAAGTGTGTTTACTTTGCTGAGAGAAACAGTAAGGTACATGTTATAAAGCTGGAGGTATGCCTTCCTAGAACAGTACGTGAAACAGTCAGTGTATTTACATGTCATCATACTCAAATGCTTAACATTTAATTTTGGGGATGTGGATGACAGGTGAAATAGGAATGAAGAACAAAAGAACAAAAATCTGTCGGGATTCACTCAGATCACCAAACTAAAACTACACCCTGAACAGGGAGGGAGAGGAAGAATGAGTTAATTAAAAGAAAAAAAGTGCTCTATTCCAGGAATCACACACAACCTAAACCATCTCAAAGTTCTGAAAATGTGGGTTTAAGAATAAGACTCACCCATATAGAAGAGGTGTTTTTTTTCTTTTTCCACACATTGAGTTATACAGTCTAACCTGTATACAAGGAGCTCATTTTGCAATCAGAAAAGTATCCAACATGCAAAGTGGCTTCTAGCTCATCTGAGTCCCAATCAGTGCTGTGCTAATTGCAGCATGGGTACAGAATGTCAGGAAAGATGATGCCTTTTGTCACCTTTGTGCTTAGTGACATAGGAAATGGGGAGCACAAAGGCTATACCTGGCTTGCACTCCTAGTCAGTTCTGGAAGCAATTGACTAAGCCAACCTTTCATTAACCATCAGAGCTAGGTAGGCCTGGGAACAACAGGAAATTGTACCCTCTCTATGGGTAATACAGCAACTGTACTGAAGATGCATAAATAGTTTCTAAAAAATTATCCAGGAAACAGAGAGCTGGAAAGGCTCTATCACTAATCCTGATGTAGTGAGGGAAAGCATGCTTAGCCTGTGTTTCAGACAGGACTAAGAAAGAGGAGAAATCATTTTTCATAGCCAAAAAATGTGACTTGTCTTGGACCAACCTGTAAAATTGCTGTTCTGACTCAAGACCTAGGTATTTGCAGGAGCTCCCATGTAAGAAACATGTCTCCAAAGTGAATGGTACAAGAAAGAGGTTGCATTGAAGTTACAAGATTTGGTAAATTTTTAAGAGAAATTTTTCTGGAGGCACAGAATGCCTATGGTGACTGTATTTCTTGAATCCCAATGAGTGACTGGCTTTCCCTCCTTTCCACTCTGAACTATGCTCAGCTTTTTCCAGGCCCCAGTCTCAAAGGAAAGCAGGGCAGAAGAGGTGCCTGGAGCAAATCACATGGGTGAGCAGGGCAGTAAGACAGCTGTCCCAGATGCTTTGTTAGTTCCTTTAAATGAGTGCTATTGTCCAGTGGGAGGTTTCTGCAAATGGGAAAAAGTGTTCATTTGAAGAAACGAACAAAACACCCAGGACAGGTGTCTAAAACAGGATTGTCCCAGTAAAAAATAGGATGTACAGTAACCCTAAGAATGTAGCTCTACTTGAGAATGCATCTCACAGACGAATTAGGGGAGAAGTGTGAAACATGATTGTGCTGTTAAGTGGAAATGATGCCTTCAAGTCTTGTTTGCACTCTAAACCTACCATGCTCTCAAACAGGCCACACTACTCTGGGTGGGCTGTCTTCTAAACCAGAAGCAGCGTAGCCACATCCACACAGTGTTGTGGTGGTGCAGGGGGACATAGGCTAATTGGCTCCATCATTTAACAGCATGGGCATGTTCCACACTCCTGTGACAAAGCAGCAACAAAGAAAGAGTGCAGACACCAAACAATGTGGTTCTGTATTTTCATAGCATTACTGGGGACTCTAGGTAACCTGTCTGGGCAAGAGAAGACCAGTCATAAGCCATAATGATTTGCTAGTACAGGGAGCCAGAAATAAAAAGGAGAAAAACAATTCAAGATAAGAGACTTATACTGGGCTACACTGGCAGATGTGTTGCCAGCAGATCTTCAGGAAAGGAGACAAATGTTTGAATCAAATAAATTGTAGGGTGGTCCCTAAAGTAAAAAAGGAACATGGTAACAAGAAAAAGCAGAGACATGCTTATCTATTTCCATGGTAGAAAAGTAAATTATCACTGAGAGGCAGGAGTCCGGCTTGAATGGGTTGCCATGGGAGAAGAAGACGAAAGAAAACAGAGATCCCTGAAGGGAAATGGTGGCAATTATCATCAGGGATTATATTTCATTTAAGCTTGATGTGATATGGAAATGTTTTGGGGGTACTGGAGGATTTTAAGTACTAAAGGTAATATTTTGGGGATTGTGCTCTGCTTCACCTTCTAAGAAGAAAATAACAAATATCTTCACAAGGTACAAAAAACTGTCCAATTTGCCAGCAATTACATACACTGACTTCAGAGTAGAACACCACAAAAATAAGAATAGAAAATAATAGAAATACAAGAAAAGGCTTTTTTATTCAGTTCAAATACTAGTTGGGTGAAACAAACAATAATGTTATCTACTGAGTCACAGTAGGATCAGAGAGAAACTGTTTAATCTTATTAGAAAGTAACGTGTAGATTTTAAATTTATTTGAGGCCACATTTCTTATACCTCCTTTGACTTTATTTGTGTCTTGTAAGCTGTTTTAGTTTCAGGAGCGCTCAAAAGTCATTCACATTGCTGCAGTGAGCCCTACTGGTCAAGGTATAATTTATCAAGTCAGACAACTTCTGCTACTAACTCATGTAAACAATCTGCTTTATGGCTCCTGCAGTGGTGTTGCTTTCTTTGCTCTAATCCAAACCACATAACATGAGCTATTTCCTCCCTAACTCCAAAAGTATAAAAAAGCTAGATGATTCAGCACAAGGATAAAGATACTAGTGGACATTTTATCATTCATGTGACAGTAAGCACATAAGACTTCAAGTGAAATAAACAGTATAATATACTGCTCTCTGCATTATTAATCAGACAACAACAAAAATGTACTGGTAGTCATATGACTTTTTAACTAGTCATGACCCAGGACTTTACTTGCATACAACAGACATCATCAAGAAAATGACTGGTTTTGCCAAATCCAGGAACGTGTGGTTAAAATGTTATGGGCGGGGTTATGCAGGCATTAAGCCTAGATGGACAGGAATGGCTCCTATGACATTTAAGATACAAATCTATGAGAATATAATTGGACATTTAACATGTGATCTCCATTCATTCTGCTTTGCTATACTATTTTTAGGCTAGAAATGATGGAAGCTTTTCTTGAAACTATCTAAGGGAAATAGAAGCCTTTCCTGTCATGATGTCAGGATGCACTATAAAAGACACAATTTGGCCAAAAGCTAAATAGCATAAACTCATTATACTTGCTATCACTTCACTTCATAACTTTCACTTAAGCTTTATTATTTAATTAGGAAAAAGTGTCCCCAAATCAAGACAATCAATTATTCCTGCCTTAAGAAATTACTTAAATGCAACAGTTAAGATCTCAGAATGTCCGTTCCTTTATTAAGTCTTTTTTCTTATCAAAGCTTGTAAATTTGATTATACAGTATAAAACTTGAAGTTGTTGCTTCAATGAGATTTAATTTTCCTCAAGAAAATAAGATGTTAAAATAAAAGCTAAATAAAACTGCCAGAATAGCAAAGTGGTATTAATTAACAGTACCTTGACGGAATGATTATGGAAATCCGTAACAATAATTTCATTGTTACTATTTACAGCAGCAAAATGAGGACCTGCAATGCAGAAAAGGAAAAAAATAAACAAACCAGTATTTTTACTTAATGATTTAAGAAATGATGAAAATCTCATCTATCCTTAAGATTTTCAAAGTTAGTTTCTGAGCAATAATTCTTCAATGAGAACAACACTTCAGAATTAAGAATTATTTCACCTCTGTTTTTCAAGTAACATAGCACTATTTTTAATGGGCAAATTCACTGTCCTCCTACAACTCATATCATAGATTTATCTATAATAAAGCTTGTTTTTTCACTTACTACAAACCAATTATTTTATAGGCATTATAGCCTTTAATTAGCATGGCACGGTACTTGAGCTCAGAGCAGGTTTTTCTAAACAAAAGCTTTTCTAAACAATTTTGCAGTTTTAAATTAAATCACACCTATTCACATACATTGTGTTCATTTTTCATAAACATTCAGGAATTCAAATTCTAAAACAAATATGTTGTTATGAGTGAATTAATATAATTAGAAAAAGCTCTTTATTAGAAAAACTTGGCTCTGTATATCAAAGCTGCACATGCAAGTTCTGGAAAAAACCAAACCTTAAATTTCAAAACACAGATACTTCAACTAGAAGTGCCATATATGCTACCTAAAGAAATTGACACAGAATTCATAGTTTCAGTATTTGTGATCAATTCATTGAGCAAAAAAGGTGAAACTATGTACACTCAAACTCAAATAGTGACTGAATCCAGGAAGTTGTGATATTCAGCACAAAGAAGAGCTAAATCAATCGGATGAATTATTGCAACTTTTTTCTTGGCTGAACTCAGCAACTTAATCCTATGAGTTTTAAAAAGAAAGGAAAATACTGTACCCAGAAAGCTTTGGTAACAATTAACTCTTGGCAGAACTAGAGCCAAAGCAAATATAATATGCACAATTATAGTGTACCATATGGCACTGTTAAGAGTCCCTAATGTAATAAAACTAGAGCATGTTCAGCTACCTGATCTGTTAGAGACGCCGACCTGGAACAGATTGGAACAGCATGTAGTGTAAGGGCCTATTCCTCCTGTTCCATACACTCTTCTTCACTGAAGACTAACTGACAGCGATGTCTAAATGTCTGAATACCTTCAAAAGGACTTGGACAAGTTATGTGGAATCTTAGTTTCAATATTAAAAAGAAAGGAATGCACAAAAGCATAACATGATTACATGTGCAAACTGGATAACAGCATGTGCAAATGCCAGCTTGACATGGTATTGGTAGTTTCTCAATAGCAGCCATTTCTACTTCTATAACCATGCATGACTAATTTTGCATTTAAAAACTCTGTGCTTGTTTTCAAAGCTGCAAAATATTATTTATGCAGCTATGTAGGTGGAGGATTAGCTAATGTTTGTACGATCCTTTAAAGATATAAAGGGCTGTTGAGGTGTTAATTATCATTAATAGTTGAGTGCAGACATTTTGAAGCATTTATAAATGACCTTTTCAGATCCACCCTCCCTGGGTCACCAGTCTGAAACATTTCCAGGCAAAGGGAGGGGACTTATAAAAACCGGTTACAATTACTAGCTAAGAACAGATGTTCCAATATTCCTGATTGATTAAAGTAACTACAGAGTAAGCAGTAACATTTTGTTTTAATAGGAACCCAAAAAGCAGTAAAAACAATATTTCAAAGCTGTCTTTCAGAGATGAATTTGCATTCTGGAAGAGTGGACTATGAAGAATGTGAAATTTGCTTAATGTAGCACCAAGAAAATTAGCATCATGAATTTCTGGACAATTTCCAGTTTTAAGATAAAAAGGCTCAAAGACCCTTCCTTTCCTGGGGTTTCTGGCGAGAAGCTGAAGATCATACTTTGGCTTGTATTCATCATTTTTTTAAGCAACAAAAGAATTATTAGGATATTGCATCTTCAACATGCTCAACCATCATGCAAATGTGAGCACTGGAGGCAAGAAAAGGGGATTTACATATTACCATCAAGTGTACCTGCAAACTGCTTGTCCCCATTTCCTCGGCTACCAAATCTAGTGACTATTTTCCCATTCGGCTGGAAGATGAACACACAACATGCTTTGTTGTCCACTACAATGATGTGCCCATTGCGATCAACAGAAACACCTTTTGGTCCCATGAGCTTTCCAGACCCAATTTTTGCCTGCCAGAACAAAATGAACATCATTAAAAATTGTATCATAAAAATAGGCCAATATAATACAGAGACCTCCTGTAATAGTCAAACATATCAAAGCCACATTTTTTAAAATCTAAAACTAAACCAACATATTAACTGCTGCTATAAGACAATACAAATATTTTCACTCCATTTTTTTCACCATTTGAGAAGAAAAACTTGCTGAAATGTATCCTTTCTAACATGGAAATCTATTAGCATTAAAGCATTAAGGTGCCAGTTTTAATCCTGCATATGCTAAATTCATGCTGTGCTGAAGCACTTCAGCAGTTATGGAAGCCAAGAACATAACTTGTAAATTGGAAAAATGTCAGAATTTTGTATTTTGGAGGCAATTGGATGTTTTGACAATAATACAAACAGCTGTGGATCAGACTACAGCCAGCCCCTTCTATGTCTATGGGGATGGAAGGAAGGTAGAAAGAAATTCTTCCTCTTTAGGATGCCTGTTGTGACACCAGCTAAAATGTGGCCAAATAGAGCTCTCTTCCTCCTATTGCCAATTACCTTTAAGAGGAAGAGAAGAGCAGAGTCGAGCTGGCCGAGATAGGGAATAAAGCATTTGTATAACAGCAAGGAGTATTTGAGAACCCATGAAAGAAATCCCAATAAAGTCAAAGTTAGCTTCTAATGTCCTGTCATGAAACTTTATGAAATTACACTATTCACACAATTAAAAAGATGAAATTATGCCTGAAGCAGTTAGAAAAGCCAGGAAATCTTGGTACAAAAGTATCAGATAAAGCAATCGTTGAACCACGGAATGAGGCATACTGTTTACTCCAACTTATGTATTTCAAATGCAGTAAGCAGGTCTTGTGACTGTGAAGCATAGCTGCAATAAGAATTAGCAGCTGCAAGAGGTGATGTTGCAGCACTAGAAAGATGCATCACCTCCAGTGAGGATGATTTGGATCACCTCACTTATACAGGCTGAAGGTTATGAGAACATGCTACAGAGTTCTCAAAACAAAACAGAACTAATGCTAAATGACCTATGGAAAAGTCCCATTTGTGGTGTACACAACTACTGGGTTAGGGTCACTATATAGAAGAGTTGTTAATATTCTTGCAGTTGCTGTAAAAGACAGGCTAGACAGGACAAATGGCATGAAGCAACCAGTGTGATATGCCCAAGAAAGAGGCACGAATCTAAGATTTCCCCCTAGCCAGCTCAGAAAAATCAGCAGGTAGATGTAGAGGCTTCAGAATCCCAATCACAGTGTCCCAGGCCAAACAAAAACTGAGACAGAACCTCAGAGTGCATCCTGAATTATCTGGACATTAACATGCTTGGGTCAGGAAGAAGCACACCTATTCTCATATTCCTGAAACTTGCACAGTGTTGGCTCCTTTTGGGCTCCTATAGATGTGCAGGAAGCCAACTGTGGACACTCTGGAAATCCAGTGTGTCGGAGCAGATTCAATTAATTAAGTCTGCTGAAGCACGGAAATAAATGTGCTCCAGCAGACTCTGGCTTCACGTGTATCAGTGTCCCTGCACTGAAAAATGGTTGCAGGACGCTTTGAACGAAAACTCATTGATGAGCTTTAATTCAAAGCACCCCACTGCCATTTTTCAGCACGGGGGACACTGATACACATGACACTTAACTAAAGCTCCACCATGCCTGCTTGAGCACACGTAAAAGTGCCCTTTCATTCCAGGGAGAGGTAGTTTGCTGGGCCAAGCTGAAGTCATGCAGAAGGCAGGGCAGAGTGGCACCTTAGAGACTAAAACATTCAGAAATTCTGGTAGTAATATCATTTGCTAACATTTTTGTAAATAAGATGATGGATCTTCACATATGCAAATTGGAACACAGACATTTGCATGGAACTGCCAAATTTTGCAACTTTGGGGCTCTTACATATGTGCAGCGAGTCTGCTCCCACATGCTGGAAATCCACTGCGTTGGAACAGACTTGATTAAAAAAGTCTGGAGTGCAGAAATAAACACATTCCAGCAGACTCTATCGTCACGTGTACTTAGCACCCTTGCACTGAAAAAATGTCTCCCCGCTGCCATTTCTTCAGTGCGGGGACACTGATACATGTGATGATTAGGCACTTCTAATTAGCGCAGCTTGCTAATTAAAGCATCCTGTCCCGCACCCCACACACCTCCCAGAGCTCATATAAAAATGCTGGTTGGGATTCCAGTGAAATATTTTTCCATCAGAATGTACCGATTTGTCAAAATCAAAACATCATGGAGATGGATAGATTTTGACAATGTTCCAACAGAACCCAGGCAAGAATCTGATGGAAACCAGTTCAGTTCTAGCCAGTTTGTCCATTTGACATCTCAGCAACGTACAGCATGAACCACATGGAAATCAGGGATCCCAGAGTTTACAAG